>NC_040908.2:110131088-110434118 GCF_004126475.2 Phyllostomus discolor
TCTCCATTTGCCACCTTGCAGCACATCCTCTCCATCCTGACTGCCTGTCTCCTTCTCTACCAATCTGGATGAATGTTTCTTCTTTAACTTCTTGGTTGTCGGACTTCCATACAGTTCTATTTTCTGGCAATTCTGGTTATTTTTGGTTTTTAAATTTGTTGTTGTCCTTCCTTGGTTGTGCAAAGAGACAAAGTATATCTATCTACCTACACCTTCATCTTGGCTGGAAGTCCTGATGAAGTGACTTTTGAACAGAGACTTGAATGAAGTGAGGAAGCAAGGTGGTAAGATGTGGTGCCTAGCTCCCCTTCAAACATATACAAGCAGAGGAAAGACCAAAGATCCTAAAGGCATCTGCTTGGTTTCTTGGAGGAGCAGTGATGATACTAGGGACGCCTGAGCAGAGTGGTTGAGAGGGAGCTTGGTAGCTGTGCTTGGAGGGGTAGCAGTGGGCCAAGGCTTTCCAGGTCCTGCTGAGGTTTGGATTTCATCCTGAGCTGGGACACCACTGTACATGTTGAGCAGAGAACTCTTTAAGAACTTTCACTGGGAGAAAGATCACTGTGACTGCTATATTGAGAATAGACTATAGGAAGACAAAAGAAGCTTGCAAACCAGTCAGGAGACTACTGTTATAGTCCTTCAGCATAGACAAAATTTAGCTGCAGGGGCTGGCCAAATATAAGAGACAATCAGTAGAAAGAGATTGTCCAAAATGGTGGCACAGGAAGCTCCTGAACTCCCCTCCTCCCACAAACACTGAATATACAACTACAGACTGACCAGTTAACCTTCAATAGAAATCAGAAACTAGCTGAGGAACTCCCACATATCAAAACAGGTAGGAAAGGCTGAGACACACTCTGGCCATAAATCTTGCCTTCAGCACAGCACCATACAATCAGGAGGGAGCTCGCAATTCCAGCTTTGCTCTGAGGAGTGAGGGGTTGGGCCGTCACATTTAACAACTCAACCTTTAAGACTCCCATCCAAGGGACAGACCCCTATGAAAGCCAACGAGGCATTTATGAGACCCTCAAGACTATAGCAAACAAAGGAGTAGTTGTTAAGGATCTAATGTATAATGTAATTATAGTTGATAACACTACTGTATTTTCAATCTGCATATATAGAGGGCTGACTTAACTTATACATGAATTTTCAACTGTGTGAGGCCCTAATCCTTGCATTGTGCAAGGGTCGACTGTATTGCAGAGCTGCAATTTCCTGAGAGTAGAACTTAAATGTTCCCCCTTAAAGGTAAATGCACGGGTGTTGGATGTGTTGTTGGATGGGAGGAATTCTTTCACAAGTATACTGGAGCAAATCACGTTGTAAATGGTAAATATCTTAAAATTTTACTTGTCAATTATTTTTCGATAAAGCTTTCTAAAAGGAAAGAATGTATCAATGGTGTTAGAGTAGGATAAAAAAAGATGCCAGAAGCACTGGCTGGGTGGGTCAGTTGGTTGGAGCATCATCCCATGCACCGAAAGAGTCCAGGTTGGTTCCCAGGCAGAGCAGGGCACATATCTAGGTTGCTGGTTCTATTCCCTGTCCAGGCACATTCGGGAGGCGACTGATCAATGTCTGTCTGTCTGTCTGTCTGTCTCTCTTTTCTCTCCCCACCAACCCCCTCTTCCTCTCTAAAATCAATAAACATATCCTGAGGTGAGGCTGCTTTTAAAAAAAGATGCAATGGGATGGGCTGCAAAATCAGTGGGAGGAAGGAAGCGCTGAGTGGGTAGGACTGGAGTGGAGACGGAGGGGAAAAAGGAAGAGAGGCAAAGGACAGCCTGGAGCCTGGGCATACACAGAGGGAAATCTGCAGGAAATTCTTTCCTTGAAGAGCATTCCTTCCCTTCTGAGAACATCTCCATCGTTGAGGAAGTCATGTGCCTCTTGAGATGGTGCGGTGCAATGGTGATGGTGTGGGTTCTGCAGCCATGCTGTGGGCTTAAACACTCACTTGGGCAAGTTAGTTACTCTCCCGCTGCCTCAGTTGCTTTGTGTGTAAAATGGAATAATAATGCCTACCTCATGGGGCTGCCAAATTTACTAAATTAGTAAATGGAAGAAGCATTTAGAACAACTTGGCACAGGATAAAGGTTCAGTACATTAATTACTATTATTTTTATTCGGATGCAGACTGGCTTGTGGTTGAGAGCCTAGGTTCTGGAGGCAAAACTCTTGTGTTCAGATCCTGACACAGCCCCTTAACCAGCTAAGAATATTTTGATAAGCTATTCAATTTTCCTTTGCATAAATCTCCCTCCACCAGTAAAATGAGAATAATTATAGACCTTACCTAATAGGATTATAAGAAGGATTAACTAGGTTAATATATGTAAGTGCATATAATAAGCACATTGAAGTACATGCTTATTGCTATTACTTAAGAGTCTTTTAAAATATCAGTTTTGGGAACTGTCCACTTTGCTGTGTTTGCATAGTTGACATCAGCCAAGTGCTAGTGAAGATCCCATGCTCTGCTTCCAAAGATGAACACTGAACCCTGAACCCCTGACTCCACATGTCCTCACACAAGCAGGAGTCCTTGGCGCGGAGGCAGCTTCAGTAATGCTGCAGTTTGATGACAGAACACTGCTTTAGAGATGGCCAGCCCCCCACATCTAAGTATACTTAGGTCAGCAGTTTTAGATGCCTGCATATAAAAACATAGAATAATTTATAATGTAGTTTAAGTCCCCCTCCCCGATATTTTTAACAGAATAAATACTCCCCCAGGCCTTATTTAACGTCTTACAGACTATATGTTACTCTTGAAAACATGGACTTCTCATGCAGTCCTTTTGGTCTCTATGTTGGGGTCAGATTTGGCGGTATATACCAGAAAACTCACCCTAGCAGTGATTCAAACAAGACAAGTTTATTTCCTCACATCAAAGTCTGAGCTGGCACAGCAGCTTTGCCTACGAGACTGTAGGTGTTTGCTTTCAGAAGCTAGGTGTGTCCTGCTGTTCCATGTGTCGAAAGGTGTTCCTCTCCTCTCACAACCAACTGTGGCTGAGTGGCACAAGCACGTCCCAAGCATCAGGCGGAGGCAGGGAGAAGAGGGGAGGGGAGGGGAAGCCTGAAGCTGTGCACAACTTCTGCTCACAACCCGATGGCCAGAACTGTGCCGCGTGGCTGTGAGGGAGGCCTGCACGTTGAGTCTCTAAGCTGGGTGGCCAGGTATTCAGCTAAAATGCCTACATGAATGCATTATTATAGAAGGGGGGGGGTGAGATTTGAAGAAAAACTGGTAGCCTCTGTTATAGTCATACAATTTTTATTAAAAGAATTGTTACTTTTTTGAACTCTTTTTCTGATCAAAGACTTCAATACCCTACCATGTCACATATTGTAAGTTGAGACCTAAAATATCCTAAAAAATACATTTGAGTTTTAAATGGAAATATTTAAAAAAAAAACAAATAGTAAAAAGTGTCAGCAACTTTAAAAATGAACATAGACAAGTCCAAACAGCTGGTACTCAGTAAATGTTACAAGACTTGTTGAAAGTAGGTCCCTTCTCACCAGACTTCAAGCCCAACAATATCCCACACTGGCCTTTTCACATAAATGGCACAAAAGTCACTGAAGACACTTTTTAAGTGGCTAGGAGAAAATGACTGAGGCCAATGAAATGGAACAAAGAACATCAAAGGTCTGAGGTTAATTGCACCCTTGCCCCAGAACCTCCATTGAGGCCAGAGTCTGATTTGGTGCCTGAGGGCTTTAAGGTACAAATGCCTCAGCAGCCTGGTTAGTCACCGAGAGGGGAATCCAGCATAGTTTATTTCCCGTCCTCCTAGGAGGGAAATGTGGCAAGGCCCAGCATATTTTTATAGCTGAGACTGTACAAAAAGATGGCCCTAACCCAAGAAGGCCAGAGGTCAGCGAGTTGAGCGCGGGGCTTGAGGAGGGAAATGCTGACAAAACCTTTTACTAAGAATCAGTGAGCATATCTGAATATGCCGTTCAAAAGCATTTTATCTCCTGGAAATCTGAAAACATTTCTGTGTGAAGACTCATTAAAACTACCTTTTTAGCACTTACTCAGATCATAAGAACAGAATGACCTAAAACATAACCAGCCGAAAGCGTCATGACCAAAAGAAAGCAGGCTTTCTGGGAATTTAAGCCTCACAAAGTCACAGGAATGGAAAATGGAAATTCTTAATCGAGTTAAAGTCACTAACATTTAGAAAGCCTCCACTGCTGGAGGGCACATTTCCTTGAGTCTAGGGCAAAAGCCAGTTTTATTCCAAGAAAAATACAGAGAACCGTTGTGTTGAGATCTAGTAAAACAAGAGAGGGTAAAGCAGGCCTTTAACAAACAGCTTTTTATTGCCACAAAATTCCCCAGGCGTCCCTCTTCCCTGAATGTCTCTAGTATCTGACTATAGGACTCAAAAAGAAACAAAAATGTTACCACTGACCCACAGTGCCAGGGCCCTCTCTCCCCCACCCTCTTAAGAATTTTTGGAACTGGGGTTACCACTTGTCCCTACAGCCTGACCTAGATCAGCAGACACAGGGTCTGGCCTCGTGGAGCCCTCACTCAAGGCGGTGGCTGAGTCGCTCTCCCCAGCCACCCCAGGATGGAGCCAGCTCCCCAGTGCAAGTGTGCAGGGCCCTGCTCTCCTCAGAGGCCAGGCGATGATGCCTCACAGCACGTGACAGATGGGACACAAGGCGCTCTCTGTGAGCCGTCACATGAATACACTGCCAAGGCAACCACACGCCTTGGGCCTTACTGTTAAATGTCAGGCATCGTGTCAACTGCCAAATAGTACATGTCTACTATGGGCTGGTTACAGACACTTTTTCTAATCCCTAAAATAATCCTGCAATATGGGAATTCGGTCCATGTTATACAGATGAGGAAACCAGGCTTGAAAGAGGCTAAATGACTGAACAAGATTTGAAGCAGCCAACCTGGGGTGTTTTCCTATACTCTACCCTGTCCCTTCACACCTCCTTAGTTTCTTCAAACCCATCTAATTCCTGGGCCAAAATAAGCAATTTCCCAGCCTGAGGACAAAGCTGCCCACACCCAATCCCTACCCCCAAATCTTGAACAACACCATCTAAAACTCAGGCGCGTGGTTACTCTGAGGACTGAAACCCACATAAAATCCCCCTAAACTTTTCTTAAATGTCTTTTCCAAACCTATTACTAAAGGTCCTAATATTGCGAATTAGACGTGACCATCAACCCCACCTGGAATATCTCACTCATCCTACCTTCTCCCATTTTCCTTCCTTCTCTGCAGTTGGTATTGATGGAAAGCAGGTTTCATCAGCCCTGAGAAGCTTCCCTGACCCATCGGACTCTCTAACTGGACTGTGAGCATCTAAAGGAAAGGAGCAATCTTTTTTTTTTTTTTTTTTTTTGCCTCTGTGATGCCTTAACACAGTGCTGGGCTGGAAGGACGCATTGGTAAACACTTCGTGGAATTGGGGACACCGATAGGAAGTTCACAGTGGCACTGCCTTTTATTGAGACTCACCTTGTAATGTACTTGTCTAACAAAGCAACCACTCTGTGCTTTTTAGAATCTGCTTGTTAAAAAAAAATCCTGCATACTTGTTTTAGAGATACTGTCCTCTGCAAATCCTAAACACAAGAAATTATATTAATAGAGGGAAGGAACATTCTTCCCCTTCTTTTTTCAAAGGATGCTTTTCAACTCTGACATCTTCTTGGCAGCAAACAAGACTTTCAGTCATTTGATATTTTCTTCTGATTCAAGTTCATATTGTGAAGGAGAAACTGCCACAACTAACAAATTAATGCTGGAATCGTACCATGTTATGCCTGGCTTGTTTTAATAATCCCATGGTCTGAACTTTCTGAGGGTGAGAGAAAAATAATGTCCATTTCTGCTGACCTACTGAAGCCAGTGGCCTGTCTCACAGCCTTTATTTGTTGGTTACTGGAAGCTCTGTGATTTGTCCCAGTGAAAAATCAGTAAGTTTTTCCCCCTATCTCTTAAAAGTAAAGATAAATCATGTTTATAAAAAGTTTACATTTCCTCCTTAAAATGAAAATTGGCAAAACCACTCCATAGTGTTATTAGCTTTTCCAAGGACATTTCTGTTTCTGCTGACCTTTGAAAAACTGCCCCAGCAAAGAATTCCGCCTTGCTATCAGGAAACACTTTCTTCCGTTCACATGACAAGACGTAAACACAGCCTTTTAACTTTATGAAATAGATTAGGATGTGGTGTTTAGGGGGCCATTTTTGGGAAAAACAGTTTTGAAGTATCAACTACATCAGTCAAATACACAAATCTTAAGTCTCCTGCTTGATAAATGTTTACAGAATGAACTCATCCATGTTAACTGACATTCATACCATATAATCCTTGAGAAGGATTGTATCTGCTAAGAAGGGTTCCTCGTGGACACAAAGCTCCTCATAGGCACAAATTTACAACTAGAGTATAGCAACCACTGCCAGCAGAGGCCTTCACACAGTGCATTTCAGATGTTAGCCTCCTTCACTGTGTTCCTGCTGCCTGAGTCAACCCTTATAAGGGAGCTCCTGGTATTACCTTTTGACTAATGGGACTGAGACCTAACCTGTCCATCCTCATTTACATCTATATTACTAATTGGAGTGACTCCAGAACTTACTAAAAAAGCCAACCAATTGGGCAGTGCTATTTGGACCAATCAGACTGCAGATTTGGATTCCTTATTTGCATAAAATGGGTCAATCAGGAACCAGGGTGTGAACTGTCTCTATAAAGGGCTGCCTACCCTTTGCCTCCTCAGAGTGCACTTTTGCAGGCTCCGTTTCCCCAGTTTAAAAACCTAAATAAAGGTTCTCCTTTAACTGCACCCTGGATTGGGGATTTCTGTTGGCATGAGATTGGTGGCAGAGATATTTTGTTCAAAGATTACCAAAAACTCCTTTGTGTACTGTCTTAGTCATTCTCTACCACAAAAGTACTAATTGTGCTGATTTCTATCCACAAGATTAGTGTGCTTGTCCTGTTTTTGAGTGCATGTGATTGGAATCATATGCTCTTTTACATCTTTTTTCATTCAATATTACACCCACGAGATTGATTTATATAGGTACATTTAACAGTAGTTTATTCTTTTCTATTGCTGTATAGTATTCCATTGTGTGAATATAGCAAAACTTATTTACCTAGTCATTGGGTAGTTTCAAGTTTTGGGCTATTATCAGTAAAGTTGTTAGGAACATTCTTATCCGTGTGTTCTGATAAACAGAAGCACTCATTTCTATCCTATATTAAGTTGAATGGAATTTCTGATAATTATTTATATGTGTGTGTGTGTGTGTGTATGTATAGCTTTAATATTGCATGTATATTCTATTCCAAACTGTATGTGCCAATTTATGCTCCCACCAGTATAAGAGTTCAAGTTGCTCTGTATCCTTGTCAATATTTACTAGTTTCAACTTTTTAATTTTAGCCATTATATTGGGTGTATACTTGTATCACATGATTTTAATTTGATTTTCCCTAGTGAGCAATAATGTTGATCTCCTTTTTGTATTAGCCATTTGTCTTTTTTCCTACTGACTTGTAAAAGTTCTTTATATGATTTTTTGTTAGATACTTGGAGAGTTAAAATAGTTTCCCAGTACGAGGCTTGCCTTTTGACTCCCTTAATGGTGTCTTTAAATGAAAAGAGCTCTTAATAAAATCCAATCTATCAGTCTTTTTACAGTTAGTGATTTTATGGCATTTTTTTTTCCCAGGGAGGTGAGTGATGTAGGGAGCAGCAGGCTTGGGGAGCTGTGCAGAACACCACCAAATTCACATTTGCCCACTTACCAGACGTAGTTTTTGACTTCAAGCATAGGCTTTGAAGGCCTCCTGGGTGTTCAAAAGGGGACATAAAGATATTCTCTTGTACTTGATACTATAAGGCTTATTGTTTTACCTTGCATATTTAGGTCTCTGATTTAGTTTGAATTGATTATGTGTGGTCTGATGTAGGCATCAATGTTCATTTTTTTCCCCATGCCGATATACTATCACTTCAGCATCATATATTTTAAATATTAAAAAGATTATCCCCTCCCCCAAGTCCAATGAATTGTAGTGGTGTCTTTTTCAGAAACAATGACAAATATGCGTGGGTTTGTTTCTGAACTCTATTTCATTTCATTGAACTTTTTCTTTATCCTTGGGTCAATACCACATTATCTTAATTGCTGAAATGTTTCATTTAGTCTTAAAATTTGTTAGTGTGAAGCCCTCCAATATTGTTATTTTTCTTCAAGGTTGTCTTGGTTATCATAGGGTGTTTTTTTTTTTTTGCCTAGGATATAAATTTTCATAATAGTGTTTGAAATAGCTTGTTAATTTTTTACCAAAAAAAAAAAAAAACCCTGCTGGAATTTGATTGCACTGAGTGTATAGATCAGTTTGCAAAGGACTGGCATCGTAAGTATTTCGAATCTTCTAATGCATGATGATAGTGTATCTGTTCATTCCATTTCATATTTGTCTTCTTTAATTTCTCTCAACAATGTTTTGATATCTTCAGCATAAAAGACTTGCTCATATTTCATTTGATACATTCCTTGTTTTTCATGTTTTTCAAATATATTTTACTGATTATGCTATTACAGTTGTCCCATTTTCCCCCTCACACCCCTCTACCCTGCACACCCTCTCCCACCCACATTACCCCTCGTTAGTTCATTCCATGGGCCGTACATATAAGTTCTTTGGCTTCTACATTTCCTATACTATTCTTACCCTCCCCCTGTCTATTTTCTACCTACCCTCTATGTACCTTCTTATTCTCTGTACCTTCTCTCTCCTCTCCCCCTCCCATTCCCCTGTTGATAACCCTCCATGTGATCTCCATTTCTGTGATTCTGTTCCTGTTTTAGTTGTTTGCTTAGTTTGCTTCTGTTTTTGTTTTAGGTGTGGTTGTTAATGATTGTGAGTTTGCTGTCATTTTACTGTTCATATTTTTTATCTCCTTTTTCTTAGATAAATCCCTTTAACATTTCATGTAATAAGGGCTTGGTGATGATGAACTCCTTCAACTTGACCTTATCTGAGAAGCACTTTATCTGCCCTGCCATTCTAAATGAAAACTTTGCTGGATAGAGCAATCTTGGATGTAGGTCCTTGCCTTTCATGACTTTGAATAATTCTTCCCAGCCCCTTCTTGCCTATAAGGTCTCTTTTGAGAAATCAGCAGGTAGTTTTATGGGAACCCCTTTGTAGGTAACTGTCTCCTTTTCTCTTGCTGCTTCTAGGATTATCTCATTAATTTTAATCTTGGCTAGTGTAATTATGATGTACCTGGGGTGTTCCTTCTTGGGTCCAACTTCTTTGGGACTGAGTTCCATGGACTTTCTAGAAGTCTATTTCCTTTGCCAGATTGGGGAAGTTCTCCTTTATTATTTGTTCAAATAAGTTTTCCACTTGTTGTTCTTCCTTTTCTCCTTCTGGTACCCCTATAATTTGGATGTTGGAACATTTAAAGATGTCCTAGAGGTTCCTAAGCCTCTCCTCATTTTTTTGAATTCTTGTTTCTTCATTCTTTTCTGTTTGGTTGTTTCTTTCTTCCTTCTGGTCCACACCGTTGATTTGAAACCCAGTTTCCTTTCCATCACTATTGGTTCCCTGTACATTTTCCTTTATTTCACTTAGTGTAGCCTTCATTATTTCATCTAATTTGTAACCAAATTCAACCAGTTCTGTGAGCATCCTGATTACCAGTGTTTTGAACTGTGCATCTGATAGGTTGGCTATCTTCATCACTTAGTTGTATTTTTTCTGGAGTTTTGATCTGTTCTTTTGTTTAAGCCATTTTTTGGGGGGTCTTGACGACACCTATTATGTAGTGAGGGCCGGGGCTTTAGGTGTTCAACAGGGCAGGGTAACCCATGTTGCTGTGTTGTGACGCTGTATGTGTGACGCTGTATGAGAGGGAACAATGGCGCTTGCTCCACTCTCTGCCAGATTTCAGTCACTTCCCCCATTTCCCATAAGCAAATTGGGCCCTTCTGGTGCTGATTTCCAGGTGGCTGGGTTTGTGCACATTCTAGGACCCTGTGGGTCTCTCCAATGAACTCTCCTGTGAGGCTGGGAGTTTCTCCCACTGCCTCAACCCCCACAGGTGTTTTCAATCAGTGTTTTGAAGCTTTATTTCTCGGTGCTGGGACCCTGGGTTTCGAGGTCAGTCTTGTCCCCCAAGGTGTTTCTCCCAGTTTATCTGCACATGAATGTGGGACCACCTGCTCCACCAGCTGCTGCCTTGCTGCAAGTCCTCTCTTCCCAGCTGCCTGTCTCCACCCCTACTGCTGTGTTCTGGACGAATGTGTCTTCTTTAACTACTTGGTTGTTGGACTTCCATACAGTTTGATTTTCTGTCAGTTCTGGTTGTTTTTTGTTTTTAAATTGTTGTTGTCCTTCCTTTGGTTGTGCAAGGAGGCACGGTGTGTCTACCTATACCTCCATCTTGGCTGGAAGTCTGTTTTTGATAATATTGTAAGTATTATTGTAATGTTCCCCAATTGTTTGGTGCTATCATAAAGATAAAGAATCTTTATTGCCCTCGTACCCTATGACTTTACTAAGTTCACTTATAAATTCTTTATATTTATTTTTATTTTTATTTTATTTTTCCTGGAGTTGGCAGCACTTGGACTGAGCTCTGGGAGCCCAGGATGCCCCTTGTTTCTTTTTCTTTTCTTTCTTTTTTTAAAGTATTTTATTGATTATGCTATTATAGTTCCCCAATTTTCCCCCTTTATCCCCTCTCCTCCTTGCACCCCCAACCCTCCAGCATTCTCCACCCCCTTAGTTCATGTCCATGGGTTATACATATAAGTTCTTTGAATTCTCTGTTTCCTATACTATTTTTGACCTCTCCCTGTCTATTTTATGCCTATCAGTTATGCTTCTTCTTCCCTGTACCTTCCCCCCATTCCTCCCTTCCCCCTCCCCACTGATAACCCTCCATGTGATGTCCATTTCTCTGCTTCTATTCCTGTTCTAGTTGTTTGCTTAGTTTTTGTTTTTGTTTTCCTTTTTTAGATTCAGTTGTTGATAGTTGTGAGTTTGTTGTCATTTTACTGTTCATAGTTTTTGGTCTTCTTCAATTTCCTAGATAAGTCCTTTTAACATTTCATATAATAAGGGCTTGGTGATAATGAACTCTTCTAACTTGACTTTTTCTGGGAAGCACTTAATCTGCCCTGCCATTCTAAATGATAACTTTGCTGGATAGAGTAATTTTGGATGTAGGTCCTTGCCTTTCATGACTTAGAATACCTCCCTCTAGTGCCTTCTTGCCTGTAAGGTTTCTTTTGAGAAGTCAGCTGATAGTCTTCTGGGAACTCCTTTGTAGGTAACTGTCTCTTTTCCTCTTGCTGCTGGTAAGATTTATCTTTATCCCTTTATCCCCTTATCTTTAATCTTGGGTAACTTAATGATGATGTGCCTTGGTGTGTTCTTCTTTGGATCCAACTCCTTTGGGATTCTCTGGGCATCCTGGACTTCCTGGAAGTCTATTTCCTCCACCAGATTGGGGAAGTTTTCCTTCATTATTTGTTCAAATAAGTTTTCAATTTCTTGCTCCTGTTCTTCTCCTTCTGGCACCCCTATAATTCAGATATTGGAATGTTTCAGGTTGTCCCAGAGAATCTTCAGTTTCTATTCATTTTTTTGGATTCTTGTTTCTTCATTCTGTTCCAGTTGAATGTTTATTTCTCCTTTGTTCCAAATCGTTGCTTTGAATCCTGGTTTCTTCCCTGCCACTGTTGGTTCCCTGAATATTTTTCTTTATTTCACTTTGGGTATCTTTCATTTATTCTTTCATTTTTCAACTAAGCTCAATTAGTTCTGTGAGCATTTTGATTACCAGGGCTTTAAACTCTCCATCAGAGAGGTTGGCTATCTCCTCATCAGAGGAGCTCTCTTTCTGAATTTTTGCTTTGTTCTTTCATTTTGGCTCTATTTCTTTGTTTCAATGCACCTGTTATGTTGTAAGGCAGTGGGGCCTTAGGTATTCACATGGGGAAGGGCAACCCTTGTTGCTGCGTTGATGCACTGCCTGTGGAGGAGGGGCCAGAGAGGAAACAATGCAGCTCACCTGCTCCATTCTAGCTCCATTTTCCAATGAACTCTTGTGTGAGACTGGGAGTTTCTCCCACCAAGGCAACCCCCACTCTAGTCCACAGTCAGCTCTGAGTCTCAGTTTCCCATTCAGTCAGCCCCGCCCACACGGTCTGCCGCCTTGCTGCGGGTTCTCTCCTTCTGCCCATCTTACTGGTCTGGTTGGTTTGGTTGACTGTTTCTTTAATTCCTTGGTTGTCAGAGTTCCATGCAGTTTGATGTTCTGGCACTTCTGGTTGTTTATTGACTTTAGATTGGTTGCTATCCTCCTTTTGGTTGTGCGAGGAAATGAAGGGTTTCTACCTATACCTCTATCTTGGCTGGAACTCCTCCACTTATAAATTCTAGTAGTCTGTAGATTACTTTGAGTTATCTATGTATAGAATCTTGGCATCTATAAGTAAGACAATTTGCTTATTCCTTTCTAATCTCTATTCTTTTCATTTCTCTTTCTTGCTTTTATTGAACTGACTAGAATACTTCCAGGTCTATTCAACATTGTTGAATAGAAGTGTGATAGTGAACATATATATGTGTCTTGTTCCTAACCTCAGTGGGAAAATGTTTAATATTTCACTATTAAGTTCAATGTTGGCTATAGAGTTTAAAAAATATTCCTTGTTTGCTAAGAGCTTTATCATACTTACTGTTATGAATATCACATTATTGAATTTATCACATGCTGCATCTATTTGGAATGATCACTTGAGTTACCTCCTATGCTCTGTTCATTATACCCTTGATTTTAAAAAAAATTTGATACAATTCTAGATTCATATGCAGTTGTACAAAATAATAGACACATTGTATTATTTAACCACTTTCCCTGAATAATATCATTTTTTTTAATTATAGAAAAATATCACAACCAGGATATTAACATTGATACAATCATCTTGTTAATGTTTTCCACTTTGATTTTTGAATATTATACCAATATTGCATTCTTTATTCATGAAGTTATATATTAATTTCTGCCCAGAATGTATTGAGCCATGTAATATGAAAAATAGAGACATTTATTGAAAAAGATACAAAATACAAGAAACATTGTACATAGGACAATGATGCCTCAGTCCCCTTCAAAATAGGCACCTTGGGACCTCACACAGTTCTCCCAATCACCATTAGCTGCCCCATCTCATATTTTCCTGAATCTCATTGATGATATGAAAATCCTGTCCTTCAAAGGTGATTTTAGTTTTGGGGAAATCCAGAAGTTGCGGGGCACCAAATCTGGGCTTTAGGGAGGCTGAGTCACCTAAGTGATTTGATGCCAATAACTGTGAGATGTGATGCCTGAGCAGGCACCTTGTCATGATGAAGCTGTCAATCACCAGTTGCCCATAGCTGTAACCTTGTGAATTATTTTAATAGTTTCCGTGGAGGAATGTTCAAGCTTAGTGCAAAATTTGATGCAGATTCATTATTTTACTGGCTCAGTCATTTTGAATGTGACAGCCACCCAGTACACATCCTCACTCAACAGTGTCTACCACCCCCACTGACTAGTACAGTGAAATCACCATTCCAGTCCACTTTCCTTGGCTGCCACTTACATCAATGTCATGCAAACTATTCTCATTGCATTAACAATGGCTGGACATTTCTGTACAGACCTTGTATATTTGCTGGATTTAATAATCTTAATATTTTGTGAAGGATTTCATGTCTATATTTATGAGAGGTCCTGGCATGTAATTTTTTTCAGCTTTAAATTTAATTTTTTTAACTATATAATTTTTTATTCTTCAATTACAGTTGACATTATACAATATTATATTAGTTTCAGGTATACAACCCAGTGACCAGACATTATATTACTTACTAAGTGATCATCCTGATAAATTTCACACCCATCTGACACCAAATATAGTTATTATAACATTATTGACAATACTTCCTATGCTGTACTTTAGATCCAATGATAATTCTGTAACTGCCAATTTGTACTTCTTAATCCCTTCACCATTCTCAGTCATCCTACCAGCCCCCTTCCCATCTGTCAACCATTGATCCATTCTCTGCACCTATAAGTCTGTTTTGGTTCTGTTTGTTCATTTATTTTGTTTTTAAGATTCAGTAGTTAATAGACATGTACCGTATTTATTGCCATTTCATTGTTCATATCTTTTATCTTTTTTTTTCTCCTTCTTAATAAAGACCCTTTAACATTATCATATAATACTGGTTAGCTTTTTCTTGTTTGGGAAGTTCTTTATATGTCCTCTGATTCTAAAAGATAGCTTTTCTGGATAGGGTAATCTTCATTGTAGTTCACTACTTTGCTTTTCACTACTTTGATTATTTCTTGCCAATCCCTTCTGGTCTGCAAAGTTTCTGTTGAGAAATCAACTGACAGTCTTATGGGAGCTCCCTGGTAGGTAGGTAACTAACTGCTTTTCCCTTGCTGTTTTTAAGATTCTCTGCTTGTCTTCAACCTTTGAAATTTTAATTTTTTTCAGTCCCTCAGTTCCTTTTATTCTTTTTGTTGTTGTTCATTTTTTATTGTATATTTCCATTGCCACCTATCCCCCCTATATCCTCTTCCACATCTAGTTCCCCTTCTTCCCCCACACTATCACCACACTGTTTGTCCATGTCCATAAGTTCTTTTTCTTTTCTGCTCAGTCCTTCCACACAACCTTTGAAATTTTAATTATGTCTTGGTGTGTGTGTCTTGGTGTGTGCCTCTTTGGGTTCATCTTGTTTGGAGCTCTCTGCACTTGCTGGATTTCTATGCCTATTTCCTTCATCAGGTTAGGGAAGTTTCCTGTCAATATTTTTCACTTAGGTTTTCAATTCTCTTCTCCTTTTGATACCTCTATGATGCAAATATTAGTGCTCTTGAAGTTGTCCCAGAGGATCCTTACACTATCTTTATGTTTTTAGATTTTATTTTATTTTTTATTTATTTATTTTTGCTGTTCTGATTGGGTGTTTTCTGCTTCCTTATCTTCTAAATCTCTGATTTTATCCTTTACTTCATCTGCTCCACTGTTGATTCCCTATAACGTATTCTTCATTTCCATTCATGTATTTTTCATTTCTGACTGGTTGTTTTTTGTTTTATAGTTCCATTTTTGTGTTTCCTATCTTTGTTAAAGTTCTAAGTTCATCTACTCTTCCATTAAGTTCCTTGAGCATCCTTATAACCAGCGTTTTGAACTCACATCTGGTTGATTTCATGTCTCCTTTTTATTTAGTTCTTTTTCTGGAGTTTTGTTCTGTTCTTTCATTTGGGACTTACTTGTCTCCTCATTTTGGCAGCCTCCCTGTGTTTGTTCTTTTCTATTAGGTAGAACTGCTACATCTCCCAGGCTTGGTAGAGTGGCTTTATGTAGTAGGTGTCCTGTGGGTTCCAGTGGCACAGACTCTTCATTCACTTCTCATTCAGACTCCTGGGCACTCCAATGCACCCTCTCCACTGGGCTGTGTACACTTTTCTGTTGTAGTTGAGCTTGATTACTGTTGGCACATCAAGGGGAGAGATTTGCTCCCAGACCAATCAGCTGCAAGGACTGGGTGTTACCGTGGTGGAGGATCAGCTGTGCAGGGGCCCACCACATGGAGCAAGGGCTCCAGTGCCTTTTGAGCCCACCTCTTGAGTGTGTTGGTTGTGGAGATGGCTGGGTGGTGCTTCATTGTGGTCTGAAGGTGTCTAGTAGGTGTGCTGGCACTGGGATCTCCCAGGAGGTGCAGGCCAAGGTCAGCTGCTGTGTATGTTCTGCCTGGGGCCACCTGGCATGAGCCACGAAGTGACCTGTAGATGACTGCTATTTGCTATGGGCTTGGAATTGCCCCAAGAGAGGCCATGCTGCAAACCAAGGCACCTGCCACTGGTGCTGGGCTTGGAACCAGTTAGCAAGAGCTATGGGGTATACTAAAGCCAGATGCTGATTGTTTGAGAGATGTCTGACAATTCAGTTCCTCCCCATATGTCCCTGGTGCCTTTTGAGCTGCTGCCATAGTGCTGTAGCTCAGAGCAAGTGAATCTGATTAAGCCCATGCAGGCCCTTTAAAAAAAATGCCTGGATTCCAGAAACCTCCATATCACTCAGCCACAGTCTCCATTGGTTGTTACAGCAAGAAGTTATGGGGACTTCTCTTCCTGAGAATAGAACCTGGTCTGGGGGTTGGAGTGCCTGGTAAGTGGCTGTGACCCCTCGCTTTTCAGGAAGGACCCCTACCAATCTCGATGTGGCTTCTTCTTTATATCCTCAGTTGTAAGTCTTCTGTTCAACTAGATTTCATTCAGTTCTGAATAATGGTTGTTCTATAGTTTAACTGAAATTTTGATGTGGTTGTAGAAGGATGCAAGTAATGCATTTACCTACACCACCGTCTTGGCCAAGCTTGTCCTGTAATTTTTCCTTGTAATGACTCCCTAGGTTTTTGTATTAGAATTTTATTGACTTCATAGACCAATTAGGGAGTGTTTCTTTTTTCTTTGTTTAAAGATCTTAGGAATGTTTGACATGATGTCTTTTTTATTATTTATTTATTTTTTTAAAGATTTTATTTATTTATTTTTAGAGAGGGAAGGGAGGGAGAAAGAGAGAGAGAGAGAAACATCAATGTGTGGTTGCTGGGGGTCATGGCCTGCAACCCAGGCATGTACCCTGACTTGGAATCAAACCTGTGACACTTTGGCTCACAGCCCGCACTCAGTCCACTGAGCTATGCCAGCCAGGGCTATATCTTTTTTATTTTTTAAATACATTTTATTGATTATGCTGTTGCAGTTGTCCAGATTTCTCCCTGTTCGACCCCCTCCACCCAGTACCCCCGTTCCCTCCAGCAATACTCTCCTTAGTTCATGTCCATGTGTCGTGCATATGAGTTTTTTGGCTTCACATTTCCTATACTATTTCTTTGTACCTACCAATTTATGCTTCTTAATCCTTGCACCTTTTCTACCATACTCCCCCTTCCAGCTGATAACCCTCTAAATGATCTCCATATCTATGATTCTGTTCCTGTTCTGGTTGTTTGCTTGGTTTGTTCTTTTAGATTCAGTTGTTAATAGTTGTGAATTTGTTGCCATTTTAATGTTCATAGTCTTGATCTTATTTTTCTTAAATAAGTCCCTTTAACATTTCATGTAATAAGGGCTGGGTCATGATGAACTCCTTTCACTTGACCTTACCTGGGAAGCACTTTATCTGCCCTTCCATTCTAAATGAAAGCTTTGCTGGATAGAGTAATCTAGGTTGTAGGTCCTTGCTTTTCATCACTTCATCACTGCCATCTCCTGGCAGATGCCCTGTTTCTGGTAACTTCATTTTCTCCTTATATGCCACTGGTGCTCTTCCAGCTGTTGCCCTGGTGCTGAATCCCAGAGTTGATGGGTCCATGTAAGTCCTAAGTCTGTGTGGGCCCTTTAATAGGAATGTCCTGATAATATGGTAGTGTATTCCACTGCCCCAACACAAATGGTTTTTACAACCAGAAATTATGTGGATTTATCTTGGTGCTGGAACCCTGGGCTGCTGGGTAGTCTGGTTTAGTGTTTGGCTCCCTCATTCCCCAGGTATCCCTCTTGATTTTTATCCACCACATGTGAATGTGGGACTTCCCATTCTGCTGCTGCTACAAGCCACTCCCTGGGATCCACACCCCTCAGCCCCTCCACCTCTCTTCACGTCTCCACTCCTCCTACCCATCTAGATGAATGTGGCTTCTTTAAATCCTTGGTGACTTCCATAGAGCTCGATTTTTCTGACAGTTCTGGGTGATAATTTGTTTTGTAATCTAGTTGTAATTTTTTCTGTAGTTGTGTGAGGCATTGAAGCATGTTTACCTACACCTCCATCTTGACCAGAAGTCTCCAGAAGTATTATATCTTTTTTAAATGCTTGGAAAAATTCACCAGTGAAGCAAGCCATCTGGGTTTGTAATTTTTTCATTGTGGGAAAATTTTAAATACATATTTGATTTTTAAAACAAATCTAGGACTATTTAGAACTTTTATCTTTGTTTTTCAGAAATTTTATTGAAGAAATGTTTCCATTTCATTTAAGTTGCCAAATTTATTGGGACAGCTTTTTTTTCCAATAATTTCCTCTTATTATCTTTTTAATGGTTTCTATAATAATTGTACTGATGTTTTCCATTTTGGTTAGTCTTCTATGGGTTAACAATTTTAATTAACCCTTCAAGAAACCACCTTCTGGCTTTGTTGATTTTCTCTTTCATAGGTCAACTTTCTATTTAACTGATTTCCTTCCTTATTTCCTTTATTATACTTCCTTTAAGTTTACTTTTGTTGTTTTTCTAGATTTTTTTAAATAGACCTTTAGATTGAGTTTTCAACCTTTCTTCCTTTTAATACATGAACTTAGTTATTTTTTTCTTTAAATACCACTTTAGCGGGATCTCACAAGTTTATTATTTATTTTTTGAGAGAGAGAAAGGGAGAGAGCAAGAGAGAGACGGGGAGAAAAAGAAATGTGGATTTGTTGTTCCACTTATTAATGTATTCATTGGTTGATCCTTGTATGTGCTCTAACCAGGAATCTAACCTGCAACTTTGGCATGTCAGGACAATGCTCTAACCAACTGAGCTACCTAGGCAGCTCAGGATCCTACAAGTTTTGACTTGCCATTCTTTCACCCATGTTTTTTTTTGTTTTGTTTTGTGCTGCCCAGACTGTATTGTGGCAGACATAAGTTACAGATGCAGATAGTGTAAGTTACACAGAAGGGCACCTCTGGACCTATGGATTTTTTTAGAAATATCTTGCTTACTTTCAAAAAAATTTTTTATACTCTGGTCAGAGAACTGCATCCTATGCATTTCAGTTTTTAAATATTTGTTGTGGTTTGCTTTATGACCAAGATATGGTCTATTTTTATAAATTTTTCATGTGCACTTGAAAAAAATGTGTAGTCCACAGCTCTTCAACTTTTTATATCCTTAATGATTTTTAAATCTGATAGATCTGTTACTGAGAGAGATGTGGTAAGATCTTCAAGTCTGATTGTGAATTTCTCTCTTTTTTCTTTTTTTATTGTAATAAAATATACATAAGGCTTGCCATAGTGCATTTTAGTTTGGTAAATTTTGGTTTATGTGTTTTGAGATCATGTTTATTAGATACATATAAATTTAGGGTTA
Source organism: Phyllostomus discolor (assembly GCF_004126475.2). Lineage (NCBI taxonomy): Eukaryota > Metazoa > Chordata > Mammalia > Chiroptera > Phyllostomidae > Phyllostomus > Phyllostomus discolor. The sequence goes on from NC_040908.2 coordinate 110,150,348, forward strand.
TTTTATCATCATCCTGATGGATTGATGTATTTATTATTAGGAAATGTTTCTCCTCATTTTGTCTTTATTTTTCTTAACAATTCTTACCTTAAAGTCTACTTTGTCTGATAGTTAATCACACTATCTTCTTTTTTGTTAATGTTGGTATGGTGTTTTACTTGTAGTCCATCTGTGGCCTTATATTTAAAGATGTTTTTTGTAGAAAGCTTTATAAGTAGATCTTGCCTTTAAATGAAATGCTGATGTCAAATTCAGGCCCAGTCATAGTTGCCTTGGTTTGTGGTATCCATAAGAGGGAAATGGTAATGGCCTTACATACGATCAGCTGTTTAGATTCTATATAGCTGATGGAAGAGGGATCTCTCTATTGGTGGAATATGTTGATACAATAAATTACCACCCTCAAATTTATCTGTTTGTAAAATGCTTTGTATTCATTATAAATAGTAGAAGGTTAAAGAAGAGCAGGCTTGAACTGTGGAACAGCCAGCTACCATTTAGTGTCCTCAGAGGAAAGATGTGTAGGAGGTGCTATGCAAACCTCTAAATGTTTGTTAGAAAAATTTCTAATCAAACTATTTCATATTGGAATCATAGATTAATCTATGAATTTTTAAGTGATGAGGCTCAGAGACCATTTTGGGCCCACTGTCATACTTTGATTACTTGAATATAGTAATATAAATTGTACTTTCATTTTTGTCACTCATGCCATGCAAGTAAATGGATAGCTGAATACTTGGAATTTTGATTTTAAATGTAATTATGGCCTTTAGAAATAACAACTTATTTAATAATGAACCAAAGTATAAATCAAATGGACAGCTGATATATTTCAGATCCCAAAGAAAATTTATAAGGAAAAGTTGTTGTTTTCACTTTGCATCTTTATTTCTTAGAAAAAAGACTTCATCATTTTATATGTGATGAGGCTTTCTGGGCTCCTGACATCTTCACTGAATTTGACTGCAACTTCCTTCTCTTGAAAGTGAATTGGCATCTTCTTGCTCTCCACACGCATGAGCTTCACTTTCAGGGGGCCCAAGTTTGCATAACTCTATGGTGAACAGATACAGAAGAGAGTAGGAGAGATTATTCAGCAAATAATTATTCAGCAAATACCCTATGAATAAGGTTTCCTTTAACTGATATTTCATTTCCCTCCTAACTGCCTGAATGTTGTATAACATGTGACATAGGAGAACTACTAAAAATAAAAAACCACTCAATAAACCTATATACCCACTGGGACATAGCAGGCAAGATCTCCCAAAGGGCAGGCAGAACATCTGGCAGGTTTGTCTTTCAGGGGGCCGGGTGGAGGGGCACCAGCTAGATAGACTGGGGAGCTACAGGCTCTGTAAGCTCTTCAATTGCTAAATGAAACTGTTGGCTATAGATAGAATATAACCATAGCAGAGTTTTCTATATTATTCAAGAACAAAGGGAAATATCTGCAAACATCACCTTGACTATTAATATTCTAACTTGAACAAATTCTTTTTTTTTTAAAGATTTCACTCATTTTTGTTTTTAGAGAGGGAAGGGAAGGAGAGAGAGAGAGAGAAACATCAATATGCGGTTGCTGGGGGTCATGGCCTGCAACCCAGGCATGTACCCTGACTGGGAATCAAACCTGCGACATTTTGGTTCACAGCCCACGCTCAATCCACTGAACTATGCCAGCCAGGGCTAAATTCTTATGAATTTTGTACTTTTCAAGGGCCTCTAGCTACTATATAAATAAAACTTATAATATTCTGCCAAACTAACTGTAGTTTGATATCAACAAAAGGAATTAAAAAGTCTACATGAAATCCCACAGACACCCTCAAACTAGGCTGAAACAGCTCAGGCCTTCCTTGATGTTCCTTCCTCTTGGGAGCCTTCCCAAGTCATAACGTTTTCTTTTGAATTCCTTCAGTGCTTCAACAAACCTTTCCTGAGTTCTGACTATGTGCCAAGCTATGTGTCAAACGCTGGGGTGCAATGAGAAGCTCACAGACTGGTCAGAGAGACAGTAGAGATGGTACATTCCTCTTGCACAGTAATTAATAATATTCTTATGTCTTCTATTAGCATGTAAGTGATTTTAGGGCAGGGCCTGCCATATAGGCATCTTTGAGACTTCATTTCTTCCTGTTCACCCCATTAAGTCCCCAAGCATCTAACAAGTACCTGGAATGTCATGGGGTCCTCAATAAACATGTATTAGAATTTTTGAATATCAAAAAATGAAAGAAGTCAATGTTTTATCACCCAATTATGCATACAACTGTATTTAGTTTTTTAATATATAATTATAGAACTATCATAAGTGAAAGAGGAGAAAAGCAAATTAATAGACATCTACCACATATTTCAGAACCATAACACACTGTGTTAGTCTGCTCAGACTGCCATAACAAAACACACAGACTAAGTGGCTTAAACAACAGAAATTCATTTCTCACAGTTTTGGAGGGTGGAGAGTTCAAGACCAGTGTGCTAGCATTATTGGGTTCTGGAGAGAGCTCTCTTTCTGGCTTGCAGATGGGCTCCTTCTTACTATGTCCTCATAAGGTAGAGCCTAATGTTATAAGGACACAGCCCTATCAGATTAGGGCCTCATCTTTATGACCTCATCTAACCTTAATTATCTCCTAAGGAACCCATCTCCAGACATAGCCACATGGGGTGTAAGGGCTTCAACATATGAAGGTGGGGGCAGAGGCAGAAAGACATAAATTCAGTCCATCACATACACAATGCCATTTTCATCACATCAAAAATTTACATAATTGGCAAGAAAGTCTTTCATTCAACCAAATAGTTTCCAATTTTGGAACTTTGTAGACAATTGTCCACTAGCCTGAGGTCATTATAACATACTTGGTGTCATGATTCCAAGATACTCATGGGGGTGTTTGAATGCCATAGGGACTAGAACTTCAGTCTTTAACTGTGTCACTTGATGGTAGCAGGACTGAGTTTTAGTTAGTTAAAGTTTTTGTGGATTTATCCAGTTTCTTCTGCTTTCTTATATCACTCTTTCTCCTATAAGACTTTAGGTTATAGGAGAACTTTTTAAGATATTCGTAGTACTGAGAAGGATAATAGCAAAGGGTTGATGTGAGAGTAATTGGAATGTACCAAAAGGTTTTATTTTTTAAACAATTTCTAAAATTATGTTTTATTGATTATGCTCTTACAGTTGTCCCAATGTTTCCCCGTGTCCCCTTCCACCCAGCACTCCCCATTCCCTCAGGCAACCCCCCCGCCATTGTTCATGTCCATGGGTCATGTGTATAAGTTCTTTGGCTACTCCATTTCCTATACGGTACTGTACATCCACATGGCTATTCTGTAACTACCTATTTGTACTTCTTAATCCTCTCACCTCTTCACCCATTCTCTCATACCTCCCTCATACCTGCTCTCCAAAATGCTCTCCAAGTCCATGATTCTCTGTTCTTCTTGGTTGCTTAGTTTGTTTTTTAGATTCAATTGTTGATTGATGTGTTTATTGCCATTTTATTGTTGATAGTTTTTATCTTTTTCATAAATAAGTCCCTTTAACATATCATATAATAATGGTTTGGTGATTATGAACTCCTTAAGTTTTTCTTGTCTGGGAAGTTCTTTATCTGCCCTTTGATTCTACATGATAGCTTTGCTGAGTAGAGCAATCTTGGCTGTAAGTACCTGCTTTTCATGACTTTGAATATTTTTTGTCAATCACTTCTAGCCTGCAAAGCTTCTTTTGAGAAATCAGCTGAAAGTCTTATGGGAACTCCCCTGTAGATAACTAACTTCTTTTCTCTTGATGCTTTTAAGATTCTCTCTTCATATTTAACCTTTGCCATTCTAATTATGACGTGTCTTGGAATGGGCCTCTTTGCATCCATTCCTTGTTCAGGACTCTCTGTGCTTCCTGGACTTACATATCTATTTCCTTTGCCAAAGTAGTGAAGTTTTTTTCATTATTTTTCCAAATAGATTTCCAATTCTTTGCTCTTTCTCTTCTTCTGGTGCCCCTATGATGTGAATGTTGGAATGCCTGAAGTTGTCCCACTGGCTGCTTATGCTATCCTTGTCTTTTTGGGCTCTTTTTCCTACTTGTTGTTTTGATTATTTTTGTTTGTTTGTTTGTTTGTTTTTGCTTCCTTATGTTCCAAATCATCTCTTTGATTCTCACCTTCATTTCTTCTACTGTTCTTTCCATGTATTGTTATTTATTTCAATTAGTGTATCCTTCATTTCTGACTGGATCTTTTTTATGCTGCTGAGGTCCTCACTAAGTTCCATGAGCATCCTTATAAACAGTGTTTAGAACTCTCCATCTGATAGATTGCTCATCCCCATTTCCTTTAGCTCTTTTCTGGAGTTTTGATCTGTTCTTTCATTTGGCTCATGTTTCTTTGCCCCCCTTATTTGGGCAGCCTCCCTGTGTTTGTTTCTATGTATTAGGTATAGTTGCTGTGACTCCATCTTGGTAGCGTGTCCTAATGTAGTAGTTGTCCTGTGGGGCCCAGTGGCACAGATTCCCCTATTACCCAAACTATGTACTTGAGGTGTACCCTTTGTGTGGGTGGCTGAGTACCCTGTTTTTGTAGTTGAGGTTTGGTTGCTGTTGGCAGATCAATGGGAGGAATTTACCTAGGCCAGTCAGCTGCAAGGACTGGCTGTGACCATTGACCACCAACCTTTGCTCTCTGTGAAGATCACCTGTGCAGCGGCAGGATGTTGGTGCTCTGACATGGTCTGTAGCTGTCCACTGGGCATACAGGCTCTGGGGTTTCCTGGGTGGTGCAAGCCAATGTCAGTCCCCACCTGTATTCTATCCAGGGCCACCCTGCTTGAGCTACAAAGCATCTGAGATGCTACTTATTCTGGGCTTGGAGATTCCCAGGCAAAGCCAAGCTGTGAATCTGAGTTGGCTGCTGTGAGTGCTGTGGCTGGAGCCACTTAGCAAGAGACACAAGGAGTCTGGACTCACTGAGTCTGACTGTTGCTTGTTTGAGAGGATTTAGGAGGTTGTGAAGCATGAGCCAAAAACAGCCTTTCATATGGAAAAGCCACTGTCAATAGCTGTAATTCGGGTGGGACAGAGCCTCAGGGCATCTCCAGGGTGGAACAAACAGTGTTATACAGGTTGATGGAATCTCAGATACGGCAACTGCCTGCCAGCTCTGTGTGTGGGGAGTATTAAGAAAAGGGATAATATGGCCTCTGCCTCCCTATCTGTCTGGGAGGATGCTGTCCCCTAGCTCTCACTTTGATGCCAGACACTTCAGTTCTTCTCTGTATGCTACTGGTGCCTTTCTTTCTGCTACCCCAGTGCTAAAACTCAGAGAGAGTGAGTCTGAGTAAGTCCGTGTATGAATTGTTTAAGAGGAACTGATGGGTCTCCAGAAGTTTCTTTCACTGACTAAGTCCCTGATAGTTTTTGCAGCCAGAAGTTATGGGGACTTTTCTTCTTTGCACTGGAACTCTGGATTGGGGTGCCTGGTATGGTGCTGGGACCTCTTGCACCCAAGATATCCCTCCTGAATTTTTACCCACCATACATGAATGTGGGATCAGCTTGTTCCACATTTCTGCTCCTCTTACTAGTCTGGATGGATGTGGTTTCCTTAATTCCGTAGCTGTCAGACTTCCATTCAACTCAATTTCTGATGGTTCTGAGTAATGGTCATTCTATAATTTAGTTGTAATTTTAATGTGGTTGTGCAAGGAGGCAAGCTGCGTTTCTCTATGCTGCCATTTTGACTGGAAGTCAAAATTTAACAATTTTGCTACAAACTTTTTAGGCTAAAACTCCTTGTTTTGTATTCAAAATTTATGCTTCCTTTGCTCAAGTTTCAAATTACTTGCAATCTTGTCACTGGACCTCAACACAACCTCCAGGGAGAGCTGGCTCCCTTAGTTCTCCAACATCACATGCAGGCCCTCCGAGCTGAGCTTAGGCATTCCCACTCCTGAGAGAATTCAGTGGTCACATCCTGGAATGACAGCCATCCCTGAGAAAGAGCTATTGCTGAACCCTCTTTCTTTTCTCTTCCTCCTCTTCTGGGCTTCTCCTTAGGCAGCAAGAGCCTTTAGAAGTCAATCTGAAAGGTGTGGTCATGTGGACTCAAGGCTGAGAAGCTGAGGGTAGGGAGCAGTCTCAGAGTCATTTTAAACTCCAAGGGAAGTGCCTAAGAGTCTCTCAGCACAACCTGAACTTAGATCAGGGAGGGATGGCTGAGGGGATGTCAAGGCCCATGATGACTGCCAGACCTTGTATGAAGAAGGGGGCTGTGAAATGGACAAACTAAAAAGACAGAATCTCATGCCCCACAGGGTGAACTTCGCTCATGGCCCTCAACTTCCTCATCCGTAGGAAATGGTGTTTGGAGGGAGAAGGCAGAATATACCAAAAGTTTAAAAAATATAAATGCTTGAATACTCTGGGTTTTATATAATGGTATATATGGCAGTTTGTGCTTTCCAGAGATGGCCACACTAATATATATCCTAGCCCATATGGTTTTCTGACAATGTGATGCCAACCTTCTTCTTTCAAGATGTACAAGCTACATTTCCTCCACTTGGGTGGAACTTTATAACTACATCAACCAATAGATTATGAGGGAAGGCATGGTGTATGATTTCCAAGGCTAAGTCATGCAAAACATTGCAGCTTTTACATTAGCCTTTAGGATTGGTTGCTCTTGGAGAAGCCAGACACCACAACATAGGGACAAGAAGAGTGCCTTGTAATGAGGCCCCTGTGAAAAGGAACTGAGGCCCCTAGCTAGCCAGCATCAACCTGAAAGCCTTGTGAGTGAGTCCCCTTGGAAATGGGTCCTCCTGCCCCCACCAAGCCTTCATGTGACTGCAGCTGCCTAAGAGTCCAAGTGATGAGTGTGCAGTGGGGCCCTTCCCAATGTTCTAACCAACACAAGCCCTGCAAGAAAATAAGCAATTATTGTTATAAGCCACTAAGTCTGGGTGTAATTTGTTATGTGGCATTACAAACTTACATGGTATACTAATAATAGAGGTCTATAAGTGAATGTAGGTAGCAAATTGGGCAAGGTAGGGATAAAAATAGTATCCAATGAGAGATGTGAATGGTGGACAAATTTTACTAATAACTGCAAATAGAATGTTTCAATATCCATATTTTAGGTTAGTTTTCTCCATTAACAAAACAGCATTATCTTAGTAGTCAAAATTATTTACTCCTGAATCTTACCTTGAAATCCTGCTCGTCCTCATATAGTAAGTATTTCAAATCAGAGGCTCCAAACTCTGGACATGAGCTAACTTCATCTGTTTCCAGATGCTGGTCAGATCTGACGCTATCCTCATGACTCAGCTGTAAGGCACTGATCTGAACTGATGAGCTCATCATGTCTCTGCTTTCTACTTCTGTGGGCTCCAATTCGGAGTCCTCTGGGATGAATGAAAATAAATTAATTATGTATATATTTTGGACAGATAAAAATAAACATACAATACATACTTTGTCACATGTGTAATTTGAAAAACCTTTGAGAATCTCCTATGGGAGATGAATTTGAGAATAAGAAACGTAGAATCTATGTATTAATGTTAGAGTGAATCCCATTATCTGAAATGCTATCTAGGTTGTATTTCCTTCTGTTGGTGAATAAGTTACAGTGGTCATGGGAAACTTTGTGGGTGTTGGTATTTTGGTTGGTTGGCTAGATTGGAAACCACACCAGTGTAGAAAATGCAGCATCCTTTTCCAACAGTATCTATGTAATTCCCTGTGAAACATGGTGACTTCAATGTGAAAATAGGACAGGAGAAAGGAGACAGGTTAGGACAAGTGCTACAAGAAGAGAAGGAATATGGAGAAGGTAGTGTCTATCTATTCCCTGAACAGTTCTTGCATATGAAGTGTCTGTTCATAATAGATGCTCAATAAGTGTTTAAAAAAGTAACCATTACAATAAAATAATACCTATATATATTTCTGGCAACTCCAAAGGCATTTCTTCAGGTGGTACTTCCTGTCCAGCTGCTTGGGTAAGATATAGTTGCCTAAAAGAATAAATAAGAAAAGCAGTCTGTCAGTCAACAAACACCATGCTACTGGCTCACTGGTGTCTATCCCTCTTCTAGGTGCTAGAGACACATAAGTGAAGATGAGACACAGTTTCTACCCTTGAGGTGTATAAGACCCAGTGGGGTGGCAGGCGGTCTTACAGTATTTTAGGGTAATGGTTTGTGCCATGATGGGTCTTGGGGTGAAGGAAGGCCATTCCATGACAAGGGAATAATACACCATAAAGTCCCAGAAATGAGAGTGAGCATGACACTGGTTAGGTTGCTGTTGTAGTAATCCAGGTGAGTAATGTGAGTGGCCTCGATGGGATGGTTTTAAAATAAAGAGAAAAAGAGAAACAGCAAGCCATAGGAATCCAAGATGACATCTAGCTTCTGGCTTTCACTGAGTGGCGTGTTTCAGCTACAAGGCTGGTGAGCTCCACCCGCAGATGCAACTCTCTGCTGCTCTTTTCAGAGCCCCACTGAATTTTCAATCAGGAAATAGAATGCCTTGAAAGCTCTGTATGGCCTTTCCATGAGGTTTGCATGAGCAATGGGGCCCCTGAAGGTATGTAAACAACCCCTCCTGTTTACCAGCTCAGCACCAAAGGACCTGGTTTACACCTGTCAGTTATTTATAGGACATGAATAAAGTGTTATTCAAAATGCTGAAAGCTCCAGAAAATAATGTAACTATTACATAAAATATTTATACCTGTAAACCTTCTTCAGACTTAACTCGGTGAAGGTTAATTTCATATGTAGCTCTGGTCTGCAGGTATACATGGCTCAGGCCATAGAATTCTTTTTTTATTTTTTTAATTAGTTATGCTATTGCAGCTTTCCCAATTTCCCCCCTTCATCCTCCCTCCACACTGCATCCCCCAACCCTCCAGCATTCCCCCCAGCCTTAGTTCACGTCCATGGGTTGTACATATAAGTTTTGTGGGTCCTCTGTTTCCTACATCATTTTTTATCTCTCCCCATCTATTTTATGCCTACTAATTATGCTTCTTCTTCCCTGTATCTTTTCCCCCCTATTCCTCCCTTCCCCCTCCCCAATGAACTCCCTCTGTGTGATGTCCATTTCTCTGATTCTGTTCCTGTTCGGGTTGTTTGCTTAGTTTTTGTTTTCATTCTTTTAGGTTCATTTGTTGATAGTTGTGAGTTTGTTGTCATTTTACTGTTCATATTTTTTATCTTCTTTTTCTTAGATAAGTTCCTTTAACATTTCATATACTAAGGGCTTGGTGATGATGAACTCCTTCAGTTTGACCTTACCTGGAAAGCACTTTATCTGTCCTTCCATTCTAAATGATAGCTTTGCTGGATAGGGTAATCTTGGGTGTAGGTTCTTGCCTTTCATGACTTCAGATACTTCTTTCCAGCCCCTTCTTGCCTGTGAGGTTTCCTTTGAGAAATCAGCTGATAGCCTTATGGGAACTCCTTTTTCTCCTTATCTCTGTCTCCTTATCTCTTGCTGCTCTTAGGACTTCTCTTTGTCTTTAATCTTGGGTAACTTAATGATGGTATGCCTTGGTGTGTTCCTCTTTGGTCTAACTTCTTTGGGACTCTCTGGGCTTCCTGGACTTCCTGGAAGTCTATTTCCTTTGTCAGATTGGGGAACTTTTCCTTCATTATTTGTTCAATTAAGTTTTCAATTTCTTGCTCTTGTTCTCCTTCAATTTCTTGCTCTTGTTCTTCTCCTTATAATTTGGATATTGAAATGTTTCAGATCGTCCCAGAGAACCCTCAGCCTCTCTTCATTTTTTTTTTGGATTCTTGTTTCTTCGTTCTAATCCAGTTGGATGTTTGTTTCTTCCTTATGTTCCAAATTGTTGCTTTGAATCCTGTTTCTTTCTTGTCACTGTTGGTTCCCTGAATATTTTGCTTTATTTCATTTTGTGTATCTTTCATTTGTTCTTTCATTTTTCGACCAAGCTCAATCAGTTCTGTGAGCATTTTGATTACCAGGGCTTTAAATTCTTCATCAGATAGGTTGGCAATTTCCTCATCGTTTAGTTCTCTTTCTGAGATTTTGCTGTGTTCCTTCATTTGGGCCATATTTCTTTGTCTTGGTGCAGCTGGTAAGTTGTAAGGGGGCAGGGCCTTAGGTATTCACCCGGGCAGGGCAACCCTCTTTGCTGAGCTGCTGGTCTGGTTGTTCTGATTGATTTTTTCTTTAATTCCTTGGTTGTTGGAGTTCCATGCAGTTTGATGTTCTGGCAATTTTGGTTGTTTACTGATTTTAGGTTGGTTGTTATCCTCCTTTTGGTTGTGTGAGGAAGCAAAGGGTTTCTACATACACCTCCATCTTGGCCATAGAATTCTCTTCTGGTTTTACCATTTTGAATAATTAAGATCTTACTAAGTGCCATAACTGTTGTAAATCTGTTTCTCTTAATCATTAGTTTATTGTCACTTACATATGACCATAGGGCAGCAATGCTTGATATTTAACAATATAGAAAATATTTTAAGGCATGTTATTATATGAAGTTAGTGTTAGAAAGATTTGTAGGTATTAGTCCACTTAGCCTCAACTCTGTGACAGCTGAGTTCCTGGGCAGTTACCTCTGGTCGCATTCACCTCATCTAATGAAGCAAACAAATGCTCACACATTCTGTGTGAGTTGTGAAGGGAAAATGTTGGGGGAACTCTGGATGGCAAATGGAGTAATCACTCTATTACCTAGAAAACCCCATTCTTCATCCAAATAAGAAAATAGAACTTTTTATATGTCCACCGAGGACAGTTATGCCTATTTCTCAGCACACTACTAGTATTATACAGGACTCAGTTCTCAACAAAAGAGGCAAAAGAGCAATTACCATGAAATGTACAATACGTATTACATTTCTTTGACTTAAAAATGGGTACAGTAATAGCTCCTGAATATATATAAAGTTTTCCTCTGGATAAAAAGTGTAACCGATAAGTGTCTCCTCTGTTTCTTTCTGGAGATTTTTCTAAAATGTTCTAAAAAGTTGCCTCAGTGAGTTTACAATCTAGCAAGGAAGCAGACATTAAATGAGGAATCACCAGTGGAATGAAATGATGGTTACAAGGGGAGAGTTTGGGGTGCTACCACAGCACGCACTGGGACACCTAACCCAGTTCTTACAAACGTGTCCCATGCTGTTCCTTTTTCTTTGGACAGCTATTGATTTAATTTCTCCCAACTCTGAAGCAAGACTAAGCACTCATGTCTGCCCCTCAAAAAAGCCAAACCACAGAGCATTGATGACAAATGTGGATTTTACTGAAGATTTTTGTGGGGAAGACAGAGGATAGGGTAAAACTGCACATGACACAGCAAACAAGTTAATGAAGATCCCCATTAAAAGTTTCTCATCTCCTTTCCTGTCCTTGACACGTTTTCTTTGGCCAGTGAAAGAATTCCCCTTTGTTATAGTTGGCACTTCACATTCTCATCAGCACCAAATCAGATACACCAGACTGAGCTGACTGAAGCAGGAAGTGGGGCTGGCCTTACAGGGTAGCTCTTTTCTAAGGTTTGGCTGGTTCAGAAAAGAAGGCAGTGGAAAGCAGCAGGTGGAGCAGTGGTTAGAAGCCACAACACCAGCAACAGCTGGCAGAGATTAGACATGATTACACAGAAGGGGACAGTTAGGACAGGTAGCAAGGATTAGGGCTAAAGCAGGAGGGTGGTGCTGGAGACCTGATCACAGAGAGGAGGGCAGGCAAGAGAGAGCATTGCCTTTTGGGGGACAATGAGGCTCCACCTGCTAGGGGCCCTCAAGGGCATCAGCTTAAGAGTCTGGCAATACAGAAGTCCACCAATCAACCAGTTCAGCTGGACTGCCCGCATCATCTACAATGGTATTTTCCTCCCCAGGGCCTCTTTCTCTATCCTGCCCCACCCAGTTTCTCCCTATGAAGTAAGTGCACTATCTTCCCGTTTCTCCAATCTTGTATCCTGTCCCCTATCCCTTAACCCACCAAACAAAACCCTTACAACTTATCTGCATCCACCCTTCTTGGGACACATTAGGAAGTTCATAAATAATTCTTTATTGTACTCAAATAGTATTTTTCTACACCACACAAGCAACTACTTGGGTGGAAATGTTTTCCTGGCCCTTCCACTGTGTGGAACTTCTTTGCCTTCATTCCTAGATGCAGACATTTCTCTCCCATCTTGCACACATACATCCTACATTTGTGTGATTTCTTCCCCCTCTCTGCCTAAACGTGCTACTATTTAGATTATTTCTTATTTCTGACTACTTGTCCAAATCATAAATGCCACTTTGAGTTTTAGTTCCACCATATTCAGGGCCCTGGTTTTCCATCAAAATTGGTGTATAAAGACTTCTTTGTCAGGTAAGAAAAAACCTACGATACAAAGTCATGTACACATGTGGTTTCTCTTGTGCAGATATAAATGTGACTTTGAATGCCAGGCTATTTTCTCCGCCTAGAAAGTAGTTTGACTCTTCTATTAAGTATCAAAGGAAACAATTCTATCTTCTACAAAGTAACTAGAAACCCAGAACACTTCCAGGAAGCTGCCACAAAACTGATCACTCTCTCGTTTGTGCAAACTTCATATCTCATACACCTTCTGCTGCACTGTTCTGCATTTATTTTGATTCCCATATTCCCTGTTGGCCTGGAGGCTTCTGAAGGTCACCACTTGTGGCATTCATAGTAAGTGTTGGCTATTATGACTGCAGTGTATTGCTAGAAAAAGCAAGTCAAAGTTTGCACTGTACCAGTGGTCGATTGTATTAATAATATACCTTCATCATGCCCATTTTGTGGGTTCCTTTCTTTTCAACTACTGCAATTTGACTGAAGCATGAAAGAATTAAATCATCCTTAAAAACAGCTTTTTACAGTTACAAATATTTACCAAATACTTTCTAGATATGTCAATAAGTTTCACCTGGGTATTTTGAGATCCACAAGTCTACAGTTGAATAGTTGATCAATGAGCACCAAATTTTCTTCTTCAAGTTTATGAATAGCTTTTTCCATTATTTCAACCTCCTTCCTATGATTTGCAACCTGTTCTCAGAAGAAGAGAGTGGATGGTTGGTACTTGTTTAGTTTTATTTAGTCTTCTATGAGCAATTCAACTCCTAAAATTGCTTTTGCCTGAGAGGAAGATCTATGCTGCATTATTTATTACTGGGTTTGCTTTGTTTTTTCTCTCTAGAAAGGAATGGATGTGACTCTTTTCCAGGTCATGTGCACAACTTGTTTGCAGGGTTAGGCAGTTGTTACTGAATGGCAGTAGTTGTCCTTTCCTACTCTCTAAAAACTTTACCTATAGACGAGGCTATAGGCAGAGATAAGAAAATAAGATTAATTATCAGTATGGTATATTAATAGCTAAATGAGGATATATATATATATATATATATATATATATATATAAGGTTAATTATAAACAACACAGAAAACTAATAATACTGGGAAGAAAGTAAGTTATGGTATTTTAAACAAGTATAGGCCTAGAGCCCTTTCTATAAGCCACTGTAATATAATTTTATTTTCTTTTGGTACTGAGGCTGTTCTGAGAAATATCAGGTAGATGAAATATTATTCATTCATTCATTCAATTATATGATATGCCTACTATGTGTCAAAAACTATAGTACACTTTTTAAAAAAGAATCATCAAGATAAAATAGCCTTTCAGTGTCTCTTGGCCTACTGAGAAAGAGAGGGTGATAAAAACAGGAGAGAGTGTGATAAAGCCATAGGAAGCTGTCCAGGTGTGGTGGGAGGAGACACAGGCTCAGCCCATGTCTGCCAGGTGTCAGCGGTGGGGAGTAGTGAGGGAGAATTAACAGGTCTTTTTTTTTTTAAGATTTTATTTTTTAATTTATTTTTAAAGAGAGAAAGGAGGGAGATAGAGAGAGAGAAACATCAATGTGTGGTTGCTGGGGGTCATGGTGTGCAACCCAGGCATGTACCCTGACTGGGAATCGAACCTGTGACACTTTGGTTCGCAGCCTGTGCTCAATACACTGAGCTACGCCAGCCAGGGCTAGAATTAACAGATCTTGAAGGCTATGTAGGGTTTCCCTAGGTAGAAAGGAGACTGTACATTCTAGGCAGAAGGAACTACATATGTAAAGGCACAATTATTTTTGTGTGGCTAAATACAAAGTGGGAATCGGGAGAAGTAGGAGGAGAACTGGACAATGAAGGAAGAGGCAAATAATGTTAAAGAGTCTGGCTTTTGTCTTACAGGTGATGGAAGGTCATTAACAGGCAGTAGTATGGCTAATTCAAATATGAGTAAAATTTGCTGGCTACCTTGATACAGTTCTGATTGGTTCTTAAAAAGTGTATTTTGATAACTTCTGTCTAAAGAAGGCTTGATAGTAGGAAGAATATATAGAAAAATGTTACTAGATAGAATCTGCAACTCACCTCTCTCCCTCCCGAAACGGGAAAAATTAATGTATCTTGAGGAAACATGAGACAAGAAAGCCATGGGCGTTAGATGCAGTATCTCTTGTTAGGAGTTGCCCAGAGTGTAATGAAGATGAGTACTTAGAAAGAGATGAGTAACATCTTTGGTTTGTAATTGAGTTTTAATTATTGTGTTTTAGAATCTGGAAGGATTCAGTATATGACCACATGCATACCTCTGTCACATAAGTCATTTATTAAATGCTTGAATTCTTACTATGACAAGGTTCTGCACTACATGTAGAGGGATACAACAGCGAATTAGGCATGGCTTCTCTCAAGAGAGTCTACAATCCAGGGAACAAATATGCAAATAATTATAATATAAAACAATACCAGTGTCATAGAGATGCTCAAATATTACTGTGGCTTCGAGTTAGAAAGAAGAGAATGTATTATCCACCTGCCTTAAATAATTTAGCAACACCATTAAGTCCATAATAATAGATTACAAAGCTAGGGGTTAGTGCTTTAGGATCACATATGTTGATTACAAGCTTGGTTACAAGCTTGAATGCCTTAAGGAAAAGTTTATAATTTTTAAATGTCAAGGGATGAGAAAAATTATAGAGTTATACACAGAAGGAATTAATAGAACATTTGGAAATGTTTGACCTAAGGGCTTGGCATGCTTGGGAGGCAGCACACACAGTTCTTGGTCTCGTTCCAAACCTGGGAATGAGGGCCGCCCTTTCAGGGAGTTAAATCCAACCTTTCAAACTAAGGATATCCAATGACATCACCTACCCCTTTAGAGTAATAAGTAAGGTACTCATAAGGTGCTGTCTCCTTCCCAGCCTTTTGAATATTAGGAAAATGGAAACTAGTTTCTTTTATAACCAAACAAATACATTTAGATTTTCTGGAGTAAGAAAGTGAAAAGGAGGAAGTAGAAGACCACCTTTCCTTCTTGACCCTGCTCTTCCCCAAATACACAAGAAAGGTACTTAAGAAATTGAGACAGATAATTTACTTAAAACTTAATAGTTAATAATTTAGTCAAGGATCTAGGATCCCGAATAAAATGTATGTTCTTGAAAATTTCCCCTGCAAGATCCAAATTAGCATCATGCCTCCTCACACTTGAAATGCTGATTGCTAACCTGTTTGCATCCTT
This sequence comes from Phyllostomus discolor, assembly GCF_004126475.2. Classification (NCBI taxonomy): domain Eukaryota; kingdom Metazoa; phylum Chordata; class Mammalia; order Chiroptera; family Phyllostomidae; genus Phyllostomus; species Phyllostomus discolor. The sequence continues at coordinate 110,165,962 of NC_040908.2, forward strand.
TCATCTAATTTTTCTGGCTTTCCATTTAAGTCAGTCTAAATCACTTAGATATTTCAGTTTTCTTCATTTTCCTCTTTAGCATGCTAAATAAAACCAGGCAACGAAAGGCATGCACTAGGACATCTCGTGGCCACCCCAGAGGTCTAAGCTTTTGGTTACTGTCCAGAGAGAGTTAAATGAAGAAATATTTTCAGGAGTTCCATTATTAAATATTCTTGTTACTGATTCAAAATCTTCCTCAAAGAGATTAATTTCTTTAATAAATATATAAATTAGAACACATAGACTGTTCTTTATCCAGGAAGTTTTCAATTCTCTTGATAGAACTTATATCTAGAAATGGTTTTAATTAATTTTGTGAGTAAATTTAACAATGCTAAAATGAATATTTATTGAAATAAAGATAATCTATTAATTTCCTTAAAATGATTTGTCTTTTATTACTAAGCTCTTTTTGCTCATTATTCAATTAAACTTGACATTTTTTTCTGTCTTTTATTTCCACCAAATTACAAGAAGTAAAAATATAAAATGAAATTAAATGTCATTTGTGGCTTGAGTAGGAAAGATCAAGGCACAAACAGGCTTACTTATTAGTCAAATATAAATTTTTATGATCATTTTCTCTAAACCTAATATCTAAGACATCTTATAAAATATAAGATTTGAACTATTAAATTATCACTAGGATCATACTGTTGATTTAATAAAAGTACTAAATTCCTTCCTAATATTTTTAAACTATTGAGTCCCCCTTAAGTTTTTTTAATTAATACTTGTTTTTGAAGTTAAAATTGTTTAATAATTTTAGAGCAATCAAAATACAACATAAAAATGGTATTTTGGTTATATAAAGAGCTTACACAACTCCACTCTAAGAAGACAAGCAACCCAATTAAAAAATGGGAAAAGGACTTGAATAGACACTTCTCCAAGGAGGACATACAAAGGATCCAGAGAAACATGAAAAGATGTTCAATATCACTAGCTATCAGAGAGATGCAAATTAAAACCACAATGAGATACCACTTCACACCAGTCAGAATGGCCATCATAAACAAAGCAACAAACAACAGGTGTTGGAGAGGTTGTGGAGAAAAGGGGACCCTAGTGCACTGTTGGTGGGACTGCAGACTGGTACAACCACTATGGAAAACAGTATGGAATTTCCTCAGAAAACTAAAAATGGATCTGCCTTTTGACCCAGCAATTCCACTGCTGGGATTATATCCTAAGAACCTGAAACACCAATCCAAAAGAACCTATGCACCCCAATGTTCATAGCAGCACAATTTACAATAGCCAAGTGCTGGAAGCAACCTAGGTGACCATCAGTAAATGAATGGATAAAAAACTATGGTACATTTACACAATGGAATTCTCTGCAGCAGAAAGAAAGAAGGAGCTCTTTCCCTTTGCAACAGCATGGATGGAGCTGGAAAGCATTATGCTAAGTGAAGTAAGCCAGGCAGTGAAAGACAAATACCATCTGATCTCACCTTTAACAGGAACCTAAAGAACAAAACAAAGAAACAAGCAAAATATAACCAAAGACACTGAAATAGAGAACAGGTTGACAGAGACCAGAGGGGAGAGGGGAGGGAATTTCAGGGGAGAATGGGAAGGGTTTACAGGAACAAATACAAAGGACACATGGACAAAAACTAGGGGGGGAGTGGAAATGGGAGGGAGGTGGGGAGGGAGGGAGGAGTGGGTGGGCTAGGATGGGAGTAAAGAGGGAATGATTAAAATAAAATTGGCAGGAAAAGAAAAGAATGGTATTTTTGTGTCCAAAAGCAATCATTGTATTTTAACCTTTTATGTCATTCATTTTAAGTTAATGGCTAACTTAAAAACTGAGTGTTAATCAAAGCTATTTTCCAACCTTGTCATAATATTGCTTTGAAGAGTCAGACCACTGGTAGTAGCCATTGCTTCTCTCCTTTGCTTTTGCTCTTTCTCACTTGCTAAATTATGGTTTTTGTGAAGCCAGTGTTACATTCATCTTGAGCTTCCAATGACTGCTGATGTTCTTTCTGCTCTTCTCCAAGGCACTTGTTTTGCATCTTATTGGAAAAATCTGGAGGGATGCTAGGATCCCTCTAATTTCTTGAAGTACTTTTGGACACTTTCTATTCTGTTCCTGTTAGGTGTTTCCATATTAGTTCCTGTGACTGAGCTTTTATTTCCTTTTCTATAGCTGCTTTCCTAAATTTGTTGAAGAGCTCATCTGAGGATTTCAGTACATCCGAAGTTTTGACTGGTTTGCCTAAACTTCTCCAAGAGTCTTCATTCTTGATCTTTATATCCTTGTGCACAGGAACCTGACACTCAGATTTTAATACCGCCGTGTCATCAGCAGACCGATGCATCACAGGCCATTCTGGTGTTGTTCAAAATTGCTTGAGGAGGCAGGATTTGCAAAGGTGAAATGCATTTCACACTCTGTAAATGTTTTAATTCTTGATGCTTAAATGCTAGCTGTTAGTGATTTGGTGGTGTTCATCAAACTGATGAACAAGGGCAGTTGAACAAGAGGTTGCATCTTGTATAGAAAATTGTGTCTCTACTTCCTCTCTAAAAGGAGAATCATTCTGTTTAACTCCAGCGAATGTAGGTAAGATTTCTGATTCGAAATCACTGCTACTGCTTTCAGACTCTGATGAGCTGCTGCTGCTGCTGCTGCTGCTGCTTTCACTCAGTCAGGAACACTTCCAACGGCCTTGGATGACAGAGTGTTCTCAGATTTTGTTTTATGTTTTCTGGAATTTAACTGATTATCAACATCCAAGTTTTCCAGCTCCTGTTGTTTTCTGTGAATGAAGCTCTTCTGTGGTCTTCATTATTTTCTTACCATGAGGTTTCAGTGGTCATTTTCTTAGACATGCAGCTACATGTTTTTCTAGTTCTCTCAGTGTTGTTGCCTTCAGTGTTTCAAAGTCCATTTCTCCAACTCATCAGGGTTGGAATTACTCGGTGAAGGCTCTCTTGATTGTATTACATGAACGAGTCTCCCAAGTTTATCTCCAGGGAGTTTGCTTATATCCACATTTAACTGCCTTTTCTCATCATAGTTCATGGGTTTAGCATTATCTTTATCCTCAGATTTCAGAGCGAAGACCTGTTGTTTCCTTCTGAAGACCTTCTTTGGCTGATTGCTCTTGGACTTTTCATTTTACATGCTTAAACTTTCTTTTTGGATTTTCATCTCTGTTATTAACCATTTTTTTCTTTCCCCTTTTAGACGTCTCATTCTTTTTCTTTATCTTATGGAAAGGTACTTGGGACAAAAGTTGTGGTTGTTTGATAAACAGCTTTAAGCTGCTCCTGAAGCTTTTTAAGACCATAAACTCATTCATCTTCAGAATCACCAGATGAGTTACTTTCAGAAGAAGCTTCACTACCGCTTTCTCTACAAAGAGATTCTGTGGTGTCTGTTTGATGTAACATACAGGCATACTCTGGACAGGTTCATCTGTGGTCTTTGCAAAATGCATTTCAAAAACATCCTGGAGCATTCTTGCCAGTCACTACTTCATGATCTGAAGTGTTTGTTGCAATTCATGAACGTTAATCTAATATCTGCAGCAAATTCATCCTTATATTCTTGGTTATCCATTTTTGCCTGACAGTTTCCAGATCCATTGGATTTTTCACAGTATCATAGTGATTGAAGTTATGAAGTCCTACCACATTAACATCAAGGGATTATAAAAGACCCATGAATACAAAAAGTGCTTCTTTGCAAGGATTTCTTTAAGAATCTCACTACAGTGCCTTAATTGTTTTGTTACTCTAACACTTTTCACAGAAACTTTATATTATTGCTGAGAATCTGGTAAAACATTCTTCAGCAGTTCTTTTATAGGAGGTGTTTTTGCTGACTTTTTTTTCTGTACGTGCTAGGGAACATTCACCCCTAGCTTTAACTACTGAAGCTATAGGAGTTGTGTCTGCTTTCCTCTTCACACACCTTGTAACCTGAGCCACTGGGAGGTAAAGTTGGGTAGAGTACCTTGTGCCAGATGTAAAGGAGAAATAGATGTTTTAGGAATTACAAAGGGACTCACTTGCTGCTTAAATACTTTTCCCAATGCTTCAGGGAACTTTTTCTTTAACAGAAGAAACTGCTAACATTCTGCTGAGTGCCTTTCTTTATTCTTTCCTTACCACCCACAACTTGCTCTTCTTATGGCATCCGAAATAATTTCTGACTAAACAACTCTAGTGCTTGTGTCATAAGAAGAATGTCATCTCCAGGCTTGCTGTAGAAATAATTTTAGAACATTGCGTTCTATACATTCTGAAGCCTGCACATAATACTTATGTTCTAAATGCTTCTTAACTGTACGTAGTCCATTGGGTTCTTTAAAATGGTAAATAAATAATCAGGCAACTTTAGTCTCACAGCAGCCACTGGCTGCCAAAAGGCCAGGAAAATCTGTGCTTCCATAAAGCCTTCAATACAACTTTTCGTAGATATTGCAGTTGATTTGTCAATCACCTGTTTGTCTTAGTATTTGTATACTCTGGTGGTGAAGGGTTAACAATGGCTGTGTGTCCACTTAGTAGAGACATTCTTAACTGCTTCAAATCCTGATATTTGAATGTTGTTGTGTTATAAGTACATGTCCGTTTCCTATACAAGTACTAAAAGCTCTTTCATTATGTTTGCCTTAGTTTTGGATGATTTAAGTTATTGCAATCTTTCACTGTATTTCTTTCAGCCTTTCTAAAGCACAAATCAGGGGCTAGAAGGGAAAGCCTATAAATTCCCCTTGTGAAAAGAATCTTGTCTGGCCGTCCCCTTCAGCTGGCGCAAGGTGAAGTGGGGCAGGGAGGGCTTCTCCACTGTCTGACAGGGCCTGCTCTTGCCCTCATGGCAGCTAAAATTAATACATATTTTTAAAGATTGGGGATTCACCTTGATAGTTTTTGGAGGTAGTATGGACCATGACTTTATAAAGGCAATTTAAAAATAATCGTCATATCATAGAAATATATCATAGAAAGCATATTAATTTTTAAATTTCTTGTTTCATAGACTCACTAACTCTATTTAGTCAAATAAGGAGCAAGGAGAAAGGAAGAGGAGAAAGGTGGCAGTGGCATTTTTACCTCAGGTATCTGAGCAGACAGTGCAAAAGGCAATGCAGAAAGAGAAAATTTAAGGAGAAATTTAATGAGTTCTGCTTTAGGTATGTGGAGTTTGAAGTGCCTTTGGGATATCTGACTGGAAATGTTTGGCAGACAAATTAAAATACAGGACCAGGGCTAAGGACACACACAAATTAGTGCCAAAGATGTGCCTTGAGAAACACAAGCTAATAACTTGCTCACAAGAGCTGTGTGTAGTTGAAGTGAATTCTCTCAAAAGATAGTGAGTTTCCTTTCACAGATGGCATCTAAGCTGAAGTTCATTGTCTACTTGGCTGGGTATAAAGGGAATTTCAAAGTACTGCAGTGAGCTTTGCTCAACCTTGCAGCACCCCCGTAACATCTAGACCCAAGATTATGTGCCTGTTTCACTCAGCAACATGCTCTCATATCTTCACCCAAGATGTGAGCCATGTATTTGATTCACCCTTCCAATAAATATATCTATACTTATGGACATTCTTTCATTCAATAACTATTTAATGAGCATAGATTATTCATTAAGTTTCATGGGTATATAGTTGAAAAGGCATGGCCTACTCTATGCCATGAAGAGACAGATGCATAGACAGACAATTTCAACACATTTCATAAAAGTGAGAGTTACAGTGAAACAAGAGCACTGTGAGGAAAGCACTTAAGACTCCCTGCGTGGAGTTATAAAGTGATTCATGAAGAAATTGACAATCAAGTGTTTAAAGAAAGAGCTGAAGTTTTCCAGGCATATGAGGACAAGGAGGTAAGGGCTTAGGGACTAGCACAGGCAATGCAAGGAAAACAGGGAAGCACCCCATAGTAAAGGAGATCTAGAGGCCCCCACATGATCATATCTAACAAGAACAGGGTTTCAGCCCTGGTACAGGGAGACAGGTGGACAGCTGGGTGCACGAGTTCCCGCCTGCTCTCCAGGAGAAGGTGTGGAGGGAGCCTGAGCACCAGGCTGAAGCGGGATGTAGAGACTGCAGTGGGCAGGGATATCTTGACCACTGGCAAATGGCTGTAACCCTGGGTTTGGTGCTGGCTGCAACACAGTGTTCACAAGGCCAGAGCAGTCCATTTAGAAGTCACCAGGGCAGGGAGTAGCTGAAAGTACTCCCTGCACAGCAGAAGGGCAGAGGGAGGGAGGATCTAGAGGAAACCCCCTAGACCTGAGCTCTTTTTACCAACACTCCCCACAAGAGGGCATGTAAACCCCACCTCCCCACACAGCCAGGGTCCGTCTTAGAGGAGTGCAGGGAGGGGAGAAAATCTAAAAGACTGAACATTTATCTGAAGGAGATCATGTTATCCCAAAGAGGCAATTCACAGCAACAGGCAATAAAGGTAGAGTGACCCTTTATCCTTGCTGCCGTCCCTCAGAAGGAATCAGGTCCTGAGGAAGACCAGGTCGATTTTAGGGCATTCAGAAGCTTTGTATATTTGAGTATATTTCGTGAATCGTGACACCAAAAGTGATTTCCGGTTATTACTGAAATTATTTATGGTATTCGTTGAGTAGCAGTTTGTACTAAGACCCCACTTGGGTTTTAGTTTACCTAAGTTGGTGATAGTTCCATGCTTTCCCCATGACTGCAGCTGACAGAGAAAAGTCATCTCCAGTTCAAAAAAATGAGAAAAAATAAACTGTTTTTTAAAATTCCACTTACCTCTTTTTTCAGCCAGTCATTCTCCCAGATATGTCGGTAGTTACCCTTGTCAATGAACTTCACAGCATTCTAAAAGAAAGTTTTTCTATTAAGGAGGAATTGCCACAAAGTGATTCACAATTTTAGCAATGATGATACACAACCAACTTATCTGATTGTTCATTTTAAGTTATGTTTTGCAAATACTTTGGAAACATATCTAAGAACTCATGGTTCAGCTGTTCTTTCTTCACTAACCTACTGGATTGTTTTTACCAATTTACTCTGCCCACAAAGGTGCTTCAGAGAACTGGACAACGGCTGCCCAGGCAATTTAGTCTCTATTGTGACGGAGTCCAACTGCTGTGGTGAAATCAAATCAGTAAGTGATCTGATCCACAATTAAGATGGTTAAACGGTAGTGATCAAACATTCTTCAAATTTATGGTCAGAGACATAACCCAACATATAGCAAAAGCATAAAAAATTACATTACCACCTTTCTAATTGGAAAGATTTCTGCATGCCAGTAATAACAATATTTACAAAGTTAACAGCAGATAGTTTCAGGGTGGCAAGCTATAGCTAGACAGCCTCCTGTAGAAAAGGCATTTTAGATGAAGAAAAGAGAAAAAGCCTTAGTCTCTAGGTTCATAAAATGTAAATTCATTTTTTAATTCCTTGGATATTCACAGTTTCACCCAAAGGAACTTTATGGTGGATGACAGATCATGTTTATCTGTAAGGTGCTTCTGCATGGATACCATGTTACAACTTCAATGTTCAGCAACCAAAGGGAATAACCAAAAGAAGAGAAGTTAGGAGAAATCTTCTAGTTCATAAACATAGACAAGGATAATTAAAAAAATATGTTAAGGGTAAATGTATCTTTTAGAGTTGGAAGATTTGCAATGAAATTTTTTTTTCTTTAAACCATGCTAGTTAAACTAAGAGTGGCTTTCATTCCCTAGGAACCAGAAACTCTTACATTCCAGCTACAACGGACACTTATAAAGCTCCCTCAGACATATAATTTCATTTGGACAAAGTAGGAAGACACTAATAACTGAAATTATTTGGCTGATGGCTTAATTCACTACCAATGAAGTAGTGGTTTTCAACTTTGACCACACAAGAAAATGTACGGTGTATTGAGCAAGAGCGATGTTCTCAAGGGGACATCTTGGATTGCATCTTGATTCTGCCACTTGCTCTCAGCAAGTCACAAAATTTTTCTGTGCCTCTGTCTCCTCATTAGCAAGTCCCTCCTTTATAGAATTGTCGAGAGATTTAAATGTAAAATGCTAGGAACAGCAAAACAGTCCTCATTATATATTGAGTATGTATACTTAAAGCATATTTGATCCACATATACATTTGAATCATCTCAACTTCAGTCAGACCAATTAATTGTTGGTTTCACCATTTTGTCATATTTAGTCACAAAGTGGTCCCACTCAGTTGGGCCACTTTGTGACTAAATATGACAAAAATATGACCCACAAACCCAAAGGTCAGTTTTTCATAACCTTCTGTATTTGTATAAATCAGTAAAGATCATACAATAGAATAATAACAGTAAAAGAACAATTGAACCAACAGGGAAGCAACAAACAGTTGCAACTGAAATTCAATGAAAAACTCTAGAAAAGACCAGATATTTCTGATTCTGAAGAAGGAATGTTCCAGATGAAAAGACAGTCCCAATGGGGACCTCACTGATTTTGGAGATATTTTAGAGGCAGGGGAAGGACAGTGAAAAAAAACCAGATTTTTGCCAAACAAAGAAATTAAAAAACATACGATTAGAAATAATCTTAAATATTTTTTATATCCTAAATTTTTTAAGCTCTAGCAATGTAAAGTATACTCTCTTAGGTTTGGATATTGAAGAAAGTACTTTTTAGACAAATTATATTTCATTCTATAATTCATCCACAACTGCATTTAATGATTTTTATAGCCATTATTATTATACTTAAAAACAAATGAGTAGCCCTGGCTGGCGTAGCTCAGTGGATTGAGCGCGGGCTGCAAACCAAGGTGTCGCAGGTTTGATTCCCAGTCAGGGTACATGCCTGGGTTGCTGGCCATGACCCCCAGCAACCACACATTGATGTCTCTCTCTCTCTCTCTCTCCCCCTTCCCTCTCTAAAAGTAAATAAATAAAATCTTTAAAAAAATTATTAAAAAAACACACAAAAAAACAAATGAGTAATAATTTACTGAGCTCATGTTCCTGATGAAGCACTGTGCTACATAAGTCATCACATTCAATCCTCATTATTCTTTAAAGGTAAATATTATTATTTAAAAACCAAAGCCCTGAAAAGTCAAGTAACAAATTTAGTTTATAAGTGGTAAAACTGTAATTTAAATTAGAACCCCTAACTTAAGATCCCAAGTTTTTAACTATTAAAATATACCACAAGAAAAAATAAGGGGAAAATTTTTTTAAATAAGAAAATTGAAATATACCTCTGTGGCCCATTCCTTCTTTTGGTCCAGTTGCAACAAAGTTTCTCTGATTATTTTCTTTCTAGCATCTTCCAGAGTGATTTTATACTGTTCTTTAAAAAGAAAATTAGAAGCTGTAACAACACTGATCCTAGGTAAAACTATGATGTCAGTAAATTTTATCTTCCATGCTCTTTGCCTCTCCTTTCGTACACATTTTTGCCCTGAATTTTCAGGGTACGCTTTTACTAAAGCATCTAGTACCTTCAACTAGCAGAAATGCCCCAATCACTTTCTCACACCTTAACATGAATCAATTTAAGATGACATCTCTCCCAAGAATATCTGTACTTTGAAAGGACTGTCTCTCCAAAGGCAGAGTTTTCAGTCTGCCATTCATATCACACGTCTGATTCCACAACAGACACATAAAGAAGTTTTAATTACATGCTTGAGTAGCATCCTGTACCTCTGACTTCATCTAACTAAATTCCCACTATTCTTGGCATGCGTTTCCTGAGGCAGGAAGGACATCATGAGGAGAGAGAACGACGGAAGAGCTATTTCTGAAAGGCTGTAGACTTGGCTCTGAGGCTCAGAGGAAGAAAGAGGACAGAGATGAAGAAGGGCAGATTCTCTATCCTCACTGGGCTTCCTTCGGTTACAGATGTTAGAATTGAGAGAGCAAAGGATAAAATTTTAAACCTTGAAAGTTGCTTAGAGATCATGCAATCAACGCCCCTGTGTAGGGAAAGTGAGGTGCGGTGACATTAAGGCTGCTTTACAGAGTGAGAGAAGTGAAGCTGGAAAAATCAGTCCAGCTTGCTCATTGTTTCATACAATGAATCATCACCAAGCTGTTTTGATGTATGGGGCACTATCTAAGGCACTGATACTATTGGCAGAGAAGAGACAAATCTCTGCCTTTCTGACATGTACGTTCTAGTGGGAAGCCAGACCATAAATAGATGAACAAGCAAATCAATGTTTCAGGTGGAGATGTGTGTGATGAAGAAAAACTAACATTCTCTACTTTAGATAGGGAATGCTTTTTGGAGGAGGTAACATTTGAGCAAACATTGAATTAAGTGAGCAAGTCAACCATGTGCAACAGGAAGGAACTGGACTACTCCAAATCCAAGAACAATCAAAGTTAGTTTTGTTTTATGATAACATCTATGTTATATTTATAATGCCTGAAGGATACGTATTTGGAAGTTAGAAAGTATTTTTCCATACAAATGATGTTAACAAATACAGTTGCTGGATTTCTGGACTGGTCCACAGAGACCCATTTAGTTTATTCTGTATCCAAACAATAGTATTGTACAATGCCAATAGTGGTGTGGAACCCAGCTGCCATTTAGGACATTGTTTTAAAGGGAAAATTTTCTCCATAGATAAGTCAGCCAAAGCAGAACTCAGGGGTCTACAACTACAGTGGAGGAGATCTGCAGGTCGGGTCTTTCAATAGCTTGAAGCCAAACTAACACTCTGGAGAGACAGCCAGGGAGCTAGGCACAAGTTATTCAGCCCTCATCTGTACTTTGTACTGGCATAACTGCTTCTCCTAATAGGTGAAAACTCAGAAAGCAGAGTGTAAAATCTTCTCTTCCATATCTTTCTTTTTTTTATTGTATTTTTTCCATTACCTTTTATCCCCCTTATACTCCCTCCCCTCTGCAATCACCACACTGTTGTCCACCTCATGAGTCCTTTTCCTTTTTGCTCAATCCCTCCATCCCTTTACCTTCCCTCCAAGAGCTGTTGGCATGTTCTCCATCTATGCATCTCTCTGTTTTCCTTGTAAGTTCAGTTTGTTCATTAGATTCCACATATGAATGAAATCATATGATATTTGTCTTTCTCTGACTGGTTTAATTCACTTAGTATAATGTTCTCCAGGTCCATCCATACTGTCACAAAGGGTACAATTTTCTTCTTTTTTATAGCTGGTACATGTTGTGTAAATGTCCCATAGTTGTTTTATGTACTCATCTACTGATGGACCCTTGGGCTGCTTCCATAGCTTGATGATTTTAAATAAAGCTGCAATGAACATAGGGGTGCTTATGCTGTTTCAAATTAGTGTTTCAGGTTTCTTCAGATAAATTGCCAGAAGTGGAGTTGCTGGGTCATAAAGCAGTTCCATTTTTAACTTTTTGAGGTAACTCCATACTGCTTTCCACAGTGGCTGTACCAGCTGTATTCTCACCAACAGTGCAAAAGGTTCCCCTTTCTCCACATCTTCACCAGCACTTGTTCTTTGTTGATTTATTGATGATGGCCATTCTGACAGGTGTGAGCTGCTAATGTGGTTTTAGTTTGCATTTCTCTGATGATTAGTGACATTGAACATCTTTTCATATGACTATTGGCTATCATATGTCTTCTTTGGAGAAGTGTCTATTCATGTCCTTTGCCTGCTTTTTAAATTGGATTGTATGGGGGTTTTTTTGGTGTTGAGTTTTATAAGTTCTTTATAGATTTTGAATATTTACCCCTTATCAGATATATCGGTGAACACGTTCTTCCATTCAGTGGGTTGTCTTTTTATTTTGTTGAAAGTTTCCTTTGCCAAACAAAAGCTTTTTAGTTTGAAATAGTCCATTTTATTTTATTTTATTTTTGTTTTGTTTTGTTTTCCTTGCCTGAGGGGATATAGCAAATAAAATATCGCTATGAGCAATGTCCAAGGTTTTACTGCCTATGTTTTCTTCTAGAAATTTTATGGTTTCAGGCCTGACATTTAAGTCTTTAATCAATTTTGAATTTATTCTTGTGTGTGGTATAAGAAGGGGTCTAGTTTCACTTTTCTGCACATATCTGTCCAATTTTCCCAATACCATTTATTGAATAAACTATCTTTAGCCCATTGTATGTGCTTGCTTCCTCTGTTAAATACTGATTGGCTATGAAGGTGTGGGTTTATTACTGGGCTCTCTATTCTGTTCCATTGATCTATGTGTCTGTTTTTATGCCAGTCCCATGCTGTTTTGATTACTATGGCTTTATAGTATAGTTGGACATTGGATAGTGTGATTTCTCCAACTTTGTTCTTTTCCAAGATTGTTGTTGCTATTTGGGGACTTTTGTGGTTCCATATAAATCTTTGAAAGATTTGTTTTAGTTCTGCGAAATACATCATTGGTGTCTTGATAGGAATTGTACTGAATTCATAGATTGCTTTGGGTAGTGTGGACATTTTAATGATGTTAATTCTTCCTGTCCATGAACACAGTATGCGATTCCATATCTTTCTATTACTGCAGTCCTTGGGATAGAACAGATATTAAAAATGCTTTGAAGAAAATTAAATTTGGCAAATTGCAAGTCTTTGTCAAGCAGTGATCTGAGGCTTCAGCACAGGGCAGCTGCAGCCAATGATAGCAACTTTCAGTGGCAACTTTGGTGAGGATGAGGAGGAGGAGTAAAAAGGGAGAAGGGGAGAGCTTCCCAGGTTGTGGAGTGGCCAGAAAGGGGTCGGGATGCTCAGTTTCTGCCTCTAGTGGAGTTAAAACAAGAGTGTCTAACTGAGGCAGTGATTTATAAACAAGAGAGTTCATGAGGTCTTGGGAACTAGTCTAACTTGACATCTGGAGAATAAGAAAACAGACTTCTTCATTATTCCAGCCTGCATATGCCCATTTCCATAACCTGTATTATTCTTACTCATTCGAAGTCATTGCTTGAATATATCAATCATTCCAATCTCATTTCTGATAGAGTTTCTTTTTCAATTCAGGGTGTAGCCCACTAGACTAATGCTGGGTATTATTTGAAACTTCTACCCCAAAAAACACAAAAATCAGTCTAAAAGTTGCAATGTATCAGGAGGTTAGATGTAATAAATTTTACATTCTTAGCATCTAAAAGAAACCATAAAACCTGGAGCTCGATAGCATGAAATATTGATTCTTGCTGTAAATCATAAAAAATAGATGACCAAATATGCTCTGACTAAAGTTGTAGCTCTCTCACTTGCCATTTTCATACTGAAAAAGCAATAGTAACATACAACTCTGTTTCAAATTCCATAAAAAATTGTATGGACTGTTTTTCTTCTGAAAAGCAGAGCAACCAGCACAAGAGAGGATGTGAAGATCTCATTGTTATCCTTTGTGATTCAGATGATGTTTCAGGTAACAACTATGAACTATTCATTTGTGAATACAGCCAGAGAAACTGAGAGTATATAAAAGCCCCCTTCTCATAAAAGTTTGAGCAAACTCCTGTGCAAGTGGGAGCTTGGGGGATTATGACCTTGTGCCTTTAGACTCTTGGCTGCTCAGATGCCCAGTTTAATGTGGTACTTCTCAGAAGCTGACCAAAAAACCACCCTGGCTGAGGCTTGCTTTCCATTGTTCCACTTTCTTTGATGTATCTAGCTGTGCTTTGGTTTACTCCTCCACAGCTTTTTGGGAGTTTGCTGTCTACTCTTCACATACTTCTGGTGTCATAGTGTCATGCAGCTTTATTGTGCTGATTCTCTCCTGTGGCGGTGGCCTCCCTTCAGCCCCATCTGGAGAAAACTGAGCAAGGGCAGGTGGCAATAGTTGCCATGCAGCAATTTCTCAGGCGCAGTGTATATTACAGAGCCATCCCTACCTCACCAAATCACGGAGCTGGGAGGACTATTGAAGCTTATTGGTTTGGTGTTACACATGGGTTCAAATTGCATTTCCACTACTTACTAAGCTTGTGAGTTTGGTCAAGGCAATTAGCTTCTCTGGGCATCTCGTTTCCCCATATTTAAATGAACAGTGATAGCTAATTCAAAGGGACTTGTAAGGGTTAGGTGAGGTGTAGAAAACAGGTGCTGGAAACGTGAGTTCTCTTGGAGATCACCAAGGGACTCATTTTACAGAAGAGGAAACTGTGGCTTCAAGAAGTAGTATTATTTTTTTGTAAGTGGACCTGAACCCAAGTCTTTTAACTCACTGCCAGTGCACAAAGAACTTCTATGGGTCCCTGTCCTGTGCACCTGGTGAAGGACAAAACGTAAAAGTGATCTGTGACTCTAATATCTAATGACTTGTAATAATCCCACCCTTTTTCGATTCCTGTGCCTAATCTAAGGTTTCCTTTCCCTTTGTTAAGAGAATGAATGTGTCCTGAATGATCAGTGACCAGTTTCCTATATCCAATATCCTAACATCGCCTTCTGGCTAAAGTGTGGAAAGGGACAAAAAGCTCTCACTTGTCTGACACTATCCCAAGCAAATGTTTCCCTTTCTGGTCCTCACTGGCGTTTAAGGTTGATTCCTCCTCTTGTGGGGCATTGCTGTCATTTCTCAGAGGACCACCTTCCCCATTGCTAGTTATATTTGACCTGCATTCCTTCCTGCAGGGGATGTATTGTCCTTGGAGGTTGACTAACGATTTCTCTTTTGGCCTTTAGCTGTTAATCTCCTCCTCCCTCCCACACATACAGGCTTATAGAAGCCCAGAGAGCTTCCCTGCTCCTTCCACCTTGAGGACTGAGTGTAAAGCTGGCCACCTATGAATCAGGAAGCGGGTTCTCTCACCAGACACTGAATCTGCTGGCACCTTGACCTGAACTTCTCAGCCTCCAGGTCTGTGAGAGATAAATTTCTGTTTTTTATAAGCCACCTAGTCTACAGTACTTTGTTATAGCAGCCCACATGGACTAAGACACAGGCCTAGGCCAGGGCAGCAGCCACCTCTTCTTAGCTCTGCTGTCAGAACTACTAGCTAGTCAGCCACACACCCCATGGATTTCCCAGGAATGAGTCATAAAATAGATCTGAATGTCCCCTATACTGGAGGGGACACATATTGAACAATATGAGGAAATTCCTTGAAAACTTCCCATCTTTTTAAAAAATATATATTTTATTTCATTTTTTTTAGAGAGAGGGGGAGGGAGGGAGAAAGAGAGGGAGAGAAACATCAATGTGTGGTTGCCTCTTGAGTGCCTCCAATTGGAGACCTGGCGTACAACCCAGGCATGTGCCCTGGCTGGGAATTGAAATGGCAGTACTTTTTGGTTCACAGGCCCAGCACTCAATCCACTGAGCCACACCAACCAAGGCAAAACTTTCTATCTTGATTTGAGGTGAAGGAAGGATTACCCTTCACCTGTCCCTTTGGGGGACAGTGTAGAACATACAGCATACCATAAGCTCTTTGAAAAAACTATCCCCTAATTTCTGATAATCTTTTCTTGGCCTCTCCAACTTCTTTTATAGACTGGAATTCAGTGGTTGGAAGTGTGGAACCATTTTTCTGTCTCATCATATTGCAGGTTTGCACAGTAGTATCTCACTTTACTTTGAAATGTGGTATCCATTATATAGCCACCCCAGTTTAAAGTGAGACTGAAGAAGTTTCATTTTAACATTCTGTTTCACTTTCAACAAACCCTATTTTTTCTAAAATACTCGATCATCACAAGTGAAACAATTTAACTAACATGAACCCCATAGTTATGGGTTTGGGAAGAGATTTCCAGAGAAATCATGGAAGAATGGGGGGAGTGGCAGAAGAAGAGGGGAGGCTGGTACTAAGGCTGCACACAAAATAATTTAGGAGTCCTCCTCGTAATCACTGTGTCCAATGTGGCCCCCGAAGTGCTTTAACACTTTGGGGAAGAGTTGCTGCTGCAGAAGTGGGAGAAATGAATGGCAGAAAAGGAAGTCCATCACATCCATTTTCCCATGATACCAAAGTGGGGGTATAAACTGAGGCACAACCAATAAGTACAATAGTTCAATATATAAATGTTACTACCACCACCCCAAAGTTGGACACAACAGCATGAAAATTTTTAGCTGAAACAAATCATCCAAATGTCTGATCTAGATAATGGGGTTGATGGTGGGGCTGGGTGGAGGTGGGGAAAGTGGGAGAAAATAGGGACACCTGCAACAGTGTCAATAATAAAAATAAAGTTAAAAAAAGATAATGAGTTGAGTTTACTTGAGGAGATCACTCTGTCTACTTTAAAAATGTAAAATAAAGAAACTGGGCCCTGGCTGGTGTGGCCCAGTGGACTAAGTGCTGGCCTGTGAACCACAGGGTGGCTGGTTTGATTCCTAGTCAGGGCACATGCCTGGGTTGTGGGCCAGGTCCCCAGCAGGGGGTGTGCAAGAGGCAACCACACATTGGTGTTTCTCTCCCTTTCTTTCTCCCTCCCTTCCCCTCTCTCTAAAAATAAATAAAATCTTAAAAAAAAAAACCTGGGTAAAATTTTAAAATATTTTAAACACTCCAGAACAATAACTATTTAAAAGTATGGTACTGGTGCACAAATACATAGATCAATTGAACAGAATAGAAAATACTTAAAGATATCCAAATACAAATAGGAAATTAAAGTAGATAAAGTCAGCACCTCAGATCAGTAGGGTAGAAATGGTGCTGAGACAATGGAAAACCATCTGGCAAAAAATAAAATTGGTTTCCTACCTCAAAAACCCCCCACAAATTTAAATATAAGACTACAAAATTTTCTCATACATACACCCCACAAATGAAAGACTAATGACAAGTGGGAAAGACATTTGTAGCTTCTATCACTGTTAAAGAACAAATTTCCTGAAAATGTGAAGCGCTCGACAACACAGCAGAAAAGTGGGCAAAGTGTGTAAAACAGCTGGTTCACATGAAGGAAAATTCGCATGGTTCTTGAACTTAGGAGAAGGTACTCACAGGTGCTTATAAGAGAAATGTAAATCAAAGCTACAGCGGGATACAGTTTTCTACTTTCAAGACTAACAAAGAACAAAGAGTTGGGTAATATCCCCTGTCACTGAAGATGTGGGGAAAAAGCATCCCTAGGCACACCACGAATAAACAATACAACCTGTATAGAGGGCCAGGCCTATCAAAATAAAAATAAATGGACTGCTTGGGCCAGCCATTTCTCCTCAGAGATACACATAAATGAAACTGCATGAATATAAGGGTAGTCATCACTGTAAAATGAAACATGTATAAGGGTACTCACTGTAGCATTATTTATAATAGTCAAAGACAGTGAATGGCCTAAATGCCTATGAGTAGGGGACTGGTTAAGAAAATTATAGTACAGCACAACACAGTGGCCATTGGAAGAATGAGGGAAGTACTAATACAACGTGCTGTCCATATTATGCGAAAAATCACATTTTGTGGCATGCTGTTTGTTTACGCATGTGTAATCTTTCTGAAAGGCTACACAAGAAACTGGTAATCGTGGTTTTATCTAGAGAGAGGACTGAGTGGCTGGGGAACAGACAGGAGTAGGAAGGTATCACATTCTCACTCTGCACTTTTCTTTTGGGGATAAGAACACATTTTTGAAAAAGTGTAATTCCAAGCCCAGTCTAATTTGGGGCCAAATTTATACTACTGTTATGGTGCAGAGACCCCTAGCTGAGAAACTCACATAAACATTGGTCTAGAAGTGGAGTGCCCGGACAGGCTCTCAGCCTGGGACGATGGGAACAACCTCGCAGGACCCCCCTGCAGTGCGGGGCACCATCACCCACTGGGCTCAGCACTGCCATCCACCCACAGTGTCCTTTCAGGCCAGATTGCTTCCGTTTGCTCTATCCTATGATTTTCCTGTCTCTGGGTCTCCGGTGTTCCTTTAAGCCACTATGCTAGTCACAGTCACAGACAGGGGACCTCATGGTTCCCAGAACCAGTCCTGGTAAGCTTCATCACGCCTAATGTTATCTGCTCCATACCCTCTTTACTTCCCCTCTTGTATTCATTCTCCAGTCTTTTCTGATTAGAACTTAGCATTCACCTGAGGTTGCTTTAGCTTGCTTCAGGTAAATTTCCTAACATCACACAGGCTCAGGACCCTCCAGCCTCAGCGAACTTACCTCAGACCCAGGTGTGGGAGCACACAGACACCACCCACTGAATGAAACTTCTTCCTAGATGACAGTTTCTCCACCCCGCCTCCCTTCCCTTTACTTCCCCTTCCTGGTTTTGTAGGTGGTCCTGGGACAGTTTCTCAGAGTCCTCCCTCCACCTCTGCCCTTGGGCTCAAACTGTTTGAGCTGACCCAGCAGAGAGGAGCAAATGATTCAGAGAGTACCACTCTTTTTTATCTTCCATCAAATGTCCACCTTCTAAAGGGTGTTGTACTGAACTTGAGCTAGCTTTGTTGCAACTGACCTGACATTTTCTCTGCATTCTCTTTAACTTTATTGATGTCATTTTGTAAGGAGATGATGAGTTTAGCATGTTGTTTACTCCCTACATTCTTGTACTCTTCCCAGTATTCCTTCTCACTGAGTTTCTCAAGAAATAGTTTCTCAGCATTACTTATTTGCAAGCGCATATCTGTTGAAAGAAAATCAAAACACCATGTCATTCCTACTGTCCTTGTAACCATCATATGTTGCAGTCTGATTTTGTGAAGTTAGGCTCTGATGTTAAAAAGCTGTTATCTCATAAATCCAATTTTATATCTACAATTGAAGGAAATCTAAACTATTCAAACTACTGTTTAACTATCCCCCATGATTCAAACTCTGAGTAAAATTAAAATTCTAATTCTAAAGTAGATGTGTGGTTTTGGGCTGTGAATGAGAGCTGTAATAGATGATTAAGCTATATGCCTAGGACCCACAAGTTTCCATTGTGACAGCTTGTAAGGGTCCTATCTTGTACAATATATTAGGTCACATATACATTTTATTAGTAAATTGTCATTTTTCTGGCCATTATGCCTCTGGGCAAAGTGATTTCACCTTATATGATTCTGTAGTCCTTGGTGACCCCTTCTATGAATAAGTTGTGTGAGCCTGTCTTCTAAAGTTCATTTGTGTGGAATGACAGTACACGACAGTCATACCAACATGTTTTCCCCACTCTCACTTGTACGACTTCAGGGTGAAAGATAAGTCTCCTAATTAAATATGTACAAATATTGCCGGATCGGAACCACATAAGCTCTCAGTTTTCCCTGAAACACTTGAGAATCATGACATGCTATTCAATCTTTAGGCTGAATATTATGCTGCTGAGTATTTTTGAAAAAGAAGCGTTACAGAGAGCCAGGTGCAATGAATTTAATGGCTATTTGGCTTACTGCCACACACCATCTTATCTGAGAGCGCCGTGACGGTGATGCCACATCTTACCCAGCTCTGTAAATCCAGCACTTAGCAAGAGGCTGGCACTTAGTTGGTCCTAGAAAATGCTTATGGAATGACTGAAGCATTCCAATCAGACCAGAGGGATGTACTTCAGTCTGATGCTCCAAAAGGACACCAGACACGTCTTTTGCCAAAGATGTAAGTAAGATTATATTTTTAAATCTCTTAATAAATGGCACTTGTTATTGTCATTAAACAATTAATGCTCCTATAACCCAGATGGCCAGCCATCCTCTTATTTGAGCAGACTATTGCTGCCTCAGCCCTGTGCCATGGTCAGCTTCGGGGGCTGGGTGGGGGGTGGCATGCTGGTTATTATCACTGAAGATGTTGAAAGAGAGATGGATGTAGTGGCTGTTCTACTTTTCCACAACCCCTCTTCACTTCCAATCTTGTAACATGCTTTTCCTACTCCTTGTCAAATATACAGTGGGGCATAAATAGGTTTATAGTAGTTTGTGTGGAAGATAATACTGTAATTAATAAATAATAACACAAGAATAAACTGTGTTTCACATACTCGAAACTGTGAAACTACTCTTGCCCCACCCTGTATGTGGCCAGTTACAGTGGTCCCTTTCTGTGACCACAGGGACTGGCCCAGGCGTGAGTGTGTGTCCCAAGCTAGGCACATGCTCAGAGTCCTTCCACAGAAATGTTTTTATTGAAACTGGTAGAAAACATGGCTCTTTGATCTCCATTTTGAGGTTATAAGGGTGTAAAGTCAGAGACGTCTATAGTTAGTATTCCAGCCTCATGGGGACAACAGCCTGAGAAAAAGGAGCCAACTTTCAGGGAGAGGACAGAGAGAGGAGAGGGATGAAGGAGGCAGGGAGAATGAGGGAAGGAGAGAGACAGGAGAGAGATGGGGGGCAGGGTTGAAACAAAAAGCTTGGATCTGACAGCATGTGAAGCTCTGGGTCACCCTGTGTTTTTTGCTTGGTTATGTGAAAAAAGTGCCTTCCTCTTTATGCTTATGTTAGTTTGTGTTAGATTTTTATCCTTGTAACTGAAAGAGTCCTAACTGAAGCTGGAAAAAAGAGGTTATATCAGTACCTCTCAAACCTTACTGTGCATAAGAATCCCCTAGGATCTTGTCTGATGCAGATTCTGATTCACCAGGTCTGGGTGGGGCTGAGACTCTGCCTTGAAACGAGCTGCCACATGATGGGAGGGCTGCTCTCCACAAACCAGGGCCAGTTGCAAGTGACTACCTGGTACATAACATAACTGCCTGAGGAATCCTTTTCAGACACATCTGTTCTTTCCCTTCCCCTCTCTTCCTTGGCATCTGTGGGCTGCTTTCTTCCTTGGACCACACACATGCCCAGGCCTGCTTTGCTGTGCTCAGTCATCCGGCTGGGCCCCAGTCTGGTGTGACATACGCACCTTGAACCGAGTCCAAACCATAAACAGGCACACCTCACTGGCCCGCTCCGATTTGAAGGCAGTTCAGTGAGCACATCTGAGTAGTATCTGTTTTGGTCTCACTCCTATCTCAAGGGATTTATTAAAGTATTCCTCCCAAACATAAGCAAAACTTTCCTGGAGTGGAACCCAAACAATACAGCATCTACCATCTGATTACATCACTCTTGCCCATAAAGGGACCTGGGTAGGTGGAGGTTTATGGGAACAATTTTGGAAACCCTGAAAAATGAAGTTTGCTGAGTAATGTTTGGTGTTGGTAACTATTTCAGTCAAAACAACAGGTTATCTATGAATGGAATGCCTGCTCTGTGCAAAGTGCTTGGATATGTAGGCTCTCTGAAATATTGGAGAAATTCAGGAAAATCTTGTCCCTTGTTTTGCCTCCCAGCTTCTAGTACTACTTCCTGATAGCACTCAAGTCTCTTTGCCACGTTTTCCAGCTTCCTAGCAGATATGGTATTTATAGGGGTTCTGGCAAAAGTGGTTTTAGAAATCTTGGCAGGATGTTTGAGATAAAGGAATAGGAATTAAAAAAAATGTAAGTGTCAAAACTGTGTGTGTGACTTACCCCCAGGATCGTGGTATTTCCTAAGCCCTGTGGCAAGGGTACGTTCTGGGTCCTTCATATTCTGCACCTCGCATCATTTCTCTCCATGTCCTCCAAACTGCCTTTTCCCCAACTCTAATCCCTCTTTCCCCATCTAAATGGGTGTGGGAGAAGGAGCCTAGCTCCATATGGAGATATAGGGCTGGGGGAGCTTCATGGTTATACTCACTTAATCATTCCCAAGTCTGAACTGACACTGAAGCCAGCGAAGCCACCAAACAAGAGAATTTCCCAAAAGAAAGAACAAATCCCCACCATGAGGAGGTCAGAGTGTCTAACAGGATATTGTCCAGTGTGTGACAATCAGGTGGCTTCCAAGTGTCTTTGTTTTTGATCACTGTCCTTACTCCTCCTCCTCACTTGATTTCAGTGTCTCTGCTGCTTTATTTCCGCCTCCTGTTCATTCACCTACATGTGTTTCTGGTTGTGGTGATAATGATGTCGTCTGAAACATGTTCACAGCATTTTTAACATTAGGAAACAGGCACTAATGCATTCGAGAAATAACTTGATTCATCTTTATGATAATTTTCTAAGTTCATAAATCACCTTTTAAGTTTTGTTCCTGATCTCTTTCAAACTGCCACTTCTCCTTCATTGCTGTTTCAACATCCTCTCTTGATACAACTTTTGACTTTTCTGACTTCTCTTCGCTTAGTTCCTTGAGTAGGTTCCGGATGTGCCAAATCTGTTCATCTTTTAAGCGTCGATTCTGTCATGAAAATCAACAGCAGTTAACTATGTCCGCTCAAGTGTTTACGCTGACTTTCCTCAAAACACAGTCACATGTTGAGGCTTGCAAAGTGAGAAAAAATATTTAATGAAATGAGTTATATAATAGTACCTCTGAAAGTTTATGGAACATGGAATACAAAACAAAATTAAACCCGTCAATATGGTAACTATTGGACAGCAAGTTACATTTAAAAAATTGTGTTACTTATCTACCAGTCTCTTACCCCATAATAGAACCAATGAACATTAAAATCAGCCCTTGGAGTTCCCTTTCTCTGCTTAGCACCACCGTTCTTCAGCACTCACCGGTCATTCAGTCAGCATCTGTGGGGCTAAGCGGTTGTCTGTACACTAGGGATAGACATGTGAAGAAAGTAGACAAAAAGGGTTGGTTTTGTGGCATTTACATTATTCTTTGTTTTTTTCACAAGTGGTCCTGCTTCTCTTATTTTAGGGTGATGGCTACTCACCACTCCAATACTTCATACTTAAAATATGGACTGGGTTTCCTCTGTGGCTATTTCATCTATGTTTCCAAGCTTCTTATATTTCATCAACTTTGAGCCTACTCTTGCCTTTACTATCTTATTATGTATATGCAGAGATATTTTAGTGTGTGTGAACTCAGTACATTTTCCTTGTAATTTTTCTAGGGTCTCTTAAAGTTCTAATACTTCCCTGGTGTCTCTCCTTCAATTTTTTAATACATAATAAAATGTATATACTTAAATATTTCAATACTTTTTTTTAAATTTTATTTTAATCATTGTTCAAGTACAGTTTTCTCCCCCCTACTCCCATTCCAGTTCACCCACCCAACCCTCCCCCCTTCCCCCCCATTACCCCCCACCCCTAGTTTTTGTCCATGTGTCCTCCAAATTTGTTCCTGTAAACCCTACCCATTCCCCCCTGAAATTCCCTCCCCTCTCCCCTCTGGTCACTGTCAGACTATTCCCTATTTCAGTGTCTTTGGTTATATTTTGCTAGTTTTTTTGTTTTGTTGTTTAGATTCCTGTTAAAGGTGATATCATGTGGTATTTGTCTTTCACTGCCTGGCTTGTTTCGCTTAGCATAATGCTTTCCAGCTCCATCCATGCTGTTGCAAAGGGTAGGAGCTCCTTCTTTCTTTCTGCTGCAGAGAATTCCATTGTGTAAATGTACCATAGTTTTCTGAGCCATTCATTTACTGATGGGCATCTAGGTTGCTTCCAGCACTTGGCTATTGTAAATTGTGCTGCTATGAACATCGGGGTGCAAATGTTCTTTTGTATTGGTGTTTCAGTGTTCTTAGGATATAGTCCCAGCAGTGGAATTGCCGGGTCAAAAGGCAGATCCATTTTTAGTTTTCTGAGGAAGTTCCATACTGCTTTCCATAGTGGTTGTACCAGTCTGCAGTCCCACCAACAGTGCACTAGGGACCCCCTTTCTCCACAGCCTCTCCAACACTTGTTGTTTGTTGCTTTGTTTATGATGGCCATTCTGACTGGTGTGAAGTGGTATCTCATTGTGGTTTTAATCTGCATCTCTCTGATGGCTAGTGATACTGAGCATCGTTTCATGTGTCTTTGGATTTTCTGTATGTCCTCCTTGGAGAAGTGTCTGTTCAAGTCCTTTGCCCATTTTTTAATTGGGTTACTTGTCTTCTTAGAGTGGAGTTGTGTAAGTTTTTTATATATTTTGGAGATTAAATCCTTGTCTGAGGTATCATTGGCAAATATGTTTTCCCATACAGTTCGTTCTCTTTTTATTTTGATACTATTTTCTTTAGCTGTGCAGAAGCTTTTAATTTTGATGAGGTCCCATTTGTTTATTCTTTCCTTTATGTCCCTTGCTCTAGGAGACAAGTCAGTAAAAAAGTTTCTGTGTGAAATATCTGAGATTTTCCTACCTACGTTCTCTTCTAGGACTTTAATGGTGTCACGTTTTATATTTAAGTCTTTTATCCACCTTGAATCTATTTTTGTATAAGGTGTAAGTTGGTGCTCGAGTTTCATTTTTTTTGCACGTAGCTATCCAGTTCTCCCAACACCATTTGCTGAAGAGGCTATTTTTATTCCATTTTATGTTGCTGCTTCCTTTGTCAAATATTAATTGACCGTAGAGGCTTGGGTTTATTTCTGGGCTCTCTGTTCTGTTCCATTGGTCCATGTGCCTGTTTTTATGCCAATACCAGGCAGTTTTGATTACAGTGGCCTTGTAGTATAGTTTAGTGTCAGGTATTGTGATCCCTCCTACTTTACTCTTCTTTCTCAAAATTGCAGCAGCTATTTGGGGTCATTTATGGTTCCATATAAATTGTTGAAGTGTTTGTTCTATGTCTGTGAAATATGCCATTGGTACTTTAATAGGTATTGCATTGAATGTGTAAATTGCTTTTGGTAGTATGGACATTTTGATGATATTAATTCTTCCAATCCATGAACACGGTATATGTTTCCATTTGTTTGTGTCTTCCTTGATTTCTCTCCTCAGTGTTATGTAGTTTTCTGAATACAGGTCTTTTACCTCTTTGGTTAGGTTTATTCCTAGGTATTTTATTTTTCTTTTTGCTATTTCAAATGGGATTTTTTTCTTGATTTCTGCTTCTGCTGTTTCATTGTTCGTGTACAGAAATGCCTTTGATTTCTGGATATTGACTTTGTATCCTGCTGTTTTGCCAAATTCATTTATTAGGTCAAGCAGTTTTTTTGTGGAGTCTATAGGATTTTCTATGTACACTATCATGTCATCTGCAAAGAGTGACAGTTTTGTTTCCTCCTTTCTGATTTGGATTCCTTTTATTTCTTTTTCTTGTCTGATTGCTGTGGCTAGAACTTCCAGTACTATATTGAATAGAAGTGGTGAAAGTGGACATCCTTGTCTTGTTCCTGTTCTTAGTGGAAAAGATTTTAATTTTTGCCCATTGGGTATAATGTTGGCTGTAGGTTTCTTATATATGGCCTTTATTATGTTGAGGAATGCTCCCTCTATTCCCACTTTACTGAGTGTTTTTATCATAAATGGGTGCTGTACCTTATCAAATGCTTTTTCTGCATCTATTGATATGATCATGTGGTTTTTGTCTTTGCTTTTGTTTATGTGATGTATTACATTTCCTGATTTGCGAATATTGTACCATCCTTGCATGCCTGGAATGAATCCCACTTGGTCATGGTGTATGATCTTCTTAATGTACTGTTGGATGCGGTTTGCCAGTATCTTGTTGAGGATTTTAGCGTCAATGTTCATCAGCGATATTGGCCTGTAGTTTTCTTTCTTTGTTGTGTCTTTATCTGCTTTTGGAATTAAGATGATGTTGGCCTCATAAAAAGAGTTTGGGAGTCTTCCATCTTTTTGGATTTTTTGAAATAGTCTGTGAAGGATAGGTGTTAGTTCTTCCTTAAATGCTTTGTAGAATTCTCCTGTGAAACCATCTGGTCAGGGCTTTTGTGTGTTGGGAGTTTTTTGATTACTGCTTCAATTTCTTTTGCTGTTATTGGTTTGTTCAGGCTTTCTGCTTCCATTTTATTGAGTTTTGGAAGATTATATTTTTCTAGAAATTTGTCCATTTCACCTAGGTTTTCAAATTTCTTGGCATACAGCTCTTTGTAGTAATTTCTTACAATCCTTTTAAAAAATTACTTATTTGCCTATAACTTAACATGATTTTTACTATAACTTTTCAACATTATATTTTATTTCTGATATTCATGTCTTTTATCCTCTTAACTTAGATACTTTAAGAGTATTTTGTTCTCCCAAAATTGATTCTTTAGGCCAGTGCTTCTCAAGCTTTACTGTGTATACCAGGCCCTAGGGGATCTTGCTAACATGCAGATTCTGGTTCAGTAAATGTGGCACATTTCTGACAAGTTCCAGGTGATGCCAAGCCTGCTGGCTGACCAACCACACTTTGGATAGAACGGTTCTTTCAGGTAACATAATGAATTTATGATTTATTGATAGTATTAGAGTCTACTAAAACTCCATTCTTTATTACATAATCCAACAAACTTTAAACTTGAGGAATGAAAAACTTGATTTCTTAAACTTGTTTGGCAAAATAAGCATTAGTTTAATAAACTAGGATTTAATGTTACTTTAATCCTTTTTATTTCATAGGATGTGTAATCTGATTGTCATTTCAGTGCATTAGAATTTTAACTTAATACTTTGACAAACTGAACAAAAGCAATAGGCAATAAAATTTACGATGCTCAGTATTGATAAAAAGAGACCCCCCAAAAAAAGGATTGGGATGGATAGGCTTTTAGTAATTTCAAAAATTGGGAACAAAGATTAAAAGGTATGATATTCAAAATTTAGTGGTTTAACTTCTCTGATATTTTGTTTACAATATTCTAAACATCGTAATTAATTGTCTTTGAATAATTTTTAATATTAAGGGATTCATAATATGCTAAATTTGAAAACTGAATCTCTTTCCTTCTAAACTACTCTTTTAAATCATATTGGGAGTGACATAAGCAGAAATATTTGAATAAAAACCTCCAAAAATCCTCTTCTCCATAAAAGCAATTAGAAAACTGGCAAAATTGTGAAAATCAACTTTTCAAAACTCTGGAAATTAAAGGTTTGTGATAACTTCCAGAGAATATTTATTCAAGAAAAACAGTTGAATGTGGGTAAGGACAGTGAGCTTTGTGGCATCTCACCTTGCTCTGAAAACCAAGAGCCTTATAGTCATGGGGAAAACCAGCAGCCTAGCAGCCTGGGTTACAGGTCAGGGAGAAAAGTGGTGGGGAGCAGAACTCTTCCAAAGCACAACCCCCAAATTACCATCATTATTTAATATATCTGGTAGTTCCCTGGAAAATCTCACCAGCAAACATTGTCTTTGACCTAACTCAGCACTTGTGTGAATAGCCGTTTCCCAGATTGAAGTTGGTCAAAAACAATCAGAGGCAATTGTTAAACATTATAGCTCCCTGCGGTGGTATAACAGCTGGGAAAAACAACAAACTGATAGAAAAAAAACTTTAAAGGAAAGCTGGAGAGATGTCCAT
Organism: Phyllostomus discolor; assembly: GCF_004126475.2. Lineage (NCBI taxonomy): Eukaryota > Metazoa > Chordata > Mammalia > Chiroptera > Phyllostomidae > Phyllostomus > Phyllostomus discolor. Next base: position 110,193,101 of record NC_040908.2, read on the forward strand.
AGGGAGTTTTGACATAGTCTCAGGAATTTAAAAGGTCACATGCACGTATAAAGCTGTGAGCATACTGAGAGCTGTGCAGGTGCTTAGGAAAGACCTAAGAAGGCCCTAAGCACTCACCTCTGGCTAACCTTGAGGTCTTGCAGAAGCAAGAAGCTAAGGTGAAGGTGAAGTTGTAAGTTTACTGGCTGAGTGTAGAAGTCATGGCCCAGCAAGCACATAGATGCCTGCAGCAAAGGCTGGGAAATTTATTGTTCAGAGACATTAAAAAAAAATTCTGTCCAATCATTAACTGACCACAAAGCTAAGTGAACAAAGACATTAGTGGCCACACACAACAAAAAACATAGGTTTCACAGAATTGGTTCAGAAAAGTCACTAAGTAAACAAACAACAATGGCAATAAGTAGCAACAACAACAAACTCTGGGAGAGAAGAGAATCTAATCTTCAGAGCTGTCACATTATAGTAATAAAAATCTCTGACTTTCAACAACAAAAAAATTATGAGGAATGCAAAAAAACCCCAAGTAAGATCCATGCATATTCTTATTGGGAATTTTACTACACAGGGGAAAAAAGGCAGTCAATAGAAACTGTGGACAAAGACTTTAAATCAGCTATCTAAAATACATTCAAAGAGTTAAAGAAAACCATACCTAAAGAACTACAGGAAAGTATGAAAATAATTTCTCTCTAAATAGACAATAGCAATAAAGAGAAATTATGATTATTTAAAAAAAATTTTACGTGCAGAAATCTTTTTTTAAAATATATTTTTAGAGAGGAAAGGGAGGGAGAAAGAGAGAGAGAAACATCAATGTATGGTTGCTGGGGGCCATGGCCTGCAACCCAGGCATGTGCCCTGACTGGGAATTGAACCTGCAATGCTTTGGTTCGCAGCCCACACTCAATCCACTGAGCTATGCCAGCCAGGGCCAGAAAGAAATTATTTGAAAAAAAAAACAAATAGAAATTCTTGATCTAAAAAGTACAATAATTGAAATGAAAACTTTAGTAGAAGGGCTTAACACGGATTCATGCAGGCAGAATATTGTTCAGCCCTAAAAAGGAATGAAGTACTGTGCTAGAGATTGAAGTTTATATCTGCCCTGGAAATTTATGTGTTGAAGCCTTCATCCCCAATGTGATGATATTTGGCAGTGGGGCCTTTGGGAAGGAATTAGGTTTAGATGAGGTCATCAGGATAGAGCCCAATGATGAGATTATTGCCTTTATAAGACGAGGAAGTTTAGAGCCTTCTGCCATTTCACCACTCTAGGGTGGAGGTCGGGGAGAGGAAGGGAAATGACCTTGATCTAAGTCTTATAATTTGTACAAAAATTAACTCAAATGGACCATGAGTTAAGTGGAAAAGGTAAAACTATAAACATTTTAGGATGAAACACAAAATAAAATCTTTGGAATGTAGGACTAGTCAAAGAATTATTATTTATTTATTTGCTTATCTTGATGGCCATTCTGACAGATGTGAAGTGGTAACTCGTGGTTTTATTTTTATTTTTCTAATATATATAATTTTATTACAAAATTCATTGTGCTTTTAATTTGCATTTCTCTGATGATTAGTAATGTTGAACATCTTTTCATATGACTATTGGCCATCACATATCCTCTTTGGAGAAGTGTCTTTCAGGTCTTTGCCCATTTTTTAATTGGATGTTTGTTTTTTTGGTGTTGAGTTTTGTAAGTTTTTATAAACTTTGTGTATTAATCCCTTATCAGATGTATCAGTGAATATGTTTTCCCATTTTGTAGGTTGTCTTTTTATTTTGTTGAAGGTTTCCTTTGCTGGACAAAAAATTTTTAGTTTGATGTAGTTCCATTTGTTTACTTTTTCTATTGCTTCCCTTGCCTGGGGACATATGTGAGATAAAATATTGTTATGAGCAATGTCTGAGATTTTACTACCCATATTTTCTTCCAGGGTTTTTGTGGTTTTAGGTCTAATATCTGTCTTTAATCCATTTTGAATTTATTCTTGTGTGTGACATAAAAAGGTGGTCTAGTTTCATTTTTTTGCAAGTTATTTGTCCTATTTTCCCAACAACATTTATTGAATAACTATCTTTAGCCCACTATATGTGCTTGCTTCTGCTGTCGAATATTAATTGGCTATAAAGGTGTGGGTATATCCCTGTGCTCTCTATTCTGTTCCATTGATCTATGTGTCTGTTTTTATGCCAGTCACATGCTGTTTTGATTACTATAGCTTTATAATCTAGTTTGATATTAGGTAGCATGATTCCTCCAACTTTGTTCTTCTTTCTCAGGATCGCTGTTGCTATATGGGGACTTTTGTGGTTCCATATAAATCTTTGAAATATTTTTTATAGTCCTGTGAAATACATCATTGGTATCTTGATAGGAATTGTTTGATTCTATAGATTGCTTTGGATAGTATGGACATTTTAACGATGTTAATTCGTCCTATCCATGTACACAGTATGGGCTTCCAATTATTTGTATCTTCTTCAATTTCTTTCCTCAGTGTCTTATAGTTTTCTAAATACAGATCTTTTACATCCTTGGTTAGATTTATTCCTAGGTATTTTATTTCTTTTGAAGCAATTGTGAATGAGATTGTTTTCTTAATTTCCCTTCGTTAGTTCTTTATTGTCATATAAAAATGTAGCTGATTTCTGGATATTAATTTTGTATCCTGATACTTTGCTGAATTCATTTATATTAGTTCTAGTATTTTCTTGGTGGAATCTTTGGGATTCTCTATGTACAGTATCATATCATCTGCAAATAATAATAGTTTTACTTCTTCCTTTACAATTTGGATGACTTTTATGTCTTCTTGTCTGATTGCTGTGGCTAGGATTTCTAGTACTATGTTGAACAAGAGAGGTGAAAGTGAACATCCCTGTCTTATTCTTGATCTTATGAGAAATGCTTGTAGTTTTCATCTGTTGAGTATGATGTTGGCAGTGTATTTGTCATAAATGGCATTTATTATGTTTAGGTATATTCCTTCTATTCCCACTCTGCTGAGTTTTTATCATAAATGGGTGCTGGATTTTATCAAATGTTTTTTCTGCATGTATTGATATGATCGTGTGATCATTATCCTTCATCTTGTTTATATTGTGTATCACATTTATTGACTTGTGAATATTGTACCAACCTTGTATTCCTGGAATAAATCCCACTTGATCATAGTGTAAAATCTTTTTAATGTATTTCTGAATCCAGTTTGCTAATATTGTTTTGAGGATTTCAGCATCTATGTTCATCAGAGATAGTGGCCTATAATTTTCCTTCTTTGTAGTGTCTTTGTGTGGTTTTGGAATGAAAATAATGCTGGCCTCACAAAATGAGCTTGGGAGTATAACCTCTTCCTGAATTTTTTGAAAAAAGTTTGAGAAAGATAGGTATTAATTCTTCTTTGAATATTTGGTGAAATTCACTTGTAAAGCCACCTGGTTCAGGACTTCTGTTTGTTGGAAGTTTTTTGATTACTGCTTCAATTTTACTGGTTGTAATCTATCAATATTAGCAGCCGAAAAATAAACCATTTGTTACTCTTCCAGTAATTCTCAAATATTCCATTTTCTCTCATGAAATAGATTCATGTTTGTTTTCTTACAAATAAATTGGATTACTTTGGCTTTACATAAGTTATTTTAAAATGAAATATTTGTAGAAACTTGAATCATAGCAATGAAAATATTCCTTGCTAAACTACTGTACTGCTAATCCTTTTACCAAATGTGGGCTTTTCTACTTATTTTTGTACAAGTGGAAAATTATGTTATCAAGTATGTTCTCAATAATAAATAAATCATATCTAATTTTAGTTATGTTAGTTAATTTTAGTAAGGCAACAACAACCTCTAAATTAAATGTCAGATCAAAAATATTTACCATGATATATAGACAAAACATTTACAAAGATATTGATAATATAAAAATCACTACATACAATTCATAGAGAAATATATAATAGATAAAGAAAACTTTCTTTCCTCACAGAACACAATACTTCGCAAAGGGAATGCAATTGTTACATTAAATTAACACAATAACTATTCTTTTCAAATGTGGTATTTTTATTTGTAAATTAAAACATCATCACATGTCCTAAAAATGTAATCATATGTTGTAGAAACATTATTATATCCTATTTGCCACTATATATAAATTTAGCATCTATATTAAACTTCCCAAATTCCATACAAGTTTCAAATGGAAGGGAAATATTTGTGACATGTTACAAAATTCATTATGTCTGAAAAATTATTTTGAGCTACAAACTGAAATAAAATTTAGATCTACTAATGTGCTAAAAATGTGTTTATATTATAAAGTGATGTTGATTGTTTTTTGAGGTAAAAATAATTATTACATTATAAAACAGAAGAAAGGAGTTTCAGTAAATAAGCTTCAAAAAAGGGATTCGTTTTGTTTTGTTATAAGGCGTTTTATGAGCGTTTACCCTTTTAACTATATGACTCATAAGAACAAGAACAGAATTTGCCAGAATAGTACATAGATTTCCTATCTATTCACCCAGCTTTCCTCAATGATAATATTTAATATAGTACATTGTCAAAACCAGGAAATTGACATTGGTACTGTGTTTTTAACTAAACTAGGGATGCTATTTTCACCAGTTTTTATATGCATTAATTTTTGTGTGTAGAATTATGAAATTTCATCACATGTACACATGAGAATGATCACCACAGAGATAGTGTTTGAAGCTGTGGTGTTCAATAAGGTGGCCCAGAGAGAGGTTAGGCTGAGAGAGAAGGTTTGGGATCAGAACACAGGTAAACACCCTACTTAAAGGGATAGGTCCAGGAAGAAAACATAAATAAAATATATGAAGAATTGATCAGAGAATTGGGAGGAAAATTAAGGGAGAGTGATGTGCTGGAACCCAAAGGACAGAGAGCTTCAAGGTGACCGGTGTGATGGCTGAAGGGATGCGGGGTAAAGTCAAAACTACCTAAAGTGTCCATTGGACCTGGCTAACTGGTTGTTAGTAACTGTTGCTAGAGCAGCAGTGGTGGAACTGTAGGAATAAAGAATGAATCGGGAGGTAAGGAAGTGGACACAGTGAACTATGAAACATCAAATGAGGTAAGTGGAACAATGAATGCAAACAGTGAAAGATTATAAACAAGGTGTTAGTCTGAACACACATAAGAAGGGATGATGGGTAGGAAGAAGGGGAACATTCTAATTTTGACCTACTGAAGAGAAAAATGTGTCTTGCTAGTGAGTCATGTTCAATTTAGCAATTTGAATACATGTAACTTCAACATTGCAGCTAGATTGGGGGAACTAAAGGATCTAGCCAAGAGAAGAGAATTCCGGGAAGAGAAAATAGCCTCTATATTGTAAAGATACAAAAACAAGAGACTGATTGGGTTTTCCAAGGTTTAAAAGAAGCAGTGGTAAGCAAAGGGCGGGGTGGCTGGAGACAAGGAGGGAGAGGTGTGCAGAAGTCAGATTTTGCAGGGCTTTGAAGACTTTAGTAAGGACTATGGATTTTATTTTTGTGCAATAGGAAGCTACTGCAAGGCTTTAAGCACTGAAAGGTTTACAGTATTGAAAGGGCAATCTGGTTGCACTGTGGAAAATGTTCTGGATAGAGGAAGGATGGGTAAGAGATGATGGTGGCTTAACCTGGGTCAGTAACAGCCTAAGTGGGAAAAAACAGATATATATAGTTGGAGCCAGGCTTGACCACTCCATGCACTGCACTGCTGGGTCCACTAATCGCCCCGAGAGCAGAGTTAGGCCTCTCTTATTCCTGCATTAATCCTCATAGAAACAAGAACTTAGTTTCTGGCTCCAACTGATGGGCTGTGGGAAGGTGAGTCTTTAGTCCTGATCTGTTGTCCTTTCCACAACCAAATGGAAGTTGCAAAGCTGACCTAGGAGTGCCAGTGCTGACCATGGGAGGTTGTCCGTTGGCCCCTTGCTAGCAGCTCACTCCAAGTAGCTTGGCCAAATTTCCCTTTCCACATTCATCCATAGACCTGAGTTTGTTTTTGTCCCTATTACAAGTGACTGTTCTTTGAGAATTCAGACCATGTCAGGGTCACAGTTATATCACCACCAGGGCCTGTCTTGACCGATAAATATCTGCTGAATGAACAAATTGGCCCTATGAAGATGACTAGGAATCCCCATTCTATAAGAGGGAATTAAGGCTTACACCAGTTTTGGCCAAACTAACATCAGCAGTAAATTGTGCAGTCAGGATGCAGACTCAGGTCTCTGACCCGAGATTTCATTAAGATTTGTTGATAGTCTTTTTAGACAACACACTCCTCCCCAAATAACATTTAACATGGAAGTTTCAAGGTCCTATAAAGTGAATGTTTTAATAGGGGACACCCTCAGTATTTCCTCATTCATGAGATGCTTTAGGGGGTAAGTTTAATTATCATTTACTGCTTTCAAACTTTATTTCTGTTGGTCTTCAGTCCTGATAGTCATATACAGCACTCCTTGGATATTCATTTTAGTCTAATTTTGTAAGAACAATATATGATCTTGCCCTGGCCAGTGTAGCTCAGTTGGTTGGAGTGTCATCTATAAACCAAAAGGTCAGGGGTTTGCTTCCTGGTCAGGGCAAGTGCCTAGGTTGCTGGTTTGATCCCCAGTTGGGACGTGTACAAAAGGCAACTGATCAATGTCTCTCTCTCACATTGGTGTTTCTCTCCTTCTCTGTCTTCCTCCCTTCTCTCTTTAATATCAATAAGCATGTCTTCTGTCCGATGAGCATTAAAAAATACACGTTATTTTAAACATTAGTCATTTTAGCAACTACGATTGTACTTTTCAAACAATTTACATGTTCACACTCTGAAAATCTAAAAGAAAACAGATAACAGAAATTAAAAATAAAGAAACAATGTGGTATCATTTGGTTAAATAAGAAATTAAAAGATTAATGTGGTTTCAGAGCTTTAAAACTTTGAACATCCTCATGACCTAAATAACATAATTCAAACTGACTTCCTTTGACATTGTAATTAAAATAATAGGAACAGCAGCACCTTCTTGCCTCACTTGTACACAAAACTAAATAGCACATAAATTCATCAGTTACAAGCACTAAGATAATTTCCTAGGGCATATTTCATCATAATTCACAGTTTTTAAAGGATTTGTGTAATGACTAGATCTGGGCTTTAAAACCTGCTACTCACCCTTTCATGGTACTTCTGGTTCTTTTCTCGAAGCTTCTTTATTTGAGCCATCAGTCGTTCCACTGCATTTTCCTTTATTTGACAGCTGATAATGAAAAAAGATAATATTAGTTACAATTCCTTAAGAAAAATTAGTGATACAGAATTTTAAAATTAAACTAAATTATTGGAGCTGTCATACAGTACTAAATATATTATAAAAACCCATTTAGGGATAAAAATCTTTCTTTAAATATGTATTAGATAAGTTCAGTTTTTTAAATCAATCACCATTTGTATTTCATAGCAGTAATATTGATGCTTTCCAATTGTCTATTAATAATTCAGCATTAAAGAACCTAGAAAAGGGCGCACTGAAAACATGCCTTCTAGAATTCTAAAAATGTTCAGACAAAAATGACAAAACAAAGACTTTATGAGGGCATGCTTATCTCCTTGAAATAGTAAGGTAAACTAGGCATACCTATTGGTTCATTAATATATCAGTTCTCCTATAAATAATAAAAGCTTCTTTCCTGACACCCATACATTTTTTTCAACACCCACAAATCTTATTGAGCATCTGCTAGGTATGAGAGAGAGAAGCGCAGAAAGGCTTTGGTATAGGCCATTTGATGGCTATTTCAAATGTCAAGTATATCTTTATATCTCTCTTACCTAGTAAATCTTAAAACTTTAAATCTGAGACCAAAATAAGGCCACAGAAATAGCTCTATATAAACCCCATATTTCAATTAAAAAAACACAAAAATATAGCAGTTCTGTGGGGTAGTGAACAGCAGAGTAGGGGTCACTGAATGAGGAACTTCAGTTTGCTGTCTTGCCCTGCTTCTTCTTACCTATCTTACCTCAGGCAAGTCAGTTCTCTGAGACTCAATTTCCAAGCTGTCAATGGAGATAACAATAGCCATCCCTACATGATTTATTAGGATTAAAATAAGAAGTCATATCTGAATGTTTCTAACATAAAGTAAGTACTTAATACATTTCAGTTGAATTTGAATCTTACTTTTTCGGCCCTTCCTCCTAATGATCATTTATACTTGTGACATTTTATATTTAGTAGACAGAAAATAAGGCCCCCTCTTTCCCAATCATGAGAAAAATGGGACATGAAAGCAAAACAAGCAAATCCTTTAGTGGCAGAAAAAAAAAAAGCTCTGTTTGGATAATATGAAACTTGGCTTTTAGGCTTGGTTCTCCACTAAACTGCCTCTTAACCTCTTTAGGCCTCTACTTGTTCTTCTATAAATAAGAGAATTAAAGGAGATGAGCTCCATCTTTCATTTGCAGTTCCAAAATTCTACAGTTAAATTTGTCAGTGTTCCCTTCTGTGCAGTGGTCCATACAACACAGGTAATGAGCAGCCTCCACGTGCCCAATATCGTTTGGGCTATACAGAGATAGTGACGGACAGTATCTTTATGGTCTCTGCCCTCAGAGAGCTTACATTTTACTAGACACTAAAGAAGTAAACACACAGACATGTTATTTACACATTGGGATACATGCTGTGGGGGAAATAACAGGATATGAGAACAGTAGTAAATGGAAAAACTACTATAGTTAGGCTGGCCTCCACACAATAGTTACAAATAAAGATAGAGATAAGTATAAACCATCTTTTACTTCTTACCTAAAGCTTAGATATACACAAATTTTGAAAGAGTGCACTTTCTACCTCCTTTTTTAAAAAAATTATTACTCAAGGATATGTTTATTGAGAGAGAAACATTGATGTGGATGAGAAACATTGATTGTCTTCTTCCCACACTCGCCCTGACCAGGTTTGAACCTGCATCCTAGGTTTGTGCCCTGACTGGGAATTGAACCCACAACATTTTTTTCTTTTTTTTTTTTGGTGTACTGGAGGATGCTCCAACCAACTGAGCCTCTGGGCCTGGACTCTACCTCCCTTTTTTAAAAAAATATATTTTATTGATTGTGCTATTACAGTTGTCCTATTTCCCCCCTTCACTCCCCTCCACCCTGTACACCCTCTCCCACCCACATTCCCCTCCATTAGTTCATGTCCATGTGCCATAAGTTCTTCAGCTTCTACATTTCCCATACTATTCTTAACCTCCCCCTGTCTATTTTCTACCTACCATCTATGATACTTATTCTCTATACCTTTTCCCCCTCTCTCCTCTTCCCACTCCCCTGTTGCTAACCTTCCATGTGATCTCCATTTCTGTGGGTCATTCCTGTTCTAGTTGTTTGCTTAGTTTCCTTTGGTTTTGTTTTAGGTGTGGTTGTTAATAATTGTGAGTTTGCTGTCATTTTACTATACATTTTTTTATCTTCTTTTTCTTAGATAAGTCCCTTTAACATTTCATAAAATAAGGGCTTGGTGATGATGAACTCCTTGAACTTGACCTTATCTGAAAAGTACTTTATCTGTCCTTCCATTCTAAATGAAAGCTTTGCTGGATAGAGCAATCTGGGATGTAGGTGCTTGCCTTTCATGACTTGGAATACTTCTTTCCAGCTCCTTCTTGCCTGTAAGGTCTCTTTTGAGAAATCAGCTGACAGTCTGATGGGAACTCCTTTGTAGGTTACTGTCTCCTTATCTCTTGCTGCTTCTAGGATTCTCTCCTTCATTTTTACCTTGGCTAATGTAATTTTGATGTGCCTTGGTGTGTTCCTTCTTGGGTCCAACTTCTTTGGGACTCTCTGAGCTTCCTGGACTTCCTGGAAGTCTATTTCTTTTGCCAGAATGAGGAAGTTCTCCTTTATTATTTGTTCAAAGAACTTTTCCATTTGTTGCTCCTCCTCATCTCCTTCTGGTACCCCTATAATTCGGATGTTGGAACTTTTAAAGATGTCCTGGAGGTTCCTAGGCTTCTCCTCATTTTTCTGAATTCTTATTTTTCCATTCTTTTCTGTTTGGCTGTTTCTCTCCTCCTTCTGGTCTACTCTATTGTTTTTTGTTTTTTTTTTAGAATTCTTCTGTTCTTTTTTTAAAATATTTTATTTATTTATTTTTAGGGGGGGAAGGGGGAGGAGAGAGAGAGAGAGAGACAGACAGACAGACAGACAGAGACAGAGACACCAATGTGCAGTTGCTGGGGGTTATGGCCTGCAACCCAGGCATGTACCCTGGCTGGGAATGGAACCTGGGACACTTTGGTTCCCAGCCTGCGCTCAATCCACTGAGCTACGCCAGCCAGGGCTTACTCTATTGTTTTGAGTCCCAGTTTCCTTCCCATCACTACTGGTTCCCTGTGCATTTGCCTTCATTTCTCTTATTGTAGCCTGCATTTGTTCATCTAATTTGTGACCAAAATCAACCAATTCTGTGAGCTTCCTGATCACCAGTGTTTTGAACTGTGCATCTGATAGGTTGGCTATCTCTCAGTCATTTAAAATGATGGGTTCTGGGGCTTTGATTTGTTCTTCTGTTTGAGCCATCTCTCTCTCTCTCTCTCTCTTTTTGGTCTGGTCTCTCCTGTTACAGTAAGGGGTGGAGCCTTAGGTGTTCACCAGGGCAGAGCACCCCAGTCGCTGAGTTGTGACATTGTATGTGGGGGTGGGGTTGAGAGGGAACAAGGGCGCTTGCTCCATTCTTTGTGGGACCTCAGTCCCTTCTGCTGCTTCCCCTGAACAAACTGGGCCCCTCTGGTGCCAATTCCTGTGTGGGTGGGCTTGTGCATGCCGTGGCACCCTCCAAGGACCTCTCCTGTGAGGTGTGTCTTCGTGTGTCTCAACTCCCACAGGTGACCTCAATCAGTGTCCCAAGGCTCTATTTCCCAGCGCTGGGATCCTGGGTTGTGTGCACTGCCTTGCTTTACAATCGCCGCCTCACTGGGTCTGCCAGTTGGCATCCCTTGGCTGGGGTCTGCCAGCTGCTGCTTGCGCACTCAGGGTCCACCCACTGTGGTCTTTCACACCCCGGCCACCTTACGTACCCAGTCCCAACTCTCTCTGCTCTCTGAGCCGTGATCCACACCTGGCTGCCCGACTCCACCCTTCCTACCCATCTAGATGAACATATCTATTTCAACTTCTTGGTTGTCCGACTTCCATTCAGATCAATTTTCTCTCAGTTCTGAATGTTATTCTGTTTCTAAATGATTGTTGTCTCTATGTTGGTTGTGCGTGGAGGCATGGTGTGTCCACCTATGCCTCCGTCTTGGCCGGAAGCCTCCTACCTCCCATTTTTAAGGAGAAAATTAAAAAGATTATAAATGAAAATGACTTGAAAAGAGCCTATGCTAATTACTCACATAATTTCTAAAATTATAATATGGTAATCCTAATTCTCTGCAAGGATAGAGCAGGCAAATGAATCGCAAGTATGTGGTCTCCACTGATTTGGACTGAGAGCCTGCCTGGATGATAATTGAGCACGCAGAGATCAAACTGGAGATTATGTTTGGTCCGACCCCCAGGTATTGCATGGAACACACTTGTACTAAAAAAAATGCTTATTGTAAATTCAAATTAAACTGGTCATCTGTATTCTTATTTGCTATATATGCCCACCCTGCACTTAAGTGTACGTGTTCCCTCCCCTCAGAGCAGTGAGGGACAAACAGCCCGGGGCTTTGTCTTCTGTTCCTTCTGTAGTTCAGAAAGATCTGAGTGACCTCAGGGGGGGATTTCTTTAAAGAATTTTATTTATTTTACTTTTAGAGAGAGGGGAAGGGAAGAAGAGAGAGAGGAAGAGAAACATCAATGTGTAAGACATACATCAATTGGTTGCTTCTCGCACACCCCCAACTGGGCCTTGGCCCACAACCAGGCATGTGCACTGAATGGGAATCAAACCAGCAACCTTTCACATCTCAGGCTGGCGCTCAGTCCACTGAACCATACCAGCCAGAGCAACTGAGGGCATTTCTGAGATACCCTAACCTTTAGTAAAGTTTTTGGCAGCTCCATCATCTTCCCCCCTGCCCCCCAGGTCTGGAGCTGATGTTAGTTGTAGGTCTAACTTACCCTAGACTCTCCTTGGGATTAACTTCCATTTCCTCAGGCCTTATGGAGAGATGAATTTACTAAGAAGCAGATGAAGCTGAACTTCAGAACTCCACACTATTAGCCAGTGCAGGAATTCAAGATTCACCATTCTCTATACTTTTTCCTTTTCATATCTCCCTCATCTCTGCAATGCCCAGTAACCCATATGTCACAGTAAATGATAAAGCAAGTAGCATAATAAACCAGTGAGGTAATCTGTCAACTTCTCCCTCAATGCAATTTCACTGAGAATTCTAAGAAGGAAAATACATTTGGATTCCAAAAAATTCTATACTTTTACCTTTTTAAAAGACTATAACCATACCCACATTGATTTCTATATCTATATCCACACTCCTTGCAGAAAACTTGGGGGGTACAGATACAAGGAGAAAATAAGAACTGTCATCACTCAGAGATGATCAGCTTATAGGTTTACAGTCAGCCATCTCAGCTCTTCCCAAACAACAATGGAATTTCATGATCTTATTTTCTTGGGATATATTTTTTTAAAAGTTCAGTTGTTCAAGAAATCATTGATTAACTACCATGTGCTCTCAGTTCTTTGTTAGGAGCTGCTATTAGATGCTGCCAGGAGACCCTTAAAGAATCCTTCCTCAGACAATGAGGTGTGTCTTGCTGATTTATCATGTGACAAAGTTCTGTCACCTGGCAACACATGGAGTGAGTAAAGTGTCCCTAGCAGCAAGGTTGTGGCTGTTTCAGTCCATGAGATTATTTATTCAGTTTTTTTTTTTTTTTGCAAAGGAAAGAGAACAAAAGCATGGGATGTTTAATTTATACCTTGTGCTAGATCATGAGAATTTTTAAATGTTTACCTTTTTGTAAACCTCAGTTAAATAGGGGGAAGACTGGCCTCTGTTTGACCCAGAAGAGAGAGAAACAGCTGTAATTGGATGGTATCACTGTAAACTGTGGGAACAAATTAGAGACCAGGTTGTATTTGCAAAGTCTGATGTTTTGTCTGTCTCTCCTAAGATGAGATGAGGAACTTTTCAGTTAGACCAAAAAATGAGTGCAGGCAGTATCTGGTTATTACTTAAAGTCATCTCAAGTAGAAAATAAGAGGGAACTTTGTTAAAAGTCCCTTTCCATGGATGTTTCTTTGTGTTCTAACCTTCTCACTTACTGCCTTCTTAAAAGAACATATGAATAGTCTCTCAAGAAGGAGATGAATTTCCCTGAATGTTAAAAATAATTGTCTTAGCTCTGACTGGTGTGGCTCAGTGGATTGAGTGCTAGACTACATACCAAAGGGTCGCTGGTTCAATTCCCAGTCAGGGCACATGCCTGGGTTTTGGGTCAGGTCACCAGTAGGGGATGCATGAGAGACAACCACACATTGATGTTTCTCTCCCTCTCTTTCTCACTCCTTTTTCCTCTCTCTAAAAATAAATAAATAAAATATTTTAAAAAATAATTGTCTTAAACATAGACCTAGTCACCACTATCATGGATTCCCCACTTTCCACCTTGTCTCCTTCAATAAATGACTTACCATTCCTGAATTGCAAGTGTTCCACAGGGCTCAGCTTAACTGGCCCCAGCTGAAGCCATCCGAGTCTGGGCATGCCCTCTCACCCTCCCTCTTCCTTCTCTCATTTCCTGGACTGTAGCAAGCATTTCCTTGTCCCAGTGTCTTTTCCATAAGCCTTTCTCTCTACAACTGTATGTCTTCATAACACCCACTCCTCTTCCAGAGATCAGCTGAAGGATTTCTTCCTAAAATAAGCTTTTCCTGACCCTGCTATGGCACCCTGCACTTTTTTCTTTTTTAGAGAGAGAAGAAATGGCAGAGAGAGAGAGAAAAAAAACCCATCAGTTTATTTTCCACTTATTTATGCATGCACTGATTGCTTCTTCTTGTATGCACCAGGGATCCAGCCTGCAGCTTTGGTGTACTGGGATGATGCTGTAACCAACTGAGCTACCCAGCCAGGGCCCTACACTTTTCTCTCATAGCACCTTAATTGTAGCTATATAATTTTTTTAAAGCTTGAGTTAGTTGCCTAATGTCTGTCTCTCATGCTTACTCAGGGCAGGGACCACGTGGTCCTGTTCACTGCTACCCTCCAGTACCCAGCAATTGCCTTGTTCTTGGTAAACATTCAAGTATTAGTTCAATAATGCATGCATGAAGTGCATTCTTATTTGGAAAAAGACTGACATAGATGTGTAATCATTCATTCCCTAAGAATTACATATTAAAACACTGATCCTATGCCAGAAGTTCAGATTCAAAAGCTCTCAAGGGGCTCACTTTCCATTGGTTGGATAAAACATAGAATAGGTATTACCTCTAGTTTTGCCTCCAGCTTCTTGGAGTGGAAAATTAAGAAATATCATTCTTATTAAAAATAATTCTAAATTATTTGTATTTGATCTGTAGCTATTTGGAGATAATGCAAATTGGAATGTCTGGAAATGAAAAGTTAAATAAAGAAAACTTTCCTCGTTTACTCTTCTGTGAATGTACGCTAACTATTCTATGTTGCATTTTAAAGTGTGGCCAGCAAGCTGTTGTGTGTATATATGTGGGACAGTGACCAGCAACACAATGAGGGGAGGGAGGGGGCTGAAACCACAGTAATGAATGCTGTTTCATAGCTACCCCTTGGACTATATTACAATTAAAGTTTCAAAAACTTTTAAAAATATACACTTAGCACAGGAGTGCCATTATGCCTTCAATCTACCTTCAATCCAGCCCCACTGACAGATTTAAAATTATTTTATTTTATTCTTAATTGAAGTTATTGGGGTGACAATGATTTTCAAAGCCATACAGGTTTCAGGTGCACCGCCCTTGACAGCTTTTGAGCACATCATTTGTGTTTGGAGTGGGACGAGTGTTTACAACGGTCGCCTTTTACACGTGGAAACCTTTGGATTCAAGAGACTGTTAACAATCTAAGCTTACTGATAGTCTAGAAATGCTTCACTGGTAGGCAATTTCACTTCTTTCGGCAGCCCATCTTGAATATCCTTTTTATTTGCTTTCGCTGTATTTTCCATTGTGTTGCTTAGCTAGTAAGAAACCTGTTTTGAAAGATATAAGAAAAGCAAATAAACTCTTGGTTTTAACCCCTCTACTTGTATTTACTCAAGCTAAGCCACTACTGAAACTTAATTTGAAACGAGCTTTTCAGCCCAGGCTGTCTCCCACCTAACACCCACCACCAGTCCGTAAATCACTGGGTCCCTGAGTTCGGGGAATTCTGCCTTTAGCCCAGGTACAGTGTTGCCCCGCCCAAAAGCGTGGGCGATCTGTCCTCTTATATTATCCATATACAGCTGTTGCCCCTGTCAAGCTTTTTCAAGAGCAAGGACTGAACTTTTTCGATCACTTTATTTCTCCACAGTGCTTGCCAGCATGCACTGCATATAGCAGCTGCTCAGTAAATGTTAATTTGGAAAAAGTAAGATGATGCAAAAGCACAATTTTCTATGAGCACCAAGAAACTTGGATCTAAAGGAATTAGGCTTGGTCATAGTTGTTATAAAGAGCTAATAAAAGCACACATTAAAGTGTTTTTAAGTGGTTAAGAGGTTTATAAATACAATGTAATAATAATAACAACGTATTATTATTAACAGTAATTGTTCACCAAATAAAAAATTTACAAAAATAGTATTTTAAAAAGGGTAAATCAGGCCCACTGTTCAGATATTTTTATAGTAAACAGGAATACTTCATAGATTTGATATGGGTACTAAAGTACATCTTTTCAGGTGATAGTCTTTTTAAACAGATTTTTTAAATCTTTCAATTTCCATCAACCTCTAAAAAATAACTGCCTAACTTTTAGTCAATGTAATAGTAGCTGGATATGGGAGAAGGAACATAACCATTGTGATTTTTTAAATAGCTAGAAGCTCCACGAAACTGATAATGATGTGATTCTGGTGCATCACTCTGCTTCCTGCCCTAACACAACAAATGCTCGTCGGAGGAAGAAATAAATAAGACAGGTGAATAATACAGGCAGACGTGTTTAATCCTGGATCCACCGCCTAGTATCTATGTAACCTTGAGTAGGTCACTTAATGTTTTTGAGCTTCAGTTTCACTATCTGTAAAGTGAGAACCAAAATCTTATTCTGAAAGCTGTCATAGGGTTAAGTAAGCTAATATTTATAAGGCACCCAGCATAGTGTCTGACATATAAAGAGAATTTAATAAATAAATATTATGCCCCCTATGGTTACAGTTCCAGACTGTGCTTCTTCAAAGGGAAAGCAGAGCTGCCCGCCTGCGGCCAAGCATGACGATATGTGGGAAGGCTGCTGTGTGCAGTCTGCTATTGTCAATATTCATCATCAATCTGGACCACTGGATTGGCAGTCCACATGATTATTCACATCCACAGTGGAAAAACTCTCTGAAATGAAAACACACTTTTTGTTTTCCTGTAGACATGCTGCTCACACACCCAGGCCTCTAGCAAGGCTCTCTCTTTGTGTCTGAGATTTTCTAGCTAAGTGTGTTCACCTCTGCACTCTGATTCGAGTTTTTGTGAATGCAAATGTACTACAATACCTTCCAACTGAACATCACATAGGTGGCACAACAAAACGATGTAACACATTAAGACAAGGCAATATATGAACTGCTATCTTCTCAGATATGAAAGCATTGAAAATAATTCCATAAGCTATGAACCAAAATGTGTCTTTACACCATCGCCATTCACAGAAATTTGTCAGCAAAGGGAAAAATTGCTTTCTTTTGTTTCAGATGCAGAGTTGAACTTTTATCTTATTTTCTATATTTTAGAATTAGAATTTTTGACAGTTAGTTGCACAAAAAGGTAGCATGCTGACAAGTGTGCCCTTTTATAATAACTTACTATTTAACAATGATTTCTACTATAGAATATTTCATTTAAAAATTAAAACAAATGTCAACATTCATCTCTAATTTTCTTCCTGAGTCATATGGAACAGATCGAAGCCGTATGGTTCCCACCTGCAGCACCCATCTGGTGCTGGAGGGGAAAATGACCTCATCTGCAAAATTACCTCAGTTACCTGGCTCTGATGTTTTCAACTATGTGACTAATGTATAATTAGTTACCTAACTGCAGCTGATGGCAAAGGATTTTAATAAAATATGAGTGGAAATGTGGATCCATTAAGCACAAATGACTTATGCATAAAGTAAATTAAGATTCATTTTTCACACACTTTCCAGAAAATTAGTAAGCCATTTGGATTGCCTGCTTAATAGTTGCATCATTGTAAATAACTAATGACATCACTTCAACATGCACTTTTGCATTTGATAATGTTCTACAAACAATGAGGGTTTTTATAAATATTTACAAGGTTTTACAGTTCCTGACTACTCAGATGATTTCTATATCGGTAAAGGCTGAGAATTCTATAAAACCTTCACAAAGTAATGTAATTATCTTCTAGGAAAGCTTCACTTAGACTATTTCCTGACAATGGACACCTAATCTGTTTGTCAGTAACCACAGACACTTACTCAGTGCCTGCTCTGTGTTTGGCACT
Source organism: Phyllostomus discolor (assembly GCF_004126475.2). Taxonomy (NCBI): domain Eukaryota; kingdom Metazoa; phylum Chordata; class Mammalia; order Chiroptera; family Phyllostomidae; genus Phyllostomus; species Phyllostomus discolor. The sequence goes on from NC_040908.2 coordinate 110,210,798, forward strand.
TTATCTAGCCTTTGGTTATAGAATACAGAAGAGGCAAGCACTTGACTCAGACTGACAGGGAAAAAGAAGCATGCCCCAGCAGAACTTTTAAAAAATAGTCAACATCTTTAACAGACTTCAGCCAAATTGTGCATGATATGGAGGTCTTTAGTCGCTGTGTGACCCTTCGGGCCATCTGTGATCCCTCTGCCTGGGCATTCCATAATATGCCGTGGGGTGCGGGCCGGTGAGGAGGCTGGGCTGAGAGACTCAGGTCTCCAGCCTTCCCAGAGTCTACTTCATAATCACTTTCTGTCAGAAATTTTTTAAAAAATATTCCCCAAATGCTTCTCAGTGAAAAGAAGCCTGTTTTGTAAAAGTGGACATATGATAATCATTTCTTCAATGTAGTTATTCCATAATGCTTTACTTGACTCTGCAAAATGACCCCAGAAAGAAAGAGTATGTCCTCTCCTGTGTAGTCTCAGGATCCTGGCTCAGTATCTAGAAAGTTCCTAAAGACTGTTTTTCATGATTTTGTGGAGCCATGAATATCCAGAAGGCTCCTTAATGACCGTGTCATAATTTTGCAGAGGCTGGGAGATGGGAGGGCTGCCCCTTCCTGGGGGCAGCTAAAAATAGTTTGAAATTCTATTCCATTTGGAATATATCCTGACGTCTGTTAGCTAATATTTCATATAAATGCAGATTAAAAGGAAAGATATTTACTTAGTAGCATTAGTAATGACAACAGTTCTGGGTAAGATTCCAATAGCGGTTGAGAGCATGATGTACTTAAAAGGTCTGTACATGGCGTTGGAAATCTTGAAGTCTAATCCTGGCATTGCCATTAACTAGCTACAAACTTGTGTAATCTAATACTACTGCTTTCACCACCACCGCCACCACCACCACCACCACCACCACTAATGTGGTACTTCCAAAGGCTTTTGTTAAAGAATAATCTCACTTTAAAGACATGTGTCTCGTACAGTGTTAATTGTACTATATATCTGAAAATATTCATGGCACTCATCTTTGACAAAATATAGCTCTTTCAACATTGAATAGCAACTTGCTATTTCAACAAACCCTTATCTTCCCGAATTCAAAATAGATAGTGGCACATTGGCCCAACCAGCTGCCTAATAAATGTCTGATTTGAAGGAGTGACTTGTACATAATGCATACTCGCTTTTTTATAAACCTCACCCAGGGACATTTTCTTCATTGCATTTTAGAGCAAGAGGAAGGGAGAGAGAAAGACAGAGAGGAAGGGAGAGAGAAAGAGAGAGAGAAATATCTATGTGCCCGGACCGGGAATCAAACTCGCAACTCAGGTATGTACCCCAGCAGGGAATGAAACCCACCACATTGCAGTTACAGAATGACACTGGGGCCAACTGAGCCACACCCACCGTAGCTACCAGTGGTCCTGCTTATGTGCTTCTGATGCTGTCTGTACCCTAACTTTGGAAATCAAAGCAAAATCATTTGTAAACTCAAATTCTCACTTCCGCTAGGACACATTTTAAATACAACTATTTTTTTTAAGATTATTTATTTATTTATTTATTTTTAGGGAGGGAAGGGGGAGAGGGAGAGGGAGAGGGAGAGGGAGGGAGAGGGAGAGAGAGAGAGAGAAACAGAGAGAGAAACATCAATGTGCGGTTGCTGGGGGTTATGGCCTGCAACCCAGGAATGTACCCTGACTGGGAATCGAACCTGGGACACTTTGGTTCCCAGTCCGTGCTCAATCCACTGAGCTATGCCAGCCAGGGCTAAATACAACTTTTAAATGTTTTACAAATGCTCTCCAGCATATGTTAAAAAAAAAAACCCCTGAATGCTTTTAATTTAAAGTCATTTAGTAGTGATAACACTGCTAAAAGTCAGCTTAAAAAACTTCAGACCTCCTTCGTACAGATTATGTACCTGTAGCCCAAAACGAAACAGCTTTAAATTGTAGAATACAGCCAGCTTAACAATATGTTAAACAACCATATAGTCAAACCAAGGCATTTAAAATTATTTGGCCAAGGACCATTTTCAGCTTTCACTCACGTGATTGTGATGTGCATTACCGTAGCGTTTATTTCCCTCACCAACACAAGTCCTTTGGTCAGTGGCACATTTTTGAACTGCAGTTCCCAAATTATACTGGATTCTTAGCTTAAAAATTGATCTGCCTTTTGATCCCAAATAGCTAAAAATAGTTTGAAATTCGGTATGTTATACTAACTTTTCTAGCAACCAGAACTACCTCCCCCCCCCCGCCACCCCGCTCTCCTTCAGTTTTAGTAAAAGTCAAGAAAGACAAGAAACATAACCGTGAAGAGATTACTGTGAGGATAATGGAAACACAAGCAGTACTCTTATACTCTGACAGAGTGGGAGAACAAAAAGGTCTCTATCTTCAAACGGCAGTGGTGAACGTAAGAAGGATCTACTAACTTTGGGTCTTGGGGTGGCAGACAGGAAATCCGTGAGCAATTAGCACACACACTAAATATCCAGTCATTATTGACCTCTGCCTTCACAGAATTTTTTCCCCCCTCTTAGATGAGGTATCTTTTCCCACTTCTGAACCATTTCAACTCTTTGCCAGCAGAGAATCATGGGGAAACAAGTCAGTTTCTACAAATCTAACAAATTAATAATAATAAAAGAAAGAAAAATCTATGGATCAGGAGTGAGGATGAAAGAACACACCTACGGTGGGAGGGCTCGGGTGAGGTCCGCTCGCAGAAGGCGCGCAGCCGCCTGGCGGTTCGGGGAGAAAAGCACTAGGAAAAGCGAGGCATCCGGCTCCCTGGCTCGTCCACCCGTGAACAAGTCTCTAAGCCTCTCTGACCCTCCGTCTCTCTTCCATCTTTCCTAAGTCCACCCAGAGTTCTTGATGAAGCTCGAACGCTTTGGGAAAACTGTCAAGTGCTACAGCCCCATACAAATAGAAGGCATTGTTGCTTTACTGAGCATCTGCCTTGTGCTGGGACTGCGAGGCATCGTGAAAGTTACAAACCTGATGCGAATTCAGATCCCGCCCTCTGGGAGAGGACGGTCTACAATGGCACTCAGGCAACGTACTGCAAGGCAGAAAGACAGGTGGGTTAATATTCGGGCCAGATAGAAAGATCTCCCTCGCCCTGTTTCCCGGGTGTCGAGGCGGGGTGTGGCCGTCAGGACCCCGCCCGGGGCCCTCAAAGACGCAGGAACAGCTCCCGCGGGAGGACACCCGGAGGGCCCGGCACCAGGCCCACTTCAGCGCCGAGCGAGCTGGGACCGGTCAGAACCGGTGGGCACGGGGCCAAGACGCCCGTTAACAGTCAGCCTAGAAGGAGGCTGGGACCCAGTGAGTCTTTCCACCTGCCTTCACGGCTTCCAAGTGCGGGTACCCCGCAGTGGACCAGCAGGCAGCACTCTCGTGGGGCCTTCGGACTAGACCCACCTACTCGGTCGCCGCTGCCAACGCCCGCAACACGCCCTCCGTTTCCACGGCGACCGGCGGGGCGTGGCCTCCAGGATCCACAACCAGGGACAGCCGCGAGCCGTGGGCCGGGCGCGCCACCTGGTGGCCACATCGGGGAGAGTCCGGGCCAAGGGTCCGTACTGCTGTCTTCGCTGCAGCGGTGCATCTTCCCGCGGTCCTCAAGGCGGGATTTTCACAGCAGCAGATCACCCAGCTGATTCCGCAAAACTCTCACGCCCCTCCGTGCTTCCCTCTAGTGGCAAAACGGGAAGTGGTGAGCTGTGTACAGTCGTGACCTCCGGCCCCTGTGCTGTGCCTGTGAGCCGGTGGCTTTTGTCTCTGTTCGTTTGTAACACGAGACCTCGGGACTTACTGGTGGGTGGATGGGGAAAGGGGTGCGTGCGCCCGCCTCTGCCCCACTCAGCCCCTTCCACCACTGCAGCTCTTCTTCCATCTGCTTTTGTTTTGCGTTAAGAGTTCTTTTGGGTTTAGCTCCAAATAGAATTGCCAACCCCTGGACTAAGTGCTTACTTACATGGTAATTTCCAGCTCTAAAAGTCCTTGACTCTATTTTCCTTCTTGCTTTACTTTTTTTGCTCCTAAACTTCAAGAAAACCAATATTGATACCATCTTTCCCTGTTTCCACCTTTTGTAGCTTAAAATTCCCCCTTTCTTAGCCTGCATTTTCTCATTCTTTGCTTCAAGAGTTTCTTTTTTAAAAAATTTTATTTTAATTGTTGTTCAAGTACAGTTTTCTGTCTTTTACTCCCAGCCCAGCCCACCCACCCATCCCCCCACCTCCCTCCCATTTCCACACCCTCCCCAGTGTTGGTCCATGTGTCCTTTATATTTGTTCCTATAAACCCTTCCCCTTTTCCCCTGAAATTCCCTCGCCTCTCCCCTCTGATCACTTTCAGCCTGTTCTCTATTCAGGACAATTTCTCACATACTGGGAGTACCTACTTCACTAGTTACACTGCAATTCTTTTTCTATCCTTTTGTCCTGGGAAGACAGAAGTGGGGTGTTCCATTGGGCTTCCACTCTCTTCATAAGTCACCTGTTTGGTAGTCTTGAATTTGATTTTTAAAAATAGGTTATCGTGTGTTTTATGATTAATGTTGTGTTATATTAGTAACATAGTAAGAACTTCTTAAAGGAGGGGAACTGAAGGAGTGAATGAAAATGCGAATTATATTTTAGTTAAGGGCATTTATGTCATCAGTAGAAAGCCATCCAAAATTAACCAGTTTGATATAATTAATGTGTTCCATCTCTTTATTTTATCAGTGTTCCATATTTACGTGCCAATAATTTGCTATGCTCTATGTATTTGAGAAGGGCTTTTGTATTTATCTTCCCTAGAATAACAACAGGTGGCAAAATTATTCAATAGAATACAAACGCAGGAGAAAAAGAAGCTATCACGCAAAATTTTTAGAGCATGGAGATTTTTTTTGATTGTTTGTTAAATGGGAAAACGATTTTGTGATTCTTCAGCACTTTGAATTCATTCCCAAGTATTTCCTATAAATCATGGGCCTGCTTCTTTTACAAGAGCTTGGGCCTATAGTCAAAAATGTACTTGTACCCTATCATTTATCTCCTGTGCAGTTTTTCTTATGGTGTTTGCCAGTTGGTGGTCAAACAGTGAAGCCAGATTAAAAAACATTTGCCAAGTTTCCTCATTTGACCTCGATTTTCTGTTAGCCCTTATGTTGGATGAGGAAAAGGAGATAGGAGACTTTCTGTGGTAGAAAAAGCCACATTTGTTGTCTGGTTTGAACAGAAACACAAAGAGCCTATTTGGTATGCACAGTTGCTAAATATTTTATACTTTAAAAATGTTTTTATTTGTTTTCATTGAGGGTCACTACCTCTGCAAACAGACCCTAAGGCAATCATCTAAATGGGTTCATAGTAAATCTCTAATAATTTTAGAGACCTGAGCTAGTGATTAACCTATCAACTTTGCCAATCAGTTCAAACTTCTAGTAAACAAAAAATTTTACTAACAACAAAGTTACTTTTGAGAAATGGAAAAGCCCTGCTATAACTTCTTATCCAAAACCTTTTTCCTGACAAATTTGAAACAATTAAATTGGTGTTTTGCAAACAGGAAATCATGAAGTAAAATATTCTCTTGAGAGGAAAAGTTTATGCTCCCTTTAAGCAGGCAGGATAACAAACTCATGTAGGGGTCTGTTTGACCCAACATCCATTGGCATGTTGCAATAGGGTAAAACAGGATTGTTTTCCACATTATTTTTATGTCACAGTATTTTCCTTCAGGCCAGAGGCAGAGCCCTGCCATCCATCCTCTTCTCTTCAGCTCTTTAAACCAAGTTTAAATATGGATGACCAGAACACTGGCAAAAAGAGACCACGTCTCTTTTCCTCCACCTATCCCCTCTGCCTAACTAATTTTTGAAATTACTTTTATGAGCTCTTTGTTGTCTCTGAAGGAGAAGAGCCCAGAATGGAAAGCGAGAGCCAGAGTCACATCTCAGAAGCTGAGCCGGGTGATGAGGACCGTGCCCGAGGGTTTTGGGTGTGATCTCATGAGAGCAGTCCAGCTACAGTGAGTTGCTGCCTGCTTCCAGCAGTTTTAAAATATGACCACATAGAATATATGTACAAATCAGGAGAGTGTGATCCCAAAATCCAGAAACAGACAAATACAGGTACATAGATATTTATACTAAGTTGCTTCAGACAAAAGTGCCAAGGTAATTAAATGAAGCAAGGATAGTATTGTCGACAAATGCTAGTATAACTATTGCATATCTGCTGTCTGTCTGGTAAAAAGAAGAGTCTTGACTGACCATACACTATACAAAAAATTAACTCAAAATGAATCATAGATCCAAACATAAAAACTAGAGAGGCCAAGTGTAGGCTCTGTGGTCAGCTGTTCTAGCTGAGCCCACAAAGTGCCAGATGTATCAGTGAAGCCGTCGTGGACCCTCCCAGCTAGTCCGTCCAGCAGCTGAATGTTGCTGAGTTAACCCCTCGGTCAGTGCCACAAGAGATCGCCAATGACCCACCTACAGAATCTGAGATATGGTGGTGGTTTTAAGCCACTATGTGTCGATAGTGTATCAGTTACCTACTGCTATATAACAAATTACCCAAAGTTTAGTGATTCAAGACAACAGTAATCACTTACTACCTCACAGTTTCTATGGACCAGGAATTCGGGAGCAAGTTGATCGGGCAGTTCTGACTTGGGTATCTCAGGAGGTCAGAGGTTAGACTCTATCTGTGCCTGAAGGCACTTTCAGTCTAGGGGGAGGGAGGGACAGACAAGTTAATAGGCAATTGCAACACAGTTGGATAACCCCTGGAATAGGGGTAAATGCAGAGTGCTCAGGGCAAACCTAACCCAGTCCTGAGGGTCAGGGAAAAGTTCCTAGGGGAAGTGAGATCTCATTTGAGACTTGACAATGAGAAGAAATTAGACAGTTTGGAGGGCTTGGCATGAGAGGGGCCGGGACAGAGGGATGGGCATGTACAATGGCCTAGAGGTAAAAACAAAAAATGTAAGTTTCTCATGGTACTGAAAGAAATTTAGTAAGGTCTTGGAGAGAGGAGGGGTGAATCAGGGGGCTGGAGAAGCAAGCAGGGACAGATCCCGATGGGCCGTCTAAACCACGCTCTTTGATGATGACAAAAAATCAGTCTGGCTGGAGTGCGGATGAGGGCAGGAGGGGTCAAGATGGGGACAGTTTCAGGATGAACTCCACTGACCACAGTTGCAATCTTTCTTCTGCCTCAGGGCTTCTCACTTCAGTCTCGTTTCTCGTCCAAGAAACTTGTCTCATGCTCTGCCTTTTGTAAGACTGCAATGATTAGCAAAAAGAATGACCTCATCTCCCTGGCTAAAGTTATCAGCTTGCCCCATCTCTGGACCTTTCTGTGACTCAGATAAGATGCTCACTCCCACACCAGGAAGTAGTTAGTTAGTCTATGAAACTCTGCTTCCAACAAACATATTAAAAGAATTAGAACGTATGGAGAAACATTACTTCACATCTGGAGAATGAGGCAATATAAACTCTAACTCCCATGTTTTAAGAACTGTATTGTTTTCCAGTTGCCTCCCCCCCCCTTTTTTTTTTACTATGGTAAGAACACTACATGAGATCTACCATCTTAACAACATTTTAAGTGCACATTATGATACAGCTAACTATAGGCACCATATTTACAACAGATCTCTAAAATTTATACACCTAGTGTAATGGAAACTTTCTATCTGTTGAACAGCACCTTCCCGTTTCCCCTACCCTGAACCCTGGCCCTCACCATTCTCCTCTGCTTCAGTGTGTTTGACTGTTTCAATGCTTTGTGTGAGTGGAATCAGGCAGTACTGGCCCTTCTGTGGCTGGCTTTACTTCCCTTAGCATGATGCCCTCCAGGCTTATCCACGTTGTCACAAATGGCAGGATTTCCTCTTTATTTTTTTAAGGCTAAACAATATTCCAGGGTATGAATATACCATGTTTTCTTCCTTTGTTCATCCCTTAATGGACAGTGAGGTTGTTTCTGTATTTTGGTTACTCTGAATAATGCTGTGATGAACATGGGAGTGTAAATGTCTTTGATTTCAGTTCTGTTGAATAATGGGGTTACTGGATCATTTGGTAGTTCTATTTTTAATTTTTTGAAAAACCTCCATACTGTTTTCCAAAATTGCTATACACAATGCAATAGCTTTCTTGTTAGTCAGAAACAGTGGTTTAGAACAGACTATGGGAAAATGTGCCATATAAAAATACCACAAACAGAATAAAGAGGTTAACTACAATACTAATAGTATATATTCAAAACTTAAGTAATAATTTGTAAAAAGTTCTCAAAAGAGAACTGGGTTGGAAAAGAAATACTACATACCTGAACAGAAAATACATGACATTGAATAATGCCAATGCCAATTCTTTCCAAATGCATGCATAATGTGAATCTACAAAATGGTATTTGTTTGCAGAAAGGAACATAATTGGGACATTCTCAGGAATATATATCAATACCAACAAATCCAAGGTAGTGTGCTATAAAGTAGAAAGAAATAATGGGGTCTTGGGTTGTTCCCTGTACTTCATATGGTGTTGAGAAAATATGAAGTATTTTACCTCTTATGCAGTGCACTAGCTAAGAAAACTGTTGCAAAAAACCACATTATGTGATTCCACTTAAACGATATGTCCAGAAAAAGCAAATGTACAATGACAGAAATTGAGAGACTTCAGTCAGGGCTCTGCACACCAGGGTCACCAGCAGGGGCATTTGGAGAGAGAGCTGTTCAGATGAGAGAGAGCAGCTGAACGGGGTGGGGCTCATTTCTGGACCCTGAAATCAGAAGATCCTTCTAGTGCATGCCCCCGACTTTGGGAATTGCTCATTGTGAACTCTGGTGAGACTGAGAGACATAGGGCACTGAACCACACTTTGTTGATGCTTACTTTGTGTAAGAACATGAAATTTGGAGAAATTTGGAGTCCAGCCTTTTTCTGAAGCTGCTTACCAGTGTTGAGACCTTGGATAAGTTACTTCACCTTTCTGCACCTCAATTTCCTTATCTGTAACAGGAGATAATATTGCATACTTCTCAGGGATGACCTAAAGATGAAGTAAACCCCTGGTGCAATTCCTGGCACATAGTAGGTTTTCAATGAATATTAGTTCTTCCTGTACTCCTTCTAAAATATTATTACAAAGAGAAAATGCCAGAAAGTAGGAAACTGTGGAGCTCTTCTGGGCCCCATTTCTTCTGGACCACACCAATGCTTTGTGACTGAGTTTTACCAAGTAACATGCTAGCTGAATTTGAAGACTTGCCTAGTAAAAATAAATATGGTAAAAGATGACTTGGAAAAAAAATTAAGAATGGCCTATAATGAAATCATTAAGGTGAGGCTTAGATGCAATAGGATGCCTTTGCAAGAAGAGACACCGTCAAGGTCAGATGAACTCTCTCTCTCTCAGAGAGCACACAGTGACATGGCAGTTGCCCACAAACAAGGAAGAGAGACTTCACCAGAAATCAGCAATGCTAGCTCCCTGATCTCAGCCGTCCAGCTTCCAGAGCTGTGAGAAAATGTCTGTTGTTTAAGCCACCCAGTCTAGGGCACTTTATTATGGCAGCCCAGGCTAAGTCAGCGTACAGCCCCTTCAAAGTGATCCCAGCCAGAGGGTGAGGAAGCTGCCTGGTTAGTTCTGCATTCTAATTTCGTTGAGGACTACTCCTTGGGGCACTGATTTCCTGGCAGTCATGGCCTGCACCATGCAGGGGCTGAGCATGCTTCTGTTCTCTGTGGGCCAGAGAAGTTCTCACTCTGCTGGAGAGTCTCCTGCAGGAAGAAGCCGATGGCTTTCCTGCTGAGTGCTGAAGGGATGTAGGCAGGGCAATCTGGTCCACCACAGCTGCCAGGATGCACTTTTACCTTGTGCATCCCTTGTAATGGCTCACCAAGATAATCAGTTAGCTCTGTAAGGGTGTAGGCAGGATCTCTCCGCTTCACTGATGTATCACCAGTGCCCAGCAGAGAGCCCAGCACATTGTTGGGGGAGAGCCCCAAAAGTCTAAATTCAGAGTTGATTCCAAAGAACTGACATGTAGCCTTATTCAAATTCATGACAACTTTAGCAGGAGAAACTTCCTATACAGGCAAAGCAGCTGCTGCTTCTAGTGGTGGCCAGCTGGGAAGAATCCACACCCTCCCAAGACAGGGTCCCTTTTATATGGGGTTAGTAGTAAAACCCTATGGTGAGTAGGCAGTGAGACAACCAGAAAGAACAGTGCATTCCTAAGTTAGCAGATAACATTGGGCAGTTATCACACTCTATACACTCTTTAACCTCCTTCCTGGAGGCATGCCATTTGTCTTTGGGCAGCATTCCTGATTTTCTGGGTAGTCAGCCAAGCCTGAGACTGTTGAGAGTTAAGAGTCCAACATTTCCCAGATGCCTTTGCTGCCGGAGCCATATTGCATGTCAGTGAGTTCCTCTCCACATGTGACAGATGCTCGATACATATCTAGTGAATGTTTGGATAAATGAATAAATGGTGATCCCTTTCAGAAAGTAACCCAGGCATGTTATGCTGTGTGTTTGACAAGCAAATTACAGGTGCAGCATGAAACCTCTAAGTTATTGTGACATCTGAATTCCCACACCCAAAAATCACTGATATTTCTCAACTAACCAGTTAAGGGCCTTACTAGGCTTTCTATGTAAAGCTTAAGAGGTAAATTTTTATCCCTTTGCAACAAATGCAGTCTTAACACCTTTTTTCTACAGCCAGGCCACTCACACATTGTGCTGGGATCAAGAAAGATGAGACATACGCAGCCCACCCTGCACAACTGCCACCAGGCTCAGGTGCATGACTCTCTCGGAGTGGCTCCCAGCTGCCCAGAGGCATGAACACAGACAGGTGGAGCACCTGGGGGTGGAGGTGGCGTTGCAGAGCTCCAACTTTATTCTGTGAGCACTGGAAGTGGTGGAAGGTTTCCCAGCATGCCAAAAGCAAGAGTTCAGAAGGAGTAATGGAACAGTGATTTTTAGGCAGAAAGGGAATGGGGAGAGACTGGAGGCTGGGGGACCAGAGGGGAGGGAAGAGACCTGAGCCAGCATGGGTTGACAGAGACTTTGGGGCCATGAGCCACTGTCCATAGCGAGTCACTAGATCTACTTCCAGAAAGATGGTACTTCCAAATACTGCCAGGTATATGCCCCCCAGGCAGGAGACAGGAGGCTTCTTCACCAAAGAGAAAAACTCTCCACATACTGACATTGGAAGGATGCAGCATAAGAAAGCAGTGAAGAAAACTCCAGTATGACTGCGGTGCAGTTGGCCTAGAAAGTAATCTGGCCCAGTGGAGCAGGAGAACTGAGAGTTACTTGTAAGACTGAGATTGCCAGCAAAAGAGTGGAGCAGAAAGATTACCAGATGTACTTTCGTATTTGGAAAATAATAATAATAATAATAATAATAATAATAATAATAATAGGTGTTTGACAAGTCCAATCAAACATTTGAACAGATTCATGGGAAACTGCAACTGTAAATAACAAGGCAATTGTTGACTCCTGGAAAAATAAAAAGTTCAAGAAAAGAAACATAATCATTGGAACTATCTGCCTCAATAGTGTGTAATATTTGCATGCTTTTTCTTTATATGAATAGAGACTACTGACTTAACCAAAAATTGGACAGAGAAGGAAGCGGGCAAGTGAGGCCATAAGTTGTAAGAGAACTAAAATGTCATCCACTATAACAAGAAACTAGTTTATGTTAAAATTAGTATTTTGAATTATTGAGAAAGAAGGGTCTAAGAAAGTGTTAGAATTTCCAAATAAAATCCATTAAAAATAACATTAGACTCCTATCTTAATATAAAATCCAGATTTAAATGAATTAATAAGCATTAAAATGAGGGCTTTAAAAATAAACTTGGCATGGAAAAAGCTTGCCTAAGCAAGACACAAACTGCAAAAGCCATAAAGGTAAATTATGGACAGATTGTTACAAAATTATATTTATTGGAGTGATATTGGTTAATAAAGTTATATAGATTCCAAGTGTACAATTCTACAACACATCATTTGGATGTTGCATTGTATGTTTGCCACCCAAAGTTGATGGTCAGGTTTGGCCTTGAAAGAGCAAGAAATTCAGGAGTGACAGGAACTACCATAAATCAAGTTAAAACAAAGCAACAAACCTGAAAGAAAATATGCACAACACATTTAAGATAAAAGGATTAATACTCTATTTACATATGTAATTTTTAGTAGTTTTGCCCTGTTCTTTTTCAAATATATCTGATCAATTTTAAAATATCTTGTCCCTTAGTCATACTTTTCATAGTCTTATTTCATTAAACACATTAAACTTATTTTATATTCTGAATCTGATATTCTAATAATTGCAGTCTTTGTAGTTCTGAGTCTGTGTTTTACTGTTTTGGCTAATGCTTCCTCATGTGAGCTTGTTTCCTGTTTTTTTGATTGTGAGTTCATGTTTGTTGAAACCTTGTATGTGAGAATTTTTTAAAACTTGGCTTAAAGGTTTTTCTGCAGGAAGTTTGCTTTCACTAACCAAATGCCTGAGACCATAACCATCTCAGAACCGCTCTGAACCATATTTATGTGTGAGGGCTTCTTGTGCTACATAAGCGTGTGGATTCTGGTTCCAGACCGGCCTGAGGGTTCAGCTTGTAGTTTCCAATTCTCAAGGAACACTTCCCCCCCTTCCCTATCCCCTACTATGTAAGTGACTTTCCCATAATCAGTCTTGCAAATCTGATCATGTCACTTCCCCTACTTGAAAACTATAGGCCCACTTATTTGTCAGGTCTCAGCTTAAACGTTATTCCTCATTAACACCTCCTCTAGCTGCCTTCCCTGAAACTAGATCAGGTCCCCAAATGCATGCTCTTGTTGTACCTTGTGCTTCTCCTGACAGCATTCATAACAACAAAAATCAATTATTTGTGTAACCACATTTCAGTGAAATGGTGTCTTCACCAGCAGCTGGCTGTAAACTTGATGATGCTGGAGCCCTGTCAGTTACCTTCACTGCTGTGTCTCTAACACCCAACTTGGTGCCTGGTGTATACTGGTTGAATAAATAAAAAATGAATAAAGGACAGTTTTGAATCTAGTTACCAGCTCTGTCATGTTCTAGCTACATGACTGTCTCTAAGTCATTGAATGTCTCAAAGTCTCAGTTGTTCACTTGTGAAATAGCATTAATAATACATACCTCATAGGATTGTTGCAAGGGTTACATGTGGCATAGCTAAAGAACGACAAATTGGATCTTGGCAATGGTAGATACTCAATAACTTGTAGTTTTGATAATAATTTGCCAGAGAGGCCTCATAAGTTCTAAGCAATTGTGCCTGCCAGTTATTTTGAGCATACTCACATAGCCACCTCAAATAGGGAGTAATGTAAAGAGCTTTTAGCCCATAATGAATCACATGCAAATATGATAATTAACAGATTATTCCTGAAATTAGACATTAGAATGATATATACTTAAAGCTCAATAATATAGCTTTTAAAAATAAGCCAGTACTATGGTTTCATGGGTACACACCTACATCAAAATTTATTAAGTTGTGCACTTTAAATCTGTGCAGTCTATTGTATGTCAATTATCCCCCAGTAAAACTTTTTTTTTTAAAAAATAAAGACAAAAGTTAATCCATGAACAAAGAGTAGAATGAAATCCATGACATATCTCTGTTATTTAGGATGAAGTTTGATTTATTTTATTTTTTTCCATCACTATTTATCCCCCTACACCCTCCTCCATCTCTACCCTCCCCTCCGCAGCCCTGCAGTCACCACACTGTCAGTGTGTCCATGAGTTTTTTCTTTTTTGTTCAGTCCCTCTACCCCTGGCCCCCTCCAAGCTGTTAGCCTGCTTTCTGTCTATGAGTCTGTTTCTCTTTTTCTTCTTTTTTTTTTTAAATATATTTTATTGATTATGCTATTACAGTTGTCCCATTTCCCCCCTTCTCTCCTCTCCACCCTGTACCCCCCTCCCGCCCACATTTCCCCCTTTAGTTCATGTCCATGTGTCATACTTATGAGTTCTTTAGTTTCTACATTTCCTGTACTATTCTTGCCCTCCCCCTATCTATTTTCAACCTACATTCTATGCTACTTATTCTCTATACCTTTTCCCCCTCTCTCCTCCTCCCACCCCCCTGCTGCTAACCCTCCATTTCTGTGGTTCTGTTCCTGTTCTAATTGTTTACTTAGTTTCTTTTGGTTTTGCTTTAGGTGTGGTTGTTAATATTTGTGAGTTTGCTGTCCTTTTACTATACATGTCTTTTCTTTATCTTCTTTTCTTAGATAAGTCCCTTTAGCATTTCATAAAATAAGGGCTTGGTGATGATGAACTCCTTTAACTTGACCTTATCTGAGAAGCACTTTATCTGCCCTTCCATTCTAAATGAGAGCTTTGCTGGATAGAGCAATCTGGGATGTAGGTCCTTGTCTTTCATGACTTGGAATATTTCTTTCCAGCCCCTTCTTGCCTGTAAGGTCTCTTTGGAGAAATCAGCTGACAGTCTGATGGGAACTCCTTTGTAGGTGACTGTCCCCTTACCTCTTGCTGCTTCTAGGATTCTCTCCTTCGTTTTTACCTTGGCTAATGTAATTATGATGTGCCTTGGTGTGTTTCTTCTTGGGTCCAACTTCTTTGGGGCTCTCTGAGCTTCTTGGATTTCTTGGAAGACTGTTCCCTTTGCCAGATTGGGGAAGTTCTCCTTTATTATTTGTTCAAATACGTGCTCAATCTGTTGCTTTTCCCCTTCCGATTCTGGTACCCCTATAATTCGGATATTGGAACGTTTAAAGGTGTCTTGGATGCTCTTAATCTTTTCCTCAATTTTTTGAATTCTTATTTCATCATGCTTTCCTGCTTGGTTGATTCTATCTTCCTTCTGGTCCACTGTATTGTTTTGAGACTCATATTCCTTCCTTTCACTATTGGCTCTCCTCCGCGTGTCTTCCTGCATCTGTTTTATGGTAATCTGCATTCTTTCATCTAAATTTCGTCCAAAATCCACCAGTTCCGTGAGCTTTCTGATCACCAGTGTTTTGAACTGCGCATCTGATAGATTGGCTAGTTCTTGGTCGCTCAAAAGGATGAGTCCTGGGGGACTGATCTGCTCTGTTGAAAACATAGTTTGTTTGTTTGTTTGTTTTTCCCCCTGTCTCTCCTTTTTTTTTTTCCGGTCTGGTTGCTCTTGTTACGGTGGGGGGCGGAGCCTTAGGTGCTCACCAGGGCTGGGCACCCCGGTCACTAGATTGTGACGTTATATGTGGCGGTGGGAGCGGGGGGCGGGAGCGGGGTGGGAGAAAACAATGGCGGTAGTTCCGTTCCCCTGGACTCAGGCCCTCGTCTGGGCTTCTGGGCCGTGAGTTCTGCCCTGGTCCACAATCGCTACCCCTCTGGGTCTGCCAGCCGCAGCTTGCGTACTCAGGGATCACCGCTGCCTTCTTGCGCCCCAGATGGCTTTTGCACCGATTTCGCGCCAAACCTTCCCCCGACCTCTGCCTGCAGCCGACCCGCGCCAACCCCGCGCCTGCCGGGCTGGTCTTCTCCTACCAGTCCGGATGAATGCGTCTACTTCAACTTCTTGGCTGCCCGACTTCCATTCAGATAAATCCTCTGCCGGATCTGGGTGTTATTCTGATAGTAAATTATTGTTGTAAATTATTGGTTTTCTAATCTTGGTTGTACGAGGAGGCACGGTGCGTCCACCTATTCCTCCATCTTGCCTCTCTTTTTCTTCTTAGTTCAGTTTGTTCATTAGATTCCACATATGAAGCAGATTGTACAGTACTTGTCTTTCTCTGACTGACTTATTTCACTTGGCAGAATGTTCTCCAGGTCCATTCATACTGTCACAAAGGGTAAAATTTTCTTCTTTTTTACCCCCAAGTAATATTTCATTGTATAAATATACCATAGCTGTTTTATCCGCTTATCTGCTGATGGACACTTGGGCTGTTTCCAAATCTTGGCTATTGTAAGTAACACTGCAATGAATGTAGGTATGCATATATTCTTTCAAGTTAATGTTTTGGGTTTCTTTTGATAAGTTCCTAGAAGCAAAATTGCTGGGTCAAAAGGGAGATCCATTTTTAATTTGTTGAGGAAACTCCACACTGCTTTCCACAGTGGTTGCACCAGTCTGCATTCCCACCAAGAGTGCACAGGTGGCCCTTTTCTCCACATCCTCACCAACACTTCTTTGTTGATTTACAAGTATTGATGATGACCATTCTGACAGGTGTGAGGTAATATCTCATTATGGTTTTAATTTGCATTTCTCTGATGATTAGTGATATTGAGCATCTTTTCATGTCTGTTGGCCACATGTATGTCATCTTTAAAGAAGTGTCTATTTAGGTCCTTTGCCCATTTTTAAATTGGATTGTTTGTGTTTTTTGGTGTTGAGTTTTTAAGTTCTTTATAAATTTTAGAATTAGCACCTTACCAGTTGTGAGTTCTCCCACAAAGTGGGTTGTCTTTTAATTTTGTTGATGGTTTCCTTTGTTGTGCAAAAACTTCTTAGTTTGATATAGTCCTGCCTGTTTATTTTTTCTTTTGTTTCTTTTGCATGAGGAGATATATCAGAAAAAAACATTGCTATGAGCAATGTCCAAGATTTTACTGCCCATTTTCTTCTGGAGTTTTTATACTTTTGAGTCTAACATTTAAGTCATTAATCCATTTTGAGTTTATTCTTGTATGTGGTGTAAGAAGGAGATCTAGTTTTATTTTTTTACACAGATCTGTCCAATTTCCCAATACCATTTATTTAATAGACTATCTGTACTGCATTGTATTTTTTGCCTCTTTTGTCTAATATTAATTGCCTATAAAGGTGTGAGTTTATTTCTGAGCTCTCTATTCTGTTCCATTTATCTATGTGTTTGTTTTTATGCCAGTACCATGCTGTTTTGATTACTATGCCCTTATAGTATAGTTTGATATTAAGTAGCATAATTTTTCCAGCTTTGTTCTTCTCTGTCAAGATTTCTGTGGCTATTTGGGGGCTTTTGTGGTTCCATATAAATTTTTGGATTATTTGTTCTTGTTCTGTGAAATTATTTAATCATTTTGTTAACCAAAAGGATCTGTCTTTATTATTTTACTTCAATTTGAGGGCAATTTGTTTGTTATAGTTTTTTTTCATTGCAGTTTGAACTGCAGTTTGACAATGTTGATGCCATCATTGCTGAAACTCCACTCCTCAAATGTAAATATTTGCTGAAGGTTAATCTTGCTTCAACAGTACAAAAGGAAACAGCTCTATTTCAGAACTGACAGATGCTTTTTATGGTGATACCCTGAAAAATATGCATAATGCCAGGTTTCTTTTCAAGGTACACCCTTCACAGATGAACTTTGGCCTCTTTCAGAAGAGTGACCACTTGAGTATACAATTCAGAAATCATGGGTATCTGCATGTGATTCAACCGCCTGTATTTCTGCTACTGTAAACACAGCAGCAATCAGCTGTACCATTTATTCACTCACGCCCATAGAGTGCACCCTCACTTGGGTTGACCAGCCCAAAGACCTGTGAATAAACCCCAGGGCGCGGAACTGAAAGGTGAGCAAGTGCTGGGAGGTGATGCTTCTGTGAACCTGGTGAAGAACTTTGAGACAGTGTCATAGTGTGTGTTCCCCAAAAGCAGACCCTGAGAAAAGAACTTGGGACCCAGGTAGTTTATTTAGGAAATGACCTCGGGAAGCACAAAAGAGGGAGTGGAAGTGGACAGGAAAGGGAGGAATGCCAAGAAAGAATGCATTACAGGTGAGTTACTGCTGCGGGAAATGGGCACAGTCTCACTTGGGACACTCTGAGGGGACATTTGAAAAAGCTTCAAACTTGTCCTGCTGAGGGACAGGGATGCCAGAGTATTTATCCACAGATTCATGTCCTCTTTGTTTAAAGAGTACCCTGGAAAGTGGGGGCATTAATTACACACACACACACACACACACACACACACCCGACTTGTGGGCTGAGCAAGCTCTTGTTGGTTAAAGACTGGCCTCAGACAGAGACACCAAAAAATCATGAGCTGGCAGTGTGCATGGAAGCAGCAGGCGCAATACACTCAGAGGCTGGATGAGACGACATGGGTGGAGACATCATTGTCATCTGCTACACGAGGGTTTAGGGCCTTTGATGTGATTGAATATCAGTGCCAGGCGTTGAGGCACATGTAGTGGCATGGCTAAAGCAATGGGTTTATAAATTCTGAAGGAGGAATTTCCCTTTATCATTTTCTCAGGATGAAATAAAATTGACAATGCCCAATTAGTTGGTCAATTCAGTTAACGTTTCTGTTGTTTTGTATCCTGCAGACAAGTGGTTCAGCAGCCTCAGCATCACCTGACAATTTCTCAGGCCCCGCTCCGGCCCTATTGAATCAAAACCTTAGGAGGTGGGGCCCAGACGTCTGTGACAAGCGCTGCAGGTGGTCCTGCTACACACTGACGTTTGGGAACTGTGGATATAGGGAAAGCACTGCACTGAGAGACTTGCCTTTCATCCCAGTCACAAGTTAGTGGATGGGATAGAGACGTGTCTGGTTTCTAGTCTTAGTTGGATGTGAACTCGGGCAATTTGGGGATCTTTGTGGGCCTTTTCCAGTCTGTAAAATGAGAAGTTTGAACTAGTGCACTGGAGTTTCAAACTTATTTTTTAAGCAGTAGAATACTTCTGAAGAAATTTTACTAGAAACACCAGCATATGAGACATAAAAACAGAGCTCCTGGGTTGAAGTATAGCCCAGTACCCATCTTCTCACCTACCCTGCAATGGCTTCTCAAGCACCACTGTGGTGTCTTAGGGTTCTGAGAATGTGGTTTGAGAATCACTGCACTAGAAGACCCACAAGGTGCTTCTGCAATATGATCTGAGATGTCAGGCCAGCCCAACCATACTTTCCCTGATGACGATAACTCTGAGATAGACCTGGGATCACAAACCTTGGATTCCAGGTCTGGATGAACACCCCCACCCCACCCCCACAGCAGGGCGACTATGAGCGAGTCATGTAGCTTCCAGGGCCTCTGCATCCCACTTAGGATAACTGTCATTCTTGTTCCACCTGCCTTACAGGGCTGTGGGGAAGATCAAATGAAATCATATATGTGAACACACTTTATAAATGGCTAAGTCCTGTGTAATTGGAAGAGATTATGGTGGGAGAAATCTTCCTTTCAGGTAGTTTTGCTTTGTAACTGGTGCCAAAGATAAGTAGAAATAGAGAACATAGATAGTTAAATAGTTTGTAGTTTCTCCTTTATCTTCAAGGGATGCAAATATAATTTTCCTTTTAATTAAAAACCTGTTTACCAGGAAGTGTCCCTTTAAAGAAAATGATGCTTAAACAGATACATGAGTTAACCTGATGAGTCATTCTACAAAGCTTATAAAAGTAATGTTTGGAGTAATACTATCTAAAGAGATAATCAGTTTTTCTTAACAATTTGCTGCCCACATACTAATAAGGAGAAACAGTTTTGTAATATGTTGATTTAGCATTTGTATGTAGCTGTAGTACACTCAGAAAAATTTCAGTGTGACATTAATTCATATTTATTTAGCTTTTTTTCTCTGTCAGATGGGTGTTCTTGAAGAAATTCATTCATCTACTACAGAGATGCCTGCAAAATACTAAACACTATGTTCTATAGCTTTTTTTGTTACTAGGGAAGTCAGGAATAATTTCTTGTGGAACTTTTGGAAAACTGTCTACTAGGAACGTCAAACATGGTTGGTTACTGGTGTTACAAGAGAGTCAGGTCGAAGACCCTCAGGGTGGCAGAAGGTCAGGATGATGTTTGAAAACTGTGCTCATGAGAAACAGGTATCTGCCAGTGACTGTGGTCCCTTTGAACGCAGCTATGACATGGACCTACCCACGTTTCCTAAGTGTGTCTCACTTTGCGTTTCCTGAACACATTTGCCCGTTGCCTGGATCTTCACCCTCTCACTGTTGCACACTGGTCAGAATTACCTGAAAGGGAATCGGCACAGACTGGATAAGAAGCTGCTCACGGTCACCCCAGATCTGAGTGGGAAGGCTGTCAGCATTCTTGAACCTCAGAGTCATTGAATCTGACTCTGATTCAATGGCTGTGGGAGCCATGGGGCAAGGCTCCTTTCCGAGTGCTCGTCCACTCATTCAAAAGGAGATACACAGCACTTAGTATTGGCCAAGCACTGTGCTGGGATGGTGACACCAACAGACAGGCCTCTGCTGAGACATAGGTTACAGAGGAGGCAGGCAGGCAGGAGTGGGGTGGGAAGACAAGAAGGTTTGTGGGGGAGCAGGGAGTTTTTCAAATAGAAAGCGTAGCACTTGGAAAGACCTGGAGGAGGAGGCATAGCATGTTCCGAAAACTGAAAACAGTCCATGTGGCCAAAGTTTAAGGAGTCGCGTGGGGAGTGAGGTGAGTCAGCGCCAGGGCATGGAAGACCCTGTCAGCACGGGTCCCCTTCCCCTCATTTATATAGTGGTAGGGCTGCACCGAGCAGTCAGACTGGCCCACGGAACCCAGGAGGTTCCACCTGAGGCCTCCGAGGGCACCGGGGCCTACGGGGTAGAAAAGAATGCCTTGGGGCTCCACCTTCTGCTTCAGTACGAACAGCTTTGCTAATACCCATGTCAAGTGTTGGGGATCTGAGTAAGATAGTGTTGGAAGACAGGGCTCCATGCATTAAAAAAAAATGATTGATGACACCCAGGTCCCTCCAGCTCCAACATCCTCAGATAATAGGATTCTGCACCGTGCCTCCTGAGACAATGCTGTCTGAGTCACTGGGGGACCGGCTTGTCCTGGGGGCAGCCCGCTGGTCTCTGACCACACACAAGGTCATGGTATAAGCAAAGGGTCCTGCAGCTTTCTGTTCTTCTTTTCACAGAACTTTGAAAAGTCATCCCTGAAATTTTCACTTTTCTACCTCAGCAGTTATCTCTTTTTGTCAGCAGGACAGAGGAACCTTCCAGCAAGCTTCATATCTGCCTTCAGGAGGAGCAAGTACATTGTAATGGTGAGTTCCCCTCCGACTACAGACACATAGTCCTCAAGACACATCCACTTGCATGCCGAAGGGGTGAGACATAGAACAAGGAGCACCGCTCTGAAAATGAGAACTCGCCCTCTGTCCTATCCATAAGCAGCTCCATAAGGACTGGTAGAATTGCCTGCTTTCTGTTTCTCCCAGCCTTTTCATCTCTAGACCAGCATAGCCTCTTTTAGTTTCTCTCACCTGAATTCTATGGGCTTGACTTCTTGCCTCCTTGACCTCTGGACATTGCCTTCGAACCCAGGCTTTGACTCTGAAGCTCAGCCTTTGCTCACACATCCATACGATTTGCCGACTGTGCCTGCCCAGCCAGATGCGGTTCTGCTTCCTCCGACGCAGAGCAGCCTGGCCACCTGCCTAAGCCCCAGCATACAGCGGTCACAGTTTAAGGAATCAGTTTGGACACTACCTGACAGCTCCTGCCTTCCCCAGCCCCTCCCAGCTGGAGCTGTGAGATACCATCCTCAAGGAGACTCAGGCCTCCTCATCCTTCCAGTCAGTTTTGAGTAAGCAGTGCTTCTTACAGCTTAATGTGCAAAACAAACCCCTGGGAGGCCAGGCCAAAATGGCTATTCTGATTTATTAGGTCTGGGTGGGATCAGACATCCATGTTTCTAAGAAGTTCCCGAGTGATGTCAGTGGTTCATGAACTTCACTCTGAGGAGTAAGAATGAGAATGTATGGACTAGCAGCCTCAGCCTCACTTGGGCATAGGTCTGGAGTAGATGATGATGGTGATAATGATTTTTTAAAAAGATTTTATTTATTTTTAGAGAAAGGAGAAGAGAGGGAGAGAAACATCAATGTGTGGTTGCCTCTCATGTGCCCCCTACTGGGGACCTGGCCCACAACCCAGGCATGTGCCCTGACCAAGAATCAAACCAGTGACCCTTTGGTTCACAGGCTGGGACTCAATCCACTGAACCACACCAGCCAGGGCTGATGATGGCAATTAAACATCTTTCTCTGTGGCCATTGCTGTACTGCTAAGGTCATTCTCTGCTTTCAAGGAACTTACAAACTAGTAGAATAAAAGTGTTTGTTTTGGCCCTAATAGTTTATATAGCCCAATTCTCACAGCATCTGTATGAGATTATTATTATCCATGGTTTATACATGAGAAAACAGAGCCTTAGAGAAGTTAAAGGCACTTGTCAAAAGTTAACCAATGGGAGATAACAACCTGAATTCCAGTTCTTATCTCTCTGGCTCTGAGCCTTCATGCTTTCTAGGATATTTCAGGCACCTTTTCCTTAGTCTTCTTGTGTTGCCCAAGTCTATACAGTTGGACAACTCTTTGAACCCTGCTCCAAATTCCAGACAATTTGGCTTGAAAGTATGAACCCAGCTTTCTCCTCCTCACCCACCCACCCACCAGACTAGTTATAGATAATCTAATTACCTAGAAACACAAAGCATTGCTCCATATTGCAAAATAGCTTCTAGGAACTAGTCACGGGAATATTCCCTTTCCTCTACAATTCACTCTCGTGGTTCTTTGGCATTTCACACTTGGCATCAAGCACTTCAGAAAGTAAATGAGCAATGTAATAGGCATTGTGAAGAAAGAAGAAAGTGGCACTAATTTATACAAACTTCATTCTCTGACCTCTTCACTCAGGACAGTATACCTAATGGTCCAACCATCCTTTCCCTGGGGATGTATGGAGCGGCTAGTAGGGCTCACGATGTGCCTTGTCCCAAATCTCAGCTCTGCCAGTCTCTGCCAAGGCTCTGGGAGAGCAGACACAGTGGAACAGCATCTGGGGCAGTCGTCTGCACATAGTGCACAGGGGCCCTGGCCTGCGGTCATGGCTTTGCCTTCTCGAGTCCTCCCCGCGCCCTCCTTACCTGGCCCTTCTTAGCAGGGCATACTTCTCTAGTAAGCAAGGAATTGACTTCCTACTGGCTCATTTGTTCCCATTTTACCACCCAGCAAAGGGTAGGGGGAATATTTGCTACAGCCTCATCTACTTTATCTCAGAACGTCCCCATTCAGCAAGAGTTAGGGACTGAAATGTATCATTTCCAGTTCTCCCTGACAGTTGTAATGTTTTCTCTGTTTACTACTGAATGCAATCTGTTCCACTCAACACATTAGTTAGAAATCTTTAGCAAAATTTTGTAAATTGTTCCCTGTACTCAGACTGACACTTTTGATGATCATAGAGCAGACTTTGGGCAATCTTCTCTAGACCCTAGTCACTCTGAGTGACACCTGGTACTTGTTTAAGGTTCCCCCCTTCCCCTCACATACCCAACAGATGGTAATACCTGTACAATCCAAGCCCAAGTTTGCCTTGGACCTTCTGAGCCTCCAGCTGCTTATAGCTGGATCCTCTGACCACGTTTCCCTCTTCCTCTTCCCCCGTACACTCTAGGTGGCTTTGACCGCACCAGGGGCAGCAGCTCTGCAAGTCACTCACACCCCATCAGACAGAATGTAAACATGTTTATGGTCAGTAGTTTGCTGTCTTGTGGTTTCCTTTAATTCAAAGTTAAAGCCCCCTCAGGGTTTGCCATGGTTTCTTTGTGAGTCCCAGAATAGTTATTTACCCTGAACATGAGGGTGGCTGATGGAGCTTCAACCAGATGGACCACAGCATCCTGTAGTCAACATACAGAGAATTTGGGGCTTGTGTGGGCTATAAGTGCATCTTGAGAACTTCTGAGTGTTATTTGATCTAGTGCCCTCAGAAGCAATCAACAGTAACATATCAAAGCTTTGCATGAATATTTTCCTTCTGGGAGTCCACTGAATTCTAGAAAATTTTATAGTCAAACTCTGTAATTTTTTTATCTACAATGTTGACTATATAATTTTTACAATTTTCAGTCATTCTTTGTTGCAAATTCTTTTGAAACCAGTGGCAAATGCTTAGTGTTATAGATAATATTGACCACAAATTAGATTTGAAATTTTAAAAAAAGGAAAAATAAATTATTTCATTTTAGGTGTTCTAAAACCTGACTAATTAAAATATATTTTTACCTTTTCTCAAGTCCATATGCTATTTTTTGTCTTAGAAAAATTTAAATGATCTTAATGTGGAAAGTATCTAGTAGCTGCTAGCCTACTCAAATCTCTAGTTGGTAAGTGTCAGCAGGCAACACGTAAGGTTATTGTCGCAACTGAAAAGATATTTTAGACCTCAACACATTTGCAAACATTCATTAATGAATGAATTAATGAAATTCAACAAATATATAGCTACTCTGTACCAGAAATTGTTCTGGGTTTTAGGCCTTAAAATGATGAAGAAGATACAGTGTTTCTGTTTGCATGGAGTTTATAATCTAGTGGAGGCTGAAATGGTTATTAATTGAATAAGTGAATGAATGAAGTAGAGAGAGGAAGAAGGCCAGGATTGGGCTGGATTGTGGTCAGAGTAAGCAACAATTTCTGACAATGCCCGAGGGCTTAGAGAAAGCCAGAGGAAGTCAGTCCCAGGTGTCCGAACCAGTTTAGCGACCTCACCCATTCTCCCTACACGTGTTGGCCCTACCAGATGCTCTGTCTCCACATTCCAGTGCTTGGGAAGCCATTGCTGTTTTCACCCTCATCCTCCCTTTTGCTCTTACCCGCTCCATAATGTTGGCTCCAGATGCAGTGTTCTCTTTGCTGGCTCTTTTGTGCCAGGCTCCTTTGGATTAGTACTTCTTTGGCCTGGTTGTTGGTACTCCTCCTTGCCTCCATCCCTAGATTCTCTCCTTGCGATCTCTTCTTATATTCTCTAGTTGTTGACAAGTCCTGCCTTAATCTGAGCCCACATCTAGTTTTTAAGTTGGAGCCTTAGCACCCTGACCCCATAGAGGAAGTAGATGTCAGGGACTGGGGCTTAGCAAGCAGGGGTTTATTTGGGAGGACTATGATAAGGAGGAGGAGATAGTCAGGAGAAGATGAAGGTGTCAGGGATTCAGGGTTGCCTTTCTGTCTGGCAGAATAACTAAAGTGCAAAATAAAATTTAAGGTAAGATCCAGTCTTGTGAAAGGCAAGTATGATGGGCGAGGGCCAAGGCTGACATTTGGTGGTCACGTGGGTGTACACCATACCCAGGCTGTGTTAGTATTAATTCCAGATGCCATAACTGGAAGTCTGAAGCCATTGATCTGACAGTCTGGCTAGAGCTGAGACTCACACAGAGTACTGGTTAAAAGTGCAGGCTTTGAGAGGGGTCAGGAGAGGGTGTGAATCCCAATTCTGCTACTTACTAGCTCTGTGACCTTGCGTAAAATTGCTTCACCTTCCTGATCCTTAGCCTTCTTACCTGTAAAATGGTAATGGTGGCACCTACCTTACATGGGTGTGGGGAGGGTTGAATGAATGCATTTGGGATGACTATGAGACCTCTTCAAAAAGAAAGGCTGATAAGTCTTTGAGCACCTAGGGCTCACCATGAGGCTGAGGTGGGGAAGGGATGGTTGTCAGCAGGGCTGGCAGGACTGACTCCGGTTTCAACAGTAGTTTAGTGAAGTCATTTAGGTCAGGCTGCTGGAGAGCAATAGCATTCAGTGGGTGTGTTCTCCCACTGGGTCTGCAGGAGAGGTTGGGTGGCAGTACTCTTGTATTTGCCGAGGCTCTGCTGTGAGCTCATAACCTTGAGAACTGAAGCGATGTGTCTCCTTCCTTTAAGCTCAGACAGTGGTGTCCAAAAATGGAAAACAGACATGCATATCTGGTCCCTATTGCTGAGTTCATTCCATACACCAAAGTGAGACTTAACTTTTTATTCTTCTGCTCAGAAATCTTCAGTTGCTCCTCATTTTTAACTGCATCATTTACTCTGCTTTCTAGGCCTTTATAACCCGATTTCAAGTTATCAGTCAGTCAGCTGCCTTTGCTTCCTGACACCCCCTCCTCTGTCCCACCAAGATCTGTGTCTCTAAATCACAGTTTCCCCTTATCCCTCGGGTGCTTCACCTCCAGTTGACCCTGTCCTTCCTCTCTTTAAATCCTACTCTTTCTTCAACCTGGTTCAAGTCTCACCTTGTCCTTGAAGGCCTTTTTGACTCATGGAATGCTTATAGATCTACATATCCCGGAACTTCTATAATACTTAATAGTTCAGAATTTATCACATTTCACAAAATCTAAGATGCCATCAACTGAAGATGCACCATTATTGTATGTACCATTAGAAGAACGCTTATAATTGAACTGGCAACCATAGAATGGAAGACACATCCTTATTTCAGAAATGTTAAACTGTTAAAGGGTACATCTTAGAATCAATGAAATATGGTAATTGTTTAGTGGTACATATTATTCATAATTATAATGACATAATTATTATTTCCTAATTGTTTATTTTCTGACTCTCTGCTGGAATGTATATTCATGAGGATAAATTTCATGCCAGGCTCATTCACTAATGTTCTAGCACACTGTCTAGGACTCAACAAATGACAGAATAAAGAGACTTCTAAACTGAATGGAAAGTTCCTTAAGGTCAGTGATTATGTATTGCTCTTATGTATTATACTTATTTTTTGAAGTGACATATAACATGCATACAGTAAGGTGCACTAATCTTAAGGGTAGGGCCTAAGGTCTTTTTATATATGTATACATCTGTATTATAATCACTCAGATTAAGAAATAGAACATTTTCCTACAGTGCTTTTCTCAGTGTTGAGGAAATAGGAGATATTTATCTGTGCTGTAGACCTCAGATTTGACTCACTACTGTTTCCACCAGCTCAGTGGCTCCGGGCTCCAGTGTGCATTAGCCTTTCCTGTAAGGCTCGTGGAAACACAGGTTGCTGGGCACTGCCTGCAGAGTTTCTGATTTACAAGGTTTGTGGCAGAGCCTGAGAATTTGCTTTTGTAATAAGGCAATACTGATGCTACTCCATTTGGGGCTGGGTGGGAAGTCTTCCCAGCACACTTAAATGTCTCCCAAGTCAGGAGCTCATTCTAGTCAGGAGTTCTTCAACTTTTCTTCGCCATGGACAGCCTAGGCAGTGTGGTGAACCCATGTACTTCTCAGAAAAGTATTTCTAAATGGAATAAAATAAAACTCCTAGGACTGTGAAGAAAGTCAACTATGTTAAGATGGATTGTTCAGGTTGCTTTAAAATTATTATTAAAATCATAATAATTGCAATATTTGCAATAAGCCAACTGTAATGGATACAAAATATTTGGGGTTTCTATTGGGGATAAACTCACACACCTCCTAATTAATACTACTGTGCTTGGTGCTACATTTATAATTGAAGGAAATGATAAATTTCAGATAGAGATTAGTAAAAATAAAGAACCTCAGTTAGAAGTCTTTGCCCTGGCACAATCTGAAATGAGATGTTCTAGCCTT
The DNA here is from genome assembly GCF_004126475.2 of Phyllostomus discolor. Lineage (NCBI taxonomy): Eukaryota > Metazoa > Chordata > Mammalia > Chiroptera > Phyllostomidae > Phyllostomus > Phyllostomus discolor. The sequence continues at coordinate 110,238,211 of NC_040908.2, forward strand.
TACATTTAGTGAAGTTCCAAAGGCTTCAGTTCAGTGGAGTTCAATGTTATTATCTCCTGTGTAGAGACACTGTAATAAATGCTCGACATTCAGAGAGGTCCTTATTCAAGAACCTCTTGCTTTGGTGAGGGAAGACCAAAACATAAATTGATGATTGAAGTGGAATGAGACATATGCAGAAACAGAAGTAAACCCAGGCACAGAGCAAAAAATGGAGTGGTTTATGCAGAAGCATGAGAGAAGAGGCTACTATCTCAGTTAACTAGAACTCGGTTGAAGGGAAACTGTGGTGGTAGACTATAAAATTGGAGGTTCCCCTAGAAAACATGCCTCTAGATATTTGGGCTTCCCCAAGTTGACTCAGAATTTGACCACAAAAATGGCCTCGGCAGAGAACCTTAGCAAGCATGACACAAATACTTGCACATCAGGGTTTGTCTCTTGTAATGCTCAGGCTTCTTCAGCTGCTGTGGGAGAAGCTGGGGGCTTAGACTGCTCAACGGAGAGAAGCTGTGTGGAAACTGGCCCTGCAGGATGAGTGGGTGTCTTCGATGTTCCAGCCTCAGAGGAACTCTCTGCTGAATGTAGCAGTGTAAGAAACCCCAGGTGAGGAGTGAACAGTGTAGGAACAGACCAAACAACAGAATCATGAGAAATACTAAATCATTGTTTTAACCACTGTTTTTAAATTATATTTTATTGATTATGCTATTAGAGTTGTCCCAATTTTTCTCCCTTTGCCTCCCTCCACCCAGCACCCTATCTCCCTCAGGCCATACCCACACCATTATTGTTCATGCCCGGGTGTCATGCATAGGTTCTTTAGCTACTCCATTTCCTATACAGTACTTTACATCCCTGTGGCTGTTCTGTAACTACCTATTTGTACTTCTTAATCCCCTTACCTCTTTACCCATTCCCCCATTCCCCTTTTCTCACCTGGCAACCATCAAAACACTCTCCATGTCCATGATGCTGTCTCTGTTCTTGTTTGCTTAGTTTGTTTTTTAAATTCAATTGTTGATAGATATGTATTTATTGCCATTTTATTGTTCATAGTTTTGATCCTTTTTCTTAAATAAGTCCCTTTAATATTTCATATAATAATGGCTTGGCGATGCTGGACTGCTTTCGTTTTTTCTTGTCTGGGAAGCTCTTTATCTGCCCTTCGATTCTAAGTGATAGTTTTGCTGGGTAGAGCAATCTTGGATGGAGGTCCATGCTTTTCATGACTTTGAATATTTCTTGCCAATCCCTTCTAGCCTACAAAGTTTCTTTCAAGAAAACAGCAAAATTTTGTGGGAATTCCCCTATAGGTAACTAACTTCTTTCCTCTTGCCACTTTTAAGATTCTCTCTTTAGAGTTAACCTTTAGCACTGTAATTCTGATTGTCTTGGAGTAGGCTTATTTGCATCCATCTTGTTTGGGATTCTCTGTGATTCCTGGACTTGCATGTCTATTTCTTTCATGAAATTAGAGAAGTTTTCTTTCATTATGTTTTCAAATAACTTTCTAATTCTTTGCTCTTTCTCTTGTCCTTCTGGCACCCCTATGGTGCAAATGTTGGAATGCTTGAAGTTGTCTCAGAAGCTGCTCACACTATCCTCATTTTTTTGGATTCTTTTTTCTTCTTGATCTGATTGGTTGTTTTTCACTTCTTTATCTTCCAAATCATTGATTTGATTCTGTTTTTTCCATTCTACTGTTGTTTCTCTGTAAATTGTTCTTTATTTCCATTAGTGTATCCTTCATTTCTGATTGGATCTTTTTCATGCTATTGAGGGCCTCACTAAGTCCTTGAGCATCTTTAAAACCAGTGTTTAGAACTCTGCATCTGATAGATTGATTATTTCTTTTTTAATTCTTTTTCTGAAGTTTTTATCTGTTCTTTCATTTGGGCCATGTTTCTTTGTCTCCTCATTTTATCTCCTCCTGTGCTTGTTTCTATGTATTAGGTACAGCTGCTTTGACTTCATGTCTTGGTGGTGTGGCCTAACGTAGTAGGTAAGACACCTAGTACACCACTGTAGGGTCTAGTGGCACAGTCCCCTCTGTCACCCAAGCTGGGTACTCAAAGTGCACCCTTTGTGTGGGCTGAGAACACCTTCCTGTTGTAGTTGAGCGTTGATTGCTGTTGGCAGGAGGGATTCACTCAGGCCAGTCAGCTACAAGGACTGGCTGTGACCACAAACCACCCACCTCTGCACTCCATAGAGGATCAGCTGTGCAGAGGCAGGGTGGTGGTGCTCCCATGTGGTCTGTAGCTATCCACTGGGTACACAGGCTCTGGGGTTTCCTGGATGATGCAGGCCAAGATGAGCCCTACCCATGTTTTGCCCAGGGCCACCCTGCCTGAGCTATAAAGCAATCTGAGATGCTTTTTACTTTTTCTGGGCTTGGGGATTCCCAGGTGAAGCCAAGCTGTGAATCTGGGCTGGCTGCTGCTAGTGCTATGCATAGGGTGACTTAGCAAGAAGTACAAGGGCTGGGGGCTTACTGAGTCTGACCGTTGCTTGTTTGAGAGGATTTAGGAAGTTGTGAAGCATGAGCCAAGACCAGCCATTCATATGAAAAAGCAGCTTTGGTGGGCCCACAAAGAGGGTGGGACAGAGTCTCTGAGGATTGCCAGGGCAGCGGGAACAGTGTTAGCCAGGTTGATGGAGTCTCAGATATGGCACCTGCCTGCCAGCTCTGTGGTTCTATGGGGGAGGGCTCCAAAAATGGACAGTCAGTGGCTTCTGCCTGACTTTCTGTCTGGTAACCCCCAGCTCTCTCCTTGATGCCTGATACTTCAGTTCCTCCTTGTGTACCACTGGTGCCTTTCAAACTGCTACCCTGGTGCTGGAGCTCAGAGGGCGTCAGTCTGATTAAGTCCGTGTGTGGGTTCTTTAAGAGGGACTGTTTGGGACTCTAGAAGTTTCTTCCACTGAGTCAGTCCCTGCTGGATTTTATGGCCAGAAGTTGTTGGGGCTTATCTCCCTGGAACTGGAACCCTGGGCTGGGGGTCTTGGTATGGGGCTAGGACTCCTTGCTCCGGAGATAGCCCTCCACATGCGGATGTGGAGCCAGCAGGTTCTCTGATTCCACCCTCCTACCAGTCTGGATGGATTGGATTCTTTAATTCTGTAGTTGTCAAACTTCCATTCAACTCAATTTCTGATGGTTCTGAGTGATGGTGGTTCTATATTTTAGCTGTAATTTTGATGTGGTTGTACAAGGAGGTGAGCCATGTGTACCTATGCCTCCATCTTGACTGGAAGTAACCACTATATTTGGAGCTATGTTTGTAGCACCACTATACTGGTGCTACACACCAATAGCTAGCTGAAATAGTTACAAAAGACAAAACATTGTAAAATAAGTGGATATAGAGATTTTTCTGCAAACAAGTAAGAACAACTTCTAGGGAAACTCATGTATTTCATACACTTAAACCCTGTAAGATCTATGGCTAAAGAATTGCCCTGATAATTATGACTCTGGTAAACTTAAATGCTGATATTCAGAAAATGATTACTTTAAAATCATACTCTTAAAACCTGGGATTTTGAGCTGGAAAATATTTGGAATGTGTGCAACCTAACCTTCACTTTAGAGATAAGGGCACTGAGACATGAGAGGTTAAAAATCATACAATATGTTGTTTGTAGGGTCTAGAAGGGAAGCCAAATCTCCTGGTTTCTAATGCAGTGTCTTATAATAAGTAAAAAATAGTAAGTGTAGATTATCATTTCCACTATCTTATTTTATTTTCACAGTAGACAAAATGAATATTTTTATTCTTTCCAATTTTATAGATGGAAAACCTGAGAAATCGATTTGAAGAGACCTGCTCATTTCACATCACTCATAAAACCAGGACTAGATTTTATGACTCTGGTTTAGGGCTTTTTTGTGATATCATGTTGCCTGTGATGTTCAGTAGAAAAAGCAAGGACATAAGCTAACATATTTTTGAAAGAGAATCAGTAGCAGACACTAATCTGGTTCATCTTTTAATTCCTTATGGCGATATTTTATGCACATAATGGTCACTCAATAAATACTTGTAAAATGAAGTGAATACATGAGTGAATGAATGAGTAACTGAACAAACAAGGGATGAAACAAGACTGTTTCCTTTTTTCCAGGCATTACATTCTTGATGTGTATGGTTGGTCAAGATTCCCCTGTACTTGAAAAAGGCTAGGGAATAAAAATGCCAGTCAGTAGTAATGACAACATTTTGTAATTATTGTGCTGTGAATTCAAAATCAGAGTAGTGAATACAGAGGTATGTCACATATTTCAATATGTCTTTCCTGTGCTGTATGTAATAACTCAAAAGGCCTTCTACGACATGTCACAATGGGAGAAATTAGGTGAAGGGAGACCTTCCAACTGAGTCATCAGGAAACAAAGGTTACTCCTCTACTCCCAAGGGGGAAAACTGAGGTAGAGCAAGTGACTCAGATAGCTGTGAGCAGCCTTGTCCAAATATAATGAGAGCCATATACTTAATTAAAAAATTTCTAGTAGCTACACACAAAAAAGTAAAAAGAGACAGATGAAAGTAATTTTGATATTATATTTTATTTAATTCTTTATGTCCAAAATATTATCTTTTCAACATGTAATCAATACAAAATCATTAATAAGATATCTTCCTTTTTTTTTCTGTGGGTGTTTTACACTTACAGTATATCTCTGTCCAGACTAGTCACATTTCTAGTGCTCAATAGCCACATGTGGTGAGTGGATATCATCTTGGTCAGCACAGGCCTAGTCACATAGGACACAATGATTCTGTTAAGAGAAGGTGGCAGTAATTTCAGCAGACAGGAAGCGGTGTCCTAAGGAATACTTGAGGAAATTACCCTGCTTTAGTCCAAATGCATAACCTGGACCACTGACTGGAGCTTCAGGGGAGATTCTACTACCCCCCTGGGGAAGTTAGGCCCAGAGTTTCTGAGTGAGTAACTTAACTTTCACATAACTCAGTTTCTCATCTGTTATACCACTCAGTTGCACAGACGATTACATGAAATAATAGGTAAAAACATTTACTCAACACCAGGCAGGTAGGAAGCACTCAATTAATAGTAGCTATAGTAACCTACTAGTTACTATACTAACCTAAACCCAATTTTGGATTTTTAATAAAAGATTAGTAGAGCTCCCTACAGATCACTATCTTCTTTTCTACGGCAAATACAAAGGCCTCTTCGGTAAGGTGAATTAAAAAAAGAAAAACAAACAAAATCCCAAAAGCTAGCCTTCTACCAAAGGGAATCTCATATTAGAAAAACCAAAGTGGTGTTTTTTTAGCACCACTTATACATAACACACATATACATAGCATAAAATTTACCATTCAAACCATTTTAAAATGTGTGGTTCTGTGGCATTTATTACACTCACGTTGTTCTGCAACCATCGCCATCATTCCTCTCCAGAGCTTTTCCAAACCCCCATGAGGAAAGCCCGCCCCGACAGCCCCCCAAACCCGAGTTTCCAGCCCCCAGTGAGCACTGTTCTACTTTCTGTCTCTTTGTAGCTGACTATTCTAAGTTTCCCTAGAACATTTGGGGTTTTTTCGAAGTAACATTTGTTCTTTCTATAGACATTATAATAAGAAAATTTGTTCTAAAACACTGATAGAATAAACCCAGAGATTTTTAAAACAAAATAATTAATGTTGGAATGCATGATGATAATGCCCAGGTGAGAGGCACTGAAGTGACAGGTTGTGGGGACTATACATCCCTATGTGAGGACCTGATCCACACAGAGGGTTTTCCTCACTTTGTGAAAGGAACTCTGTATGAAAACATATGCACATATAGGCATAAAGGTTATGCATAGTGATGTTGAGATCTTCATGAATATCAACAATCTCCCTGGTATAGCAGATACTTGGGTTCCAAACTTGACTTTGTCACTAGTGTGCCATTTGGGCCAGGCTTGGGGCCTGATCCTTTCAAGTTCCTCCTGTCTTCATCTGTAAAATGCAGATACAAATGGCTGTCCTTCCTACCTCCTGGGGTTGATGTGAAGATCAAACAAGATAATCAAAGTGAAAGAGCTTTGTAACAAAGCCCTGTAGAAATGCAAGGCATTATTAAAGACTGTGGAGAGATTGTGAACACAGTTTGATTCAAGGCCAAAATCCTGTACTTCCAAAATTTAAAAAGATACTCAGTATCTGCAAATTATGTAGAAAACCAGACTCCTGCTTTGGTGACTCAGTACCATGACTGAACTGTGTTCTGAGTGCCGTACATTTGATACCTACTGCTATAAGTCATCTAACCACATTGCCGCACTAGATGTAATTGTACAGCATGTCAGCAGTATCTTCAGTTTTTGGTGGGTAAGAAGCTATAAATCCACAAAGCTTCAGGACAAAGTGATGTCTTCATAAGGCAGTTTTATATTTCTTTTCATTATTACTTTTTTCCAGTGGCAAGAGAGCTGCTCTTTATAACACATCTACTATGAGAGACGTGTCTGCCAATGCAATTTAATAAGCACTTACTGAGTGCCTATGAAAGTATAAGTCATTTAGGGTAGAGAGAGCAGTCATTCTCGACCCTGCAAATGGCACTCCTTTTCATTTCCAGTCCATAGAGTTGCAAGAATTTTATTTTTGTTCAGACAGGGGTTCCAAATTTAAATAACCCATTTCCACCTGGAAAAAGCCTGCAGACCCATATGCCACCTGCGTGTTTCTGAGCTCACTTCTCCCTTTTCGCTCAGTTTCCACAGATCCAGTGCGGGTCTTCACATTTAGGTTTAGTGTGCCTCCCCCACTCCCAGGATTTCACTTTCTCCTTCCAATGCATTACTTCTAGATTACTCTTCTCTTTCCAAAAAGTGTAAGACCTCCCTTGTAACCATTAATGTACCATTATTTATTGAGATCTTCCCTTGGTCAGGCAATGTGCTATGTGTATTACAGCATTTCCCTTACATAGGGCAGGTAATGTTACTATTGAATTTCTATTTTTTAAAAGAAAATTTATTTATTTATTTTTAGAGAAAAGGGAAGGGAGGGAGAAAGAGAGGGAGAGAAGCACTGATGTGAGAGAGAAGCATCGATTGGTTGCTTCTCATATGCGTACCTTGTGCATCTAAGACTGGGGATTGAACTCAACCAGGCATGTGCCCTGACCAAGACTTGAACCAGAGACCTTTCACTTTGGGGGATGATGCCCAACCCACTGAGTCACACTGGTTCGGGCACTATTTCTCTGTTTTATGGGAGAAGTACAGAGGCTTAAAGAGGTTAAGTGACTTGCGCAAAGTCATGGTATAGTTGACTGGTGGAGTTGGGACAGGCACTGTAGCCTGTACATTTTTAACTGCCCTGCACTATCCCTACCCCCTTGCCTTTTGTTTTGATATCAACCAAGAATTCTGTGAAATTTAGGTGTCATTTATACGCAAACCGTTTTGAAGAGTGGCAGTCTACTATAGGTAAAGAGGAACAAGACACTGCTGACCTGATATAATGTTAACTAAGATTTGTTCAGTACTCATATGTGTAAGGCTCTCTGCTAAACACATGCACTTTCTCATTAGAACTTTCACAGTAGACGTAGAGGGCAGCATTTGAATCCCTTTAACAATTAAGCAAACGGTGCAGCACAGAGGAGTAACTGTAAGGTCCTGGTAGAAAGTGGTGGGGCCGGTATTTGAAACGTGGCCATTTGACGTCAGAGCTCGGGCTTTTAACCTCTGAGCCACACAACCTCTTTGGATGAGTTGAGGGCCCCCAGCAAGATCCTATCTCAAAATTTCTCTCCCACTGGCCTGCCTCAGAGCTTGAAGTGAGAATTCTGAGTCCCTCCCTAGCAGGTAGGGGTGGTCATTTGTTTCCTGGGGAGGAGTGACACTGGGAGTAGCAGGCACTGAGCTTCTTCAAAGCCCTGTACAAGGTACAAGGCAGGTGAGCCAGACCCAGAACCTGCCCTGGAGGCTGGAGAGGTAGAGGAGGAGATAATCAAGGAAGAGACATCAACACTGAAAGGATGCACCATAACAAATGAGGTCATGCCACTTCTTTGCTTAAAATCTTTTACCAGCAGCCATCACCAACAGGATACAGCAGCTCCCCTCAGCAAGGCAGGCATGCTACCCCTCCTGTATCTAACTCCTTAGCTTCATTTCTGCCTGCCTGTCACACACCTTGTACACCAGCCACTACATATGACAGGCATGTCCACGTCTTCCTTGTCTCTACACCATTTTCTCCTGCTTCCATCTGACCTAATTTATAACCCTCCCTCAAAACTAACCTTGGTAATTTCCTCAAAAAACTAAAAATGGAACTGCCTTTTGGTCCAGCAATTCCACTGCTGGGATTATATCCTAAAAATCCTGTAACACCAATTCAAAAGAACCTATGCACCCCAATGTTCATAGCAGCACAATTTATAATAGCCAAGTGCTGGAAACAGCCTAAGTGCCCATCAGTAAATGAGTGGATCGAAAAACTGTAGTACATTTACATGATGGAATACTATGCAGCAGAAGAAGGAGCTCCAACCTTTCAAGAGAGTATAGATGGAACTGGAGAACATTATGCTAAGTAAAGTAAGTCAGGTGGTGAAAGACAAATACCATATGATCTCACCTATAAGTGGAACCTAATCCACAAAACAAACAAGCAAGCAAAATAGAACCAGAGACAAACTGGAAATAAAGAACAAACTGACAAGGATCAGAGGGGAGAGGGGAGGAGGGTAATGTGGGAAAGAAGGGGAAGGGTCGTCAAGGAACATGTATAAAGGACCCGTGAACAAAGCCAAAGGGGGGTAGGATTGAGGGCAAGAGGTGGGTTTGGGTGGGGCAGGGGAGAGTGGTCGGGAGAAAATAGGGACAACTGTAGTGGAACAACAATTTAAAAAATGAAATAAAAAAAAGACTTACCTTGGTCACACTTTATTTAAGCTTTTATTGCCCTCCTTTCCCAATGTGTGCACCTAGTGTAGCAGTTATTACCCTAAATTGAAATTATTTACAAATTTGTCTCTTCAAAGGCAAGGAGAGTGGCTTAATCCTTTCTTATATGCTGAGTGCTCACCTAGAACAGGGGCAGAGTAGACCCCAGAAGTTTGGGTGAAAGCTAGGGCAGGCACATGAACACAGTGAAAGGATTCCTCAGCCAGGTGAGCGGTCCTGCACCTGGCACTGAATGATGCCTTTGGGATTGGTAAGTTTGGGAGGAGGAAGACCTTTGGAAGAACCCAGGGCAGGCCGACCTGGGCTGCCTTCATTTACATGGACAACACTAACTGGGGAGACAAAGGAGAAGGTCTCAAGATTCACCAACTTGGGAAGTTTGCCTGGGCTGGCCCAATCATCAGTAATGTTTGAAATTTGGCTACGATACAATATTGAATTTATAGGCATGCCCGTCTCCCCAGGTGTCTGCATCTTCCAGCCTTGTGCCAGTCGTTCTTGTACACCCATAGGGTGGCTCAGGCGGTACACCTTGTGCTCACTGCTTATCCAGGTGTTATTTTATTAGAAACTTTGAAGGGATGACCTCATTTAATCCTCTCAACCTGTGAGGTATTTTTGTCTATTTTACTGGTGAGGAAACTGATGCCCGGAGTGGTTAAAGCGTCTTGCTTGGGTCACGAGGCTACAAAGCGTTTGGCGCCCCTTTCCCCGCTGCGTGGTTGACGCCAAAAGAGTGGATCGGCTTCTCGCGCTCCACGCTCTCTGCTTCCACGGTCCCCTAAGGCACAGCGTTAAAAAATAAAAAATAAAATAAAATAAATAACAGCGCTGTATTCTTTGCGCAGTTAAAAAGTTGTTTCCGGGCAAGGTACGCTTGAGAAGGTCGGGACCAGAGGACCGAGAGGGCCCAGCTGGAGGAAGAAACCCACGGGGCGGGAGCGGGTGGGCAAGGGCAGGCAGGGGGCTGGAGGCGGGTAGGGGCGGGCCGGGGAGCAGGCTCGGCGCTATTGGCCCGCAGCCCCGGAGCGGCCCCTGCGCAGCGCCCGCCGCCCGCGGGAGGAGCCTGCACACGCAGCCCTGCGCTGACAGCTGCCGGGCGACACCTGGACCGCCGGGCGGGCGAGCGAGCCGGGCAGAGCCGCCAGCGCCCCGCCAGGGGAGAGGAGGCTCGCGTTGCCCGGTCTCGAGGAAGGTAACGCGCCACGCCCGGGGCTGCGGGGTTTGCACCACCTGGCTTGGGTCTGCGGGTAAGAGGTTGCGGAAGGCGGCGAGACACGCTCCCTACCCGTCTGAGATCCGAAGCTTGCCCGGGCTCTAGTCTCTACATTTTGCCTACTCGCTGTGTTACCCCGGGCAGCTTTCTCACCCTCTCTGGGTCTCTGTTTATTTCTCTGTTCAACGAGGGTGTCTTCTGAATTCTAAAACGTGAACTGCGTCTTGGCAGCCAGCAAGCTCCCTTCCTCAGTTTCCCACCTACTTAAGAGCCAGCTGCGCTGCCCAGAGGGCCGAGTCTCCAGGAAACTGAGATGGCTGGATAGTTCTGCTGGGCGGTCCTGTTTCCTGCGACTTTTGAGGACCGGGCCGGGGTTGGGAGCGCTGCCGACAAGACCTGGCTGCAGAGTAACTTCCCCTAGATTGCTCAGGTGAAGTAAAGCAGAACATCAGGACCTAACTACAGGTGGGGTGTTGGGAAGGGAATTGGGGGGCTGATGATTTCTGCTGGGGAAATAAACAGATTTGTTTTGGAATTCTCTTCCTACACCCAGACCCGTCCCAAGGTGAGTTATACATTAGGTGAATGGAATTTATCATCTTTTAAGGGAGAAAACCAACTGCTTCAGCGGCTAAGTCATGGGGCTCCACCAGCATGCAGGAAGTGGGTCTCTCTCTCTGCACCTCCCCTGCCCTCTTCCCTCTCCCCTTTCCTCCTCCCTTCCTTTATAAACCCGCCTGTCTGTATAAAAAGTCCTTATTTTCATTTGGTGTTGGTTTGTGACCAGCAGCAGCCTCCTTGCAGGGGTTTGGGCTGTGAGTTGGGATGGAAGCCTAGATAAGAACAGACTGTGAATCATACTGTCAAGCCTCCTGACCCTCACAGTCTGGCAGGGATGTGCAGAGGAAGCCCAGTGGGGTTTCAGGCAGACAGACAGACAGACAGACACTGGAAGGTGGGATGGATTCTAGCTGCTACCCAGCTTCCTGTCCCCTTCTTGGCAGCCATTCCCAATTAGCGAATAGTGGCCCCAGCTGTCAGCTGGATGGAGCCACCCAATAGAGGAGGATGGTTGAAAGGAACTGGGGACTTGGATGGGTTTCGGTGGAAGTTCTCACTATTCCCTCCCCTCCCCTCCTCCCCTTCCCCTCCCTGCTGTAGTTCTGCTTTAGGGTGGTTTCCAGGTAAAATCAGGTTCCCGGACCCTTCAAGAGAGGTGGGGGAGGTATGATGCAAACCAGTGGCAATATTTACTATCTTTTATTGGGTGCTTATGGGCCAGACACTGTTCTTTGCATACAATGTGTCCTTAATTCTCACAAACCCTCACGAGGGATGGGCTACTGCCCTTCACCCCATTTGAAGTGTTTTTCTTTTTCTTTTGTTTCAATCATCACTCAAGGATATGTCAATTAATTTGAGAGAGAGAGAGGGGGGGGGGAGGGAGAGAGAGGGAGAGTTTTGTGAGAGAAACATTGGTCGGATGTGTCTTTTATGCACCCCCACTGGGGACCAGGGGTGGAACCTGCAAACTCTTTGGTGTGCAGGATGACACTCCAACCCACTGAGGCGCCTGGTCAGGGCTCCTTTACCCCATTTTATAAACATGACACCGAGGCTCAGAAAGATCGTGTCCTGTAGTCACATGGCTAGTAAGTGGCATAGCTGGGATTCAAATTCATTCTCTCTGAATGTAAAACCTGTGTTCTTTCTAACTTTTTGATGCTCCTTGTGTAAGGACAAGCTGGAATAGTAATGGCAAAAATGAGTACTGAGCTCTCACTAAGTGCCAGCCACTGTTCAGAGCATTTAGAGGTGTTATATCATTTATGGTGCAGGAGTTTATGTGGTTTTGGTGGTGATCAGTGACTGCCTCCACCTCTCTCCAGCAGCTCTCTGGTTCCAGAACGCCTGCCTGATCCCACCCAGCTGCTCAGGAGTGGGTGGGGCAGGGGCCCTGTTTGCTTTATCCCAGAGGCCAGAGGTGGTTTGAGGTCTAATGAAAGATTGATTGTCCACCTCTGATCCGTTAGCCCTGACCGTTGGCTTGTGAATGATCCCACTGTCCCCTAAGAGGCCTTTCTCAGGCTTCACTCAATAAACATTTGTGGAATGACTGAATTAGCACCTTGTGCTGCACAGCCCGCTGTCCTGTAGACATGCGAGGCAGCCCAGAGCTGGCCCCAGAAGCCAGGATGCCAGGCCAGACAGCTCTCACCTCTGGCTAGGGAGGCAGGGTGAACTCTGCTCCTGTGGCTTTTAGATTTCCCTGGTAATGCATTTGCCGCCACCTGTTTTATAAAGAATTTTTAAAGGTCTAGTAGATGAAGAGAAATTTGACTTAAAAAAAAACTAACAGTAAATGTGATTTTATTAATTAAGTTGCTGCTCTCTCAAAAAGCCAGGGAGAGGGCAATCAGATGGTGCTGTTTGCCTCAGGGCTTCCCCAGCTTTCCCACAGAGGGTCTCGGAGAGCAGTGCAGACTGACACAGGCTCCTGGGTGCGGGGAGGGCCCCAGGTCGGTGCCAGCCAGGTTGGAAATTGATTTAAGGATCAATGCAATTTTTTCCTTTGATTTTGTATGTTGAATTTGGTATATATATGTATATATATATATTTTTCTTTCCCCCAAATCCTTGTGTAAAATCGGTGTCCTGGCACACTGGGGCTGCAAGCACTGAGACGGAGAAAAGGCCAGGCCAAGGGTCTGTCTGGTCCGGGGACTTAGAGTGCTGTCTGCATTTTCCACTTACAGTACTTGGTTCGCAGTAATAGAGCTCCCACCCCGCTGTGGAGATAAACCCCTTTCCCATTTTTCAGAATGAAGAAAATGTTTTAAAAATAAAAACAATCTTTATTGTTTGTTTTCTTATCTCCCCACTCTGCCCACCCCCGCCAGCTTTACTGAGATATAACTCACATATAACATTGCATCTAAGGTGTACACATGATGCTTTGATACATGTAGATATTGCCACTATTTTTTTGTAGTGGGAACATTTAAGATTAACTCTCTTAGCAACTTTCAAGTATGTAATTCAGCACCGTTAACTATTGCCACCGTGCTGTCATTAGATCCTCAGAACTTATTCATCTCACAACCAAACCAACATTGCTGCACTTCCCCACCCACCCCCAGCCTCTGGCCATCACCGTTCTGCTCTCGGTTTCTGTGAATTCAGCTCTTTATGGATTCTGCTTACGAGATCATTGTTGTTTGTTTTCTTATTTCCAAAGCTATACATGTTCATTGTAAAAAAATTAGCATTAATAATGTACTGCTAATAATCAGTACATCTATCCTCAAGATACAGCCTTCCAAGTCCTTTTCTCTGCATCTATGAGTAAATATTTTTGAAAAGGAACAAATTAATTGTTTTTGATTGAATTATTGTCAAAGCTAAGAGCCATCACAGATTGTTTTTGAAAGAATGGAGAGAATTATGAATAATTTAAAACATCATAAGGTTAATCCTGTTTATGAACCCTCAAAGCTCCTCCCATAATGCACCTATGTCATTCAGTTTCCTGCAGGGAAGCACCTGCTGCAGGGCTGCTGCTGAACTTGCACGCTCAAGCTGTGCTCCTTTCCCAGTGACTCAAGTGTCTTACATGTCTCAAGTGTAGCAGCAAAGGTTGCTCTTCAGTGCTGTTGATGTGCAAAATTTGAGCAGAAAATTCTAAAGCTCAATTGCACAGTAAGGAGGAGAGAGCCTTAGGCAAGGTCATTGTTATGGCATTGCCTTTTATTATCTGTTTGACTTTGGGCAGACTGGTAGTTTCCCTGAACCAATTTTCGCTCTGTAAATTGGGGATAATTACCCTACTCTACCATGCTCTACAAGAATCCCTTTGAGGACCAAGTGTCAAGCATTATTGTTACTTGTATTGCATGCAGGTGTGTATGCTATTTTTTTTTAAAGTTTAGATGTAGAAAGATAAAACACATTGTCACTCTGTAAAATGCTGGAATCTAATTAGTAGGAATTAATTATGAATGCAAATACTCTATTTGATCCCCACTCTAAGTTTTCTTCAAAGTATGTAGAATTTCTTGATGCCTAGCAGCTCATGGATATTCAGAAGAAAAGGACAAAAAATAATCTAATTTCACAAAATAAAAGCAGACATGCCACTCAGGGGCATTCTTTATTTGCACAGGGGTCTCAGAGATCCTGGGAGCTGTGTCTTTTTGCTTTAAGCAAGGCAGAGTCATGCAAGGAAGAAGCTATGAGAGCAGCTAGAATGGTGGTGTGCTTGAGGGGTCGTGGAAGGGCATGCTGTGGGGCTGCCTGCAGGCACCCACCTGGCTCCTGGAAGCTCTGGGGAGAGGAATGGGGAGGCAGGTCACTTGGCTTCTATTCCTACCTGAGACAAGCCGGGCAGTCTGGGTTTCGTCATATCCTCTCCCTGAGCCTTGGGTTCTTTATCTATAAAGTAAGGGAATTGGACCAGATGAGGTTCCTTCCAGTCATAAAAATCTATGATTCTTGGCTACTTTCCATTAACATCTGCCCAAATAGAAGTCTGATAGAGAATTACCACATCCGGATGAATCAGGTGGCAGAAAATGTGTCTACTTCCTGTTGCTTCAAGCTCTTGGTGCCCCCTCATGATTTTCTAAGGGTCTCCCAGGCCGACTGCCCTCATGTGGAACATGTGGCCAGTAGATCGTTGAGACTTGTTTCTACTCCTCCGTCTGTTAACTCTTAACCTAGTAGACCCTTCTCAGATTGTTGGGAGGAAAGAACTGCTTTCAGGCAACTTTTGGGAAGATGGGTTGACAGAAGTACAATGAAAGTAGGTTACTGTAATAAAGCTATGTGTGTCACTAAACACTCACCTCTTAAATCACTAGATTTTTTTTTCCTTAGTGCCCACGGGAGACCTGGCCGTGTGCTTAGACTTTTGCAGAATGTGAGGGGAGCACACTCTTGAGTGGTGCAGAACTCAGGGTGGGGGTGCAGGGAAGATGGGGACCGAAAGAGGCGAGAGCAGCTGGAGTGTTTGGAGTACCACGGAGATGAAAAGACCAGTTTGCAAAAAGATTGGTCCCCCAAGGGCTTGGACTGTCTAGTTCAATTCTGTATCCACATTGCCTGGCACTTGGTGGGAACTCAGTAAAGTGTGTTTAATGAATTAAATGAACAAATGAATGAATGAATGACTCTTCTGAGATGAAGTCTTTGCTGAAATGTGTTGCAATAACCCTCAGGTGATTGCAGTAATTTCTTTACATATGTGAAGTACTTTCAACCACAGGAACACTTCATATGCATTATCCTCATCGTGATGCCAGAGATAAAAGAGGCCAAAATAAAAGCATTTCCTAATGTTTTACTTTCTAGACACTGTGCAACTACTAGCAGAAATAGATTTGGTTTATTATTCCTAGATGAGTTTCCTTTCTAAAATGCATCAAGAAATAAATATTTCAGAGGGGAGGGTATAAGACCTAGTAAACAATTCCACAAATTTGCATTCTGAGTTACAGGGAGAAAGAAAGTCTCTGCTTTTCTGTTTGCCTTTCCAGAGGTTTTGTTTTACTGCTAGTCTTGACGGAACTGGTACCATCAGCTTCTGATTAGAAAGATGTGTTTTGTGCTGGCATTACTCATGGCCACAGGCTCCTGGGCTCTTCTGCCACTGGCTGAATCAGTTGGTTCAAACACAGGGCTGAGAGGCTGAGGGCCTGCGCTGGGTCTCGGCCAAGCCAAGTCACTCGGTCAGACCAGCGCCTCAACTGCCCGCCCCCGGGAGGAGCACTGAGCTGTGGCATGTTAGATTCTGTAGGGCAGATTCTTTACCACTGCTAGTGTTAGGCTAGTCATTTGAGTTTTAGATGTAAGAGGTGTGGGTTTTCAGTTTAATTCTTTGATTCTTCATAGAATGGATTCTAGGGTTGTATCAGGTCTACCATGTCATGTTCAGGGTATGTCCCGAGACCTTTGCAGTCCCCAAGTCTGCAGCTATCGCCACAGCATGTCATTTTCCTCAGTGTGTCTGTAGAATGGGAATGATGGTACCTGCTTCACAAGGTTGGGCAGAGAATTGAATGAAGTCACATATTTACAAAAAATAGCAAAAAAAAAAGAGATTGACATGCTGTTGCTGGGTGGTCGGCCAAGGACTCATTAGCCCAGGACTCACCACCTCACACCTATCTCTACTATATTTGATTTAACTGCACTTTCTGCATGACGTATACTCATGTAACTTGTGAACAGTGGAAACCACAGGCATTCAGTTTGCAAATGCTGTGGAGCTACTGGTAGTAATTGGTTAGATACAGTTAATCTTCTGAAGTTATGTTTCAAAAATCTGGTTTATCTTTCATTGGTAAAGTAACATATTGTACTGTATTTGGTTGCTTTAGGCTGCTTTTTCAGCCCTGTGAGGTGAGTGAATGATGACGGTATCTGACATTTATGGAGCAGTTACTATGTACCAGACATGTTGTGAGCACTGTACCTGCATCCAGTTTTTAATCTTCCCTAATCTGTTATCGATACTATTTTTGGTACTATTGTTTCCCCATTTTATGATGAGGGTATTAAGGCACAGGCCAGTTAAATAAGTTGCTGAGAATGACACAGTTGTGAGGAGCTGTCACTAATGGAAAGTCAGAGGCCAGAGTGTTATGAAACACCATGGCTGGCAAGGTGATGGGGGACAGCCCTGGTGAGGAAGGTATTTCTGGCTTGTGTGCATGGGCAAGTGTGAGCCTCGAAGCCCATGTTTCCTATTGGGGCTACTTCGTAGTGGAATAAACTTGGCTTTGGAATCAATCTTGACTTTAAACCTTGGATCCACTTAGTAGCTGTGTAATTGAGCAAGTTACTTAACCTCTCTGAGTATCAGTTCCTTTTCTGAAAAAAATTGCATGTATCTCTCACAGAATGGCCCTAGGGAATAAATAAGATAATGAGTATATTAAAGTGCTTAACATTGTGTCTTACACAGAGTAGCTATTTAGTGTCAGTTCCTGTCTGTTTGTTCCCTCTGTCTTCTCCTCCCTTATCTGTCTCCTGCTAGGCTTCCTCTTGACTTTGCCATTTTCCAACTACACTTCATCAAGTCACTCCTTCTACAGATGCTTCAGTTTCCACGTGTAGCAAATGGGGTTTATGGTATTTGCCCCACTATTTTATTGGGTTTTGATTTAGTCATTAAGCTTATAACCAGATTCTAGGGATTAAAAAAAGAACAAGAATATGCCCATAATAAGGGCAACAATGATAAAGTAATATAATACAGTGTGCTAAATGTTCTCAGAGAAATATATACTGCTTATTGTGAGATTGTAGAGAGACTAACTGCTTGGGAAAGTTGGAGGGAGACAGATGAGGTAGAATCATAGCCCAGGAAGAGTTTGCTAGATTGAGAAGGGAGTGGGGTGGAGAGAAGAGGTTGAGGGACTTTCAAGTTCCATGGCATGGAGGCAGGAAGGGCACGGGATAGCAAGGGGGCAGGGAGAGACCCCTGAATCAGCACATGGACAGGTAAGCTATGGCTGGAGGTGTCGCTCATGTGGTAGACTGAAGCCCAAACCGGGCTAAGACTTGCCCTTCATCTTGGAGGCTGTAAGAAAGTGTCTAAATATCGTGAGTAAAAGAACTAGATTTCTTTTTAGGACAGTAACACTGCCCAGAGTATAGAAGATGGATTTGGAGTTGAACGAAGGCACACTTGTTTGGACTTATGGGTACAGATAAGATAGCATATTTTAACAACTTTTGTAAAAGTTACTTGTAGATGTAGTGCTACTATTTAAGACTTATACAGGAAGGTATATATGTGTTGGAAAATGGTAACTGCATGTACCATTTATAGATTAGACCACATTGGAGCAAAATTAATCCCAAAACACACATATGGCCTGCTTTGGAGCTAAACATATTTACCCTTTTTTAATAAAATGACCCCAGTATACCTTTGGCAAAATGAATGAGGCTTGGACATACGCAGAAAGTTTAAGGCCCTTTTTTAATATCTCCAGAATTGAGTTTAAGATTCTGGAAATAGTTGACACCCCGTGCATGCTGAATTTGGTTAATGCTCTACAGAGTTTCTTGTGCTCAGCATGCACTGCTGTGGTTAACAGTCTCTGAGTTTCCTGGGGGGAGGGGCAGGGAGGCCCGAACCACAAAACTATCATTTATGGGCAAATCGAGAGAAACCGGGTGGCCCTTTTCCCCAAGAAGTCGGAGTCAGGCACAAGTACACACAAGTGTGTGTTTGTGTGTTTCTAGGTCTGTGTTTATGTTTTCCTAAGTGTTGTCTGCTTTATTCAGACCAGAGGGAAAAGCTGACATACACCCGGGTTCCCCCGGGGGGAGCCACTGGGGAGGTTGGCCTTGGTTGCTAGAGATGTGTGGGCCGGGAGAGGATCACCTGCTTCCCCACAGGAACTGAGTGGTGGCTGGGAGCCAAGGGTGTGGTGGAGATGTGGCTCCACCTGTCAGATTCTGCTGGGGACATATGTGCGTGCCCCTACCATGGAACTGGGCACGGGTGTTTGTTTGGTGTGGGAGGAAGCAAGGATGTAGTGAATGTGCTTGCCTTTTCTCTCCTCTGGTAGCCTTTCCCCAAGATCACTCTGAGCGGTCAGGAACTGAAAGGAAGTCTTGGGTTGGCATTCAGTACGCAGGGAGCAAGATGTATGCTTTCAACTCCTCAAGGAATCTCACCTTGAGCTTGTAGAATACGAGATCTTTGAACCTGACTCCTTTACATGCCGGACCTCAGGCCCTCCTTCTCACTGGGTCTATCATGTCTAGTATGACCCTTTGATAATCCAGTAGGGGAGACAGATGTTTCCAATCCCTGTGCAGTGTGAAGTCAGTAATTAGAGGGGAACACAGAGTAGAGAGGTGTCTGGTGAAAGGGAAGGCGATTCAAATGCCAAGGGCTTCCTTAGAAGGGGTGACACTGGAGAGGAGGCTTGAGGGATGAGTAGGTGTAGGAGAGTTAAGAAGGGCAGGAAGTAATGTGGCAGGCAAGGATGGCAGGAGCTGAGGCCAGAGAGGTAAGCAGTGGGCCAATTGTGGGGGGTTTTGTACAGCTTGACTTTTTTCACGTCCTGTCTTGTGTCCTGCACTGTGTGGAAACTGGGAGAGTGTTTCTGAGCCTCAGTTTCATTATCAGTGATATGCAGAAGATAGGGCTTGCCTGGCTTTATCTGATAACATTGTAGTGAGACTGAAATAAGATAATAATAGTCAACAATTATTGAACACTACTGCGTGCCAGAATTTGAGCTAAGCTGTTTACACAAAATAACTCATTTAATCCTCAGCACAGCTTTCTAAGATAGATACTGTTATGAAGCCCATTTTACAGAGGTAAAAATAGAGGCACAGAGGTTAAGTAACTTGTTTTAGATCATGAAGCTATTAAATGGTGGAGTTAGGACTTGAACCGAGGTAGTCTGACTATAGAGAACATCCCTGTCATGGTGTGCTGTGTGTGTGTGTGTGTGTGTGTGTATTTGTTTGTAGTGTTACCTCTCTACCAGACTTAAAAACTGAGTTACATTCGCTTTAGGGAGGAGAAATGCATAGCTGTGGGCTTACCATGCATGGTGTTTGGCTTCCCCAAATGCCCACTATCAATGCTCTGTGGGTCTGGGGGAAAATAGCGTGCCTCCTGATGCGCCCCGGGCAGGTAAACTTCTGGAACCATCATCACTGTGCTTTTGGATTGTGAAGAGCACTCTTAACTGTCCTGGAGCTCCCCCCTCTCTGCCCACTGAGGGAGAAGGGGCAGGCGCTGCCCCTGGCCATCAGTGGGTTGTTTGGGTATCATCTCTTCACGACCAGCTGTTCTTCTGAAGGCTGGGTCCCCTCTTTACACCATTCTGTCTACCTCATCACCCAGAACTTTATCTCAGTTTCTTCCTCAGTGACGTGAGGCCTTGGCTCACACACACAGTTTTCTGCCCCACCCTGTCTTTGACTGGCAAAGGTCACTGGTGACATGCCAGTTGCCCAATCTATTACCCTTCCTCTGCTCCAGTCTGCTTTGACTCCTTGCTCTAGCCAGCTGGGTTGATAACTGCTTCTTTTCTGAAATTCTTTGATACACTGCTCTTCTGTTTTTCCAACCTAATTGTTATTTCTGTTTTCAGTTGACAAGTACAATGTCATTTGCTTTCTTTTCTGTGATTTTTTTCATTGCATTCATTCCCTTGCTGATATTCAAGCACCCCCACGGCTATAGCTAAGCCTTGGAGCTGGGGACTTCCATATTTATAGTTCCAGACACAGCCTCTCTCCTGAGTGCTGGTTCTTCATTTCCACTGGAGTTCTAGACGTGTCCACTGAATCCTCTGCCATGTTCTTAGTTTTTACTTTCAACCCAGCTTCCCTTCCAGGCATTCCTGGTTCAGTGCATCAGTCCCTCAGTTAACTCAGCTTAAGTCAAGAAGTTGGAACTGTGTTTGAGTCTTTGAGTCTTCTGTGTCTCCAAGGAGCATTGTTACTGCTTCCTTCCTGATGGTGTTCCCAAGGGACACTTGTATTTTACCCCTTCTGGCTTTCTTTGGCTTTTGTAAGGTCTATTGTGAAAGCCAAGCTTTTTAGCTTGTAGTGACCCCACTCCTTCATTCATGCTAAAGTAGACTGATTAAAAAAGGAAACACACACACAAACACACACAGGCTCTCCATCGCCAGTTGCATAAAGGACAATCTCCTTCATCCAATAGTTGAGACCTTCGATGATCTGACCCTAGCTTCTATTTGAAATTCTTGTCTCAAACCATCCCCTTCTGTGAACCCTGTCTTCCAATTTAACCCGATTCCAGTCAAATCACACTTTCATTGCCCTTGTTGACTTCTTCCCAGCCCTGTCACTTTAAAATCCTGTCTTTAAAATTGCAACTCTGTGGTGATGCTTACCAAAACCTTCCTGGTTGATCACAGCAGGAAGGTTCCTCTTCCTTCTCTGACTGGTTTAGTGTTTGCTTATACCTCTTTTATGGTTGTCATCACATACCACCTTGTGTTATCATCGCTTTTTATTTACTCATCTTATCTTCCCTGTGAGTCTGAAGGTTCTAGAGGGCTGGGACGGAAGGAGTTTGTTATTTCCTCAATGCCCGGAGCCCAGCAGGCTGATACAGTGCAGATGTGCTGAATGAATGTTTTGAAGCACTATGTTATGTTCATTATTTGCTTAAAGAATTTCGATACATAGACTGGCCATAAGAATTTAGTGGTACTAACTTGGCAGTTAGTAACTAGGTATTTGGTTTTCTGTTCCCATGTGTGCAGAGAGGGATTAAAATAGCAAGCCTGAGACGGCTTCTCATTAGAAAGGCCTCCTTGACCAGCATTGAGGACTTGGATTTGGAAGGGTTTCCACCACTCTATATGATAAGGGTAGCTCACTGTACCTCAACTTTCATATAAACAGCACAGTTTATGATGAGCTCCTGCTTTCCTTCTGGAGTCTGGAATTTGAGGACATGCCAGGAATGGGGTGTCTACCCAACCAATTTGCTGTGAAAACTCTGGGCCCTGAATCTCAATGAGCTTCCCTGATTTGTAACATTTCCCATATGTTGCTACAACTTGTTGAGTGTGCTGTGTGGCTCCACTGGGAGAAGACTCTTGGAAGCTCACACCTTGTTTTTCCCAGACTTCACCCCATCTGCCTTTTCCCTTTGCTGACTTTGCTTTGTATCCTGTCACTGAGTCAGTCACAGCCATGACTATGACCATACATCATCCTTTGCCTCCTCCTAGTAGACTATCAAAACCTGGGCTGGTGGGAACCCCCTTAACACACCATGAAATGTCACCAGAGCAGAACCAATCCTTTCCACTTTTCCCTGAGCCAAGATTTCAGAGGTATTAAAAGCACAGAGGTTATTGGTCCCCACATCAGAGATGAGCCCAGTTCCTAAGGCTGCATGTATGTGGACATGTCCAAGTATTCATTGCTCTGCAGATAAAGCTGACGCCTTTTCCATTGCTCACTTTCTGTCAGAAAGAGCTATTGGAAAAGGTTTGATTGAGTTTTTCATAACATCTCAGGTACTATCAGAGTCCTAAACGTGTCAGTTATCAGAACTAGGCTCTTCACAAAATTAGGGGCAATTTTTTACCTGGGCTCCATTCTCATTCTGTCTCTGAATCAGGGGCTGAGTTCCATGGGCATTTTTCCTGTTTGGAAATAAGGGGTGGGCAGGGCATCCGCGGTATTGAGCTTCTATTGTGTCGAACATCAGCTAGGTCTTTAACACAGATGATTTCCTTTAATCCTCACAAAGATCCTCGAAGGCTGGAATTTTAATCCACAAAATACAGATAAGGAAAATGAAACTTAAAGAAGTTAAATATTTGCCCGGAGTCACACAGCCATGAAGTGGTAGCCCTGGAACTCAAGCAGGCAGGCCTCACTCCCAAGTCAGTGCTTCCTCTCTTCCCCCATGTGCTGCCCAAGCACAAATGATTGTTCATAAAATAATCACCATTATATCAGCTCCTTCACAGGTGGCAAAGTCTCACCTGAGCCTCAGCAAATGTTAAGTTTTGAGAAGTTTTAGCTTTAGGTGCCTCACTGGAAGTTTTAGAGAAGGTTTCCCTGGCAGTGATAGCTTATGTGCTCGTGCATGGGGTCTCTGCATCCTGTGTGCTGCCCAGCATGGCTGCCTCTGCAGCTGTGTGCACACCGCCCAGCAGTGAGCTGCGTCTGTGGGTGGGGAGGGGTGTGGGGCTGGGGGGCCGGAGGGATGGTCAGCTTGGCTGGGTCATGTTGTCTGTCAATTTCAAAGCAAGCTTGCCTGAAGTCTTCCATCCTGACAGATTTTAGCAAACATTTATCTGGGAATAATCTGCTTTATTAATTTGAAAGTAAAGGAAGAATTGTTTTTGTTTTGTTTTGTTTTTTAAATGGAACTATGGGAAGAAAACTAGAAATGGACAGTTTGGGGTAACCTCTTCTATTCTTGTCAGCTCCATCCTGGGAAATGTTGTCATGTAACATTTCTTTTAGATGGTCAGCGTGCTCCAGTAAGGGGACAGGCCTTGGACCCCAGAGAGTCCAGTGGAAGGTGCTGACCGTGGGCAAATATGTGCAGCACCTGGTGCAGTGCCCAGCGTAGGCTCGAGTCATGGTTGGCATTTGTTGAATGGGTGTGACTGGGCATAAGTATCTTATCTCTTTCGTTGCCCAGAGGACAGAGTGACTTGGGCCCTAGTTCCCATCAGTGTGCTGTGGCTGATGAAGGGAAGATTCACTTTTTTCTTTTTTTTTAAGGTCAAATGTTGAATCTGGGGCCAGGCCACCATCATTTCAGAAAATGAAATGCAAATAGTTTCCCCATGGTGGGGCACGATTTTATTTGGGATGCTGAGAATAGATTTAGTGGTGCTAGTAAAATAACAATAACATTAATACTTATGTGATATTTATTCTGCTAGACTAAGTGCTTTATGCATACAAACTCATCTAATCCTCACTCTGCACCTTTAAGTAGATATTTTATCAATGAGGATGCTGAAGTATAGAAAGGCTAAGTCTCTCACCCAAGGTGATTGCTGAGTGGTAGTTCTGAAACATAAATGCAGATACCAAAGAGCAGCCACTTAACCCTTCCCTTAGTGATATAGGGAAATAGAAGTGTAGGCATTCCCCCCATTTTTTTATTGTGGTAAAATGCACATAAATTTATTATCTTAACTTTTTCTAATATACAGTAACTTCAAACACATTCACAATTTTGGGCAACCACCACCATCTGCCTCCATAACTCTTTTCATCCTGTAAAACTGAAACTCTATACCCATTAAACAATAATTCCCCTTTCCGCCCTACTCCTAGCTCCTGGCAACTACCATTCTACTTTCCATCTTTATGAACTGACTGCTCTAAGTGCCTCATGTAGGGGGAATCACACAGCATTTCTCATTCTGTGACTGGTTTATTTCACTTAGTATAATGTCCATAAGATTCATCCATGTTGTAGCATGTGTCGAAATTTCCTTCCTTTTTAAAGCTCCATAATATTCCATTGCGTGTATACACCACATTTTGTTTGTTCATTCACCCACAGTGGAAACTGTGTTTTAGCTGTTGTGAATAATACTGCTATGAACATGGGTGTTGTGAGTATTTCTTTGAGACTTTCCTTCAATTCTTTTATATATATATCTCTGGAAGTTGAACAGTTGGATCATATGATAACTCTATTTTTAATTTTTTAGGAGCTGCCATACTGTTTTCCACAGAGGCTGTACCATTTTACATTTCCACCAACAGTGCACAAGGATTTCAGTTTCTACACATCCTTGTCAACACTTGTTGCTATCCGGTTTTTGATAGTAGCCTCCTAATGGATGTGAAGGTGGAATCTCATTGTAGTTTTGATTTGCATTTCTCTAATGATTAGTGATGTGGAGTATGTTTTCATTTTCTTATTGGCCATTTGTATATCTTCTTTCAGGAAGTGTTTATTCTTTGCCCAGTTTTTAATCATCATTTTTTTGGTTGTGTTGTTACTGAGTTTTAGGAATTCACTATATATTCTGGATATATAATTCCTATATATATATATATATATATAATCATATATATATATATAATCATATATATATAGGAATATATATATCACTTATCAGATATAGATTTTATATTCTCCTATTCTGTGGGCTGCTTTTTTTCTGTTGATGTATTTTGATGCACAATTTTTTAACAATTTTCATGAATTCTGGTTTATCTACGACTTTTGTGTCATAGCCAAGAAATTGTTGCCAAAACCAATGTCATGAAGCTCTTGCCCTGTATTTTCTTCTAAGGTTTTTAGTCCATTTTTTGAGTTGATTTTTGTATGTGATAGGTAAGGGTCCAACTTCATTCGTTTAAATGTAGATATCTAGTTTTACTTATTAAAACAGCACTATTTGTTGAAAGACTGTCCTTTCTCCCTTGAATGGTCTCAGTACCCTTGTCAAAAATCTTTTGAGGGGACCTAGCCATTTTGAAAGGCTGTCCAGTCTTGGTATTCCTTGGTTTTGTTAAAAAGAAAGTGCAGCTGATGGACTCTACTTTCCATGAATTCCTGGAGCAGTTTCTGGAAATTCTGCTTTTCTTCCACTGCTAGGGAAACCTCAAATAATTATTTAAATTTTTATCAGAAAGAAATGAGAATTCATGTTGGATTCTTCTTGTACTTCCCCCCAACATAATATATTTTCTTCTTCTCAAGTACATGGCAAATAGTAGAAATCAAGCACAGACCAGCAGAAAAGATTTAGGTTCTCTCACTGCAGGACCAGTTTATGGAGAGACGTGATGCCCAGTTAGGGGTCTGGATCCTTCTGAGTTTTGTGACATGAGAGTCTGTTCTGTGACCTTGAGGAAGCAGGAAACAGGAGGTTTTATGGCCTGTCCTGTTCTCTAAAGTTTGACTCTGCACTTTTGAGTCACTGCAGCACAGGGACAGAGGAATTGTGAGCTCCTCTCTTACTGAGTTGCAGAGCATCATTTGTGGCAGATGGCAAAGCATTAACTTCTTATTTGGACATGTTTCCGGTTGTGCTCAGCTTGTTTTTCAGAGTACATTGTTATTCTTGATTAAATATTTTGCAAGGCTCATATTTGCATTGAGAGAGCACACTGACGAAATGTGAAAATGCAGTTGTTTGCCAGATCCGGCCACAGATTCTCCAAGTTTTTTTGGTAATAGTTTTCATTTGTGCATAACTAAGTAATGTGACAGCTGCGAGGCTTTACTGATGGAATGGCTATTTATTCGCCTGTGAGCACAATTTCCATGACAAGAAGTGTTGAGAACATTTGCTTGATTTTTAAGGACAGGTTTATAAAACATTGGTTATGAGATACTTCAGTTTACATTTCATGGATGTTATCAAAATTTGAGGTGGCTGAAACTCTTCTCCATGCCTGTCTCTTGGAGCAGGTTTATAATTCAAAGGTCCTGAAGAAGAAAAAACTTCTCATCTCTAAAACATAGAATTTGATTAATAACAATTTTCAAATTACTTCCTCTCCTAAAGGTGTTTGTATTTTGTAATGAAGAAGAAGATGTAATAAAAACTCTGAGACTAAGAATCTGGTTGCAGGAGGGGGGAGGTGAGTTTATTAACAATTTTCTTTATGATTACTTCTCTTTTTTAAAATTTTAATCTTTATTATACTTTTCCCATTACCATTTAGTCCCCTTATACCTCCCTTTCCCTAGCAATCACCACAGTTGTCCATGTCCATTAGTCTTTTTTCTTTTTTGCTCAATCCCTCCACCCTCTAACCTTCCCCACCCACTAGCTGTCATCCTTATCCCTTTCTGTGAGTCTGTCTCTGTTTTGCTTGTTAGTTCAGTTTGTTCATTAGATTCCACATATGAGTGAAATCATATGGTATTTGTCTTTCTCTGACTGGCTTATTTCACTTAGCACAATGCTCTCTAGGTCCATCCAGGCTGCCCCAAAGGGTTACATTTTCTTCTTTTTTATGGCTGATCAGTATTCCATTTGTGTAAATGTCACATTGTTGTTTTATCTACTCATCTACTGATGGACACTGGGCTGCTTCCATATCTTGGCAATTGTCAATAACACTGCAGTGAACATACAGGTGCTTATGTTCCTTTGAATTAGTGTTTTGGGTTCCTTTGGATGTATTCCCAGAAATGGGATTACTGGGTCAAAAGGCAGATCCATTTTTAATTTTTTGAGATATCTCCACACTGCTTTCCACAGTGGCTGCACCAATCTGCATTTCCACCAACAGTGCAAAAGGGTCCCCTTTTCTCCACATCCTCGCCAGCAGTTGTTCGTTGATTTATTGATAACCATTCTGACAAGTGTAAGGAGTTATCTCATTGTGGTTTTAATTTGCATTTTCTGGTGACATTGAGTATCTTTTCATATGTCTATTGGCCATCTGTATGTCCTCTTTGGAGACATGTCCATTCAGGTCCTTTGCCCATTTTTAAATTGGGTTTTTTGTTTTTTGTGTGTGTTGAGTTTTGTAAGTATTTTATAAATTGTGGATATTAATGTCTTATCAAATGTATTGGTGAATATGTTCTCCAATTCTATAGGTTGTCTTTTTATTTTGCCAAAGGTTTTCTTTTCTGTGCAAAAACTTTTTAGTTTGATGTAGTCCCATTTGTTCTTTTTTTCCCCCTTGTCTGAGGAGGTATATTCAATAAAAAATTGCTATGGGCAATTTCTGAGATTTTGCTGCCTATGTTTTCTTCTAAGATTTTTATGGTTTTGGGTCTAACATTTAAGTCTTTGATCCATTTTGAATTCATTCTTGTGTGTGGTATAAGAAGGTGGTTTAGTTGCATTTTTCTACTTCTCTTATAAAATCATTTGACTCTTTAGTGTATTGTTTCCTAGAGGCACTTGTTTGAAAATCACATCCTTCTAGAGACTTCAAGATATTTAAAGTGAAATACCCCATAGAGACCCCATTAAAAGATAGTTTATATTACATGGACTAGAAAGGTAAGCTATAGGTTAAGACACAAAATAGAATGCAGAAGGGCAAAAGGCATTTGGCTGTCACCTGTCTCCTCTGCCCTGTCAGACAGCCAACTCTGAACTGCCTCCCTGTTTTGAGGGTGCTGTGTGCATAGATCTCAGGGTCACCCCTGATTTGAAGACCACCTCCCACTCCCATAAAGCCTGGGTTGCTGTCATGGCTTCCCTGGTGAGTTATGTCCTTTTCAATAATTCAAAGAGTCTAATCTCCTACAGGCTTCCCCTGGAGAAGACTATACCCTTCATCAGACCCTGTTCATCTGGCTTCCTTTGACTCTTATTGGGTACACACCCCAACTTAGTACATAATAATAATCTGTCCTGTAGAGTTCACCAATTACACACTGTGTGTGGGTTCGATCTCAACTCTTAGCATGTCAAGGTCACTGATCTCCTTCTCTTGAAGCTTTTGTATTCCTATAACAGCTGGTGGAATTCCCAGGGAATGAGGTTGGGAGTTACGAGTCTTTCTCAATGTGAAGAAGTTGAGAGAGAACAGCTATTAGCTGCACATATTCCCTTCCTGTGTGCTCAAAGCTCAGGCCTATGACCCCACATAGTTTCTGTCGACATCTTGCTAACCGCACTTCATCTAAGACTTTGATTTAGGCCGGAAGAGAAGGGGTGAAGTGGCACTCATGGAGTTTTCAAGTATGTATTTGAAGAGCTATTGTAGGCGTATGAGAAAACAGCTGTTTGCTGTGTCCACAGTGGTCCGTGCAAAAGGGAACAGATGGCAGATTAGCTGGCAAAAAGATAATAAAGGGTTGGCCAATCTGTAGAATAGGAAAGATGTGTAGAAGTCATCTGTCTGAATCTTTTATTCTACAGGTGAGGACACTGAGGCAGAGGCAGCCTGAGTGGTAAAGTCCAGGCTCACAAAGTAGCACAGGCAGGTGTTGAATCTGTGTCTTCAAGCTTGAAGTTTGGTGTTTTTCTGTAATTCTCTACTCCCAGTCCTAACCATTGCAAAGGCTGTGACCAGATGCTCAGGTGTTCTACCCAGCAGAGCTGAGGGCTCTTCCCTTCTGGATTTTTTAAGACTAGGTAACTGTCTGCCTGGTGAGTAAATATGAAGTCCAAAGGGGGTGGAATATTTTTCTGGAAGATTCTGTAAGCCAGAATATTTACTGAGAGTTTTTTGTTTTGGAAGATACATATTTGTTCACCTGTACCATTTCTTCTGCCACGGCATACTTCATCTCTTCACCCTACACTGGATTCTAGGTCCTTTGGTTTTCTCTTCTGCTGTGGAATTCTGATGAGGCGGGAGCTGCCAGCACCACAGGGCACACCCCAGTTTCCCAAGAATCTTCCAGCTTGTTCTTTGTCTCTAACGTGGGAGTCCAGGGATCAGAGGAAGCTGCTGGAAAGCTGTCCTTGAAATGTGGCTGAATTTAGAACGAAAGAGAAAACAGTGTTTGTTTGACCTGCAGTAGTCATTTAATAAATAATTATTGAACAAATGAATGGTGCTTCTTCTCCTTCTTCCCCTATTCTCATAGAGCTAGAAGGGAACCTAAAGATAAATTCAGCTCAACCTCTTCATTGTATGGGGTGAAACAACTAAGGACTAGAAATGTTAAATGCTTTGCCCAAAGTCATACATCTAGTCAGGGGCTGGGATCAAGCACATGTCATTCTGTCTTGCAATTATGTCAGGTTGAACCAAGTGAAATTGCCATTTCTAGGGGTCAAAATAGTTGTGTATTAGCAATTTTGTCTGGTTCAACTTAATATGCTGGAAGGATCAATACTGCATACATTCTTATTTTAATAATAGCAGGAATACCAGGGGAGTCCAATCCTCAGCCTGCAGGCTGCCTGCAGCCCAGGATGGCTAGGAATGCAGACCAACACAAAATCGTAATTTACTCAAAACATTATGAGATTTTTTTTTAAAGTTATATGTCACAATGTATTTAATGTGTGGCCCAAGACAACTCTTCTTCTTCCAGTGTGGCCCAGAGATGCCAAAAGTTTGGACACCCCTGCACCAAGCAAACATATGGTAGAGTGGCTTAGTGTGCAGATCAAGAATATTGGTTCTGAGTAAGATGCCCCTGGTTGTACATCCTTGGGCTTTCTAAGCTGAAATTTCCTCATCTATATGATAGGAAAAATATTATGTGCATCAATCTTAAGGTTGTTTCAAAGATTAAGTGAGATAAATAATTCTTTGAAGGGTCTAGTCTAGTGCCTGGCACAAAGTAATTACCTAATTATGGTTATGATATTATTATTATTCATTGATTAATAGGGAAGAGAATAAAACTGAAAGGTTTGAAGAGTTAAAATCCTTCTGGACAGCACATTCATCTTTTATGGAATTGATGGGATGTGTCACACCTGTGTTGTCTAAGGTGGACATAGCTTTGTATTCTATTTCATGTACTTCTGCTAGTTATAGGGAATGTACTTGGGATGATATCCTAGTTTTAAAACTTTGCTTTGACAAATGTGCTCTTGTACTATGCAGGATCTGCCCCTCTTATGGATGAGTCCTTCTCAGTTTCTAGTAGAGTCCAGGAGTAGAGTGAATGGAGGCTCAAAATGCTGTTAACTGACCAACTAACTGAGTTAG
Organism: Phyllostomus discolor; assembly: GCF_004126475.2. Taxonomy (NCBI): domain Eukaryota; kingdom Metazoa; phylum Chordata; class Mammalia; order Chiroptera; family Phyllostomidae; genus Phyllostomus; species Phyllostomus discolor. Next base: position 110,268,477 of record NC_040908.2, read on the forward strand.
TATATTCTTTTAAAACCTGGACCCTGGAACCACATCCAGTGTTTGTCTATTCCTGCCTCACGGGTCAGCAGATATCTCTGCCTGTGCTTGGAGACACCCATGTGTAAAGTATTTCTCAGAGACCTCCTCATGACCCAGTGACACATCCAGAGCAAACATGTTTTCAGACAGCTGCACACTTTGGGGGAAATTACTATTCTGTGGGTAAGAGTGGACTAAGGCACTCCCAGCCCTGAGAAGGAAGCAGTAGACTTACCCTGAAAACAAATACTTCTCTAGCAGAGAATATCAACAGAGGTGCTCCCTCCTTCCCAGTACCACCAGCCCACCGTTCTTTGGAATCACCAGGCTTTTTTGGTTGTCTTCCCTTCATGTGTGTACTGCCTTTGGACAGGACTACACATGAGACCATGGCCGGGAAGAGCAAGCCCAAGCCGAGCCTGCTTCCATAGTGATTTGTCAGGGGAGGGACCTGTGCACGCTGTCTTCGCTGCTGTTGTAAATGCCCTTTCCCTTTAACTGGCCTCCTCCCATTTACCCTATCCTGTATCTGCATTTACTTTGTCTATGTTACTTTTGTGATAGTAAGTGGAAGCAAAGTTTGATCTTTAGAGAAAGGTGCTACCTCAATAAAACACTGTGTATTTACTGCAAAGGTGTAAGCTTACTAAGGACTGGCCATCATTCTGGACTGTAAAGTGAGAATTAGTGCCTGGAAGTGTCTACAGAAGGATAGCATGTTTAGTGGGCATCTATTTAAATTGACCTCGAGCTAGACTGCTTATGTACATCACATCTCATTCACATAGCAGCTTTGCAAAACTAAGTATTATCCCCTGTTTCACAAATGGAAAGACTCAGAAATTAACCAGCACAAGCTCACACAGCAAATAGTCAGTGCAGCTCTCTCTCACTACCACTGCATGTGTCCTCGCGCCCAACGCAGCTACGTGGGAGGCGACCTCCAGTCTCGCTCCAGGCCTGCAAGGCAGGCGGGCACAGGGGAGAAAACTGGAGCAAAAGCATTGTGAATTTTCAGTTTATCCGGCTTTATCCACTATGAGGAGTAGAAAATGTATATATTCCTTTACTCACTTATTCATTTATTTTAAAAACTTTCACTCAGTCTCCACTCTAGGCTCAGCACTGTGCTAGGCATTGAGATGGTACTGAAAAAGGTATAAATGTGGGCCCTGTCTCAGGAGTTCTTATTCTAGATAGGAAGATATGAAAGTATGACATGTTTGTCCTTCATGTAAGAACAGCAGCTAGATTGTGTGATGAAAACAGTTGGTGTGTTGGAGTTTAGAGTCCGGTGTAGGTGGTTGGGAAAGGTTTATGTTATGCACACACTCGGTGTGAAATTGGTGGTGCTGATGGTGGCAGAGGGGAGGTTGCTTCAAGATACTTATTTTTAACTAGTGTGGGGCCAGGTGGGTACTTAAAACATCTGGGGGACCACTCTAAAGGATATGGTTTTCTAACCACTATGCTCTACATGTGAAACTAATACAGAACAATATTGACTGTGAAGTGTAATTGAAAAATAAAACATATATTCACTTTTAATTAAACTTTTTATTTTGAGGTCATTGTAGATTCTCATGCAGCTGTAAGAACTAATGCAGAGAGATCTGTGTGACCTAAGCTATGTCTCTCAATGATAACGTCTTGCATAGGTGTAGTACAATAATTATTGGGCAAGAATCACAACCAGAGCATCTTTATCAACACAATCCCACTTTCCCAGTTTTACACATACTGGTGTGGGGGTGTATGTGCCTGTGTGTGTTAAGTTCTGTACAATTTTATCACACATATCTAACACCATCGTCAAGATACTGATTTGGTCCATCCCCACGAGGGTCCCTCCTGTTTTTCTTTTACAACTGTATGCATCACCCTCTCACTTCCCCACCCCGACCCCTCATAACCACTAACCCGTTCTCCATTTCTGTAGTTTTTCCCTTTCGGGAATGTCACGTAAGTGATATCATACAGTGTGTGTCCCTTTGGGGTTGTATGATCCCCTTAGATTCATCCAAGTTGTCGTGTGTATTCATAGATTGTTGCTCGGTTGCTTAGGAGTGTCCCATGGCATGGCTAAACTGCATTTTAGCTGTCACCTGTTGAAAGGCATCTGGGTTATTTCTAATTTCTGGCCATGATAATTAAAATGGCTATCAGCAAGAATTTTCAAGTGCTACCTATGTGGCATAGTTGTGTCCAGTCATAGCAGAGTATGAAGTGGGGGTCACTGTCCCTCCTTCCTGGGGAATATTTTATTCTGTTATTTAGCACTCATTCAACAAGTACTTTTGGAGCGAGGCATTATACTACTTGCATTCTACTAAGAAACGGATGAGTGAAAATTACCTTTGTTGACTCTTGCACTTCAGTGACCTATAGCCTCAGCACACAGCTGCTCTGGGGAAATACAAAATAAAAATCCAGTTTGTGGGCCTCATTTAAGCTCCTGTGGACTCCAGTAGAACTCAAGCCTTTCTATAAATTTACATGATGGTTAAAAAACTCATCTAAAATCTAAAACTCATCTAAAGTCCATTTTTCAATTATTTTGGAAATAAAAGAACAGAAAAAGTTTCTACAGAAATTGTTTAACGATCTGCTTTTCTTTTTATAAAACTGGTAAAGAAGGATTTTCTTCCTCAAAAGATATTAGACATTTGCTAGGTACTGCCTGTTTGAGGCAAAAGGTGAAATGCCACTTTTCCTTGCTTTCCATCCGGAAGGAGATTTATCATATTTCCAGTTGCCCTCAAATAAGCTGTGTTGTTTGCTTGAGCTCATACTGAAACTCTGTCCTATCCACTCCTGTATTTAGTAAATGTCTTTTCATTTTAGTTTTGTTTAGAATTGCAAAAATCTCTACCCTCAAGTGACACTGAATTCCACAGCGTGGACCTCCTTGGATTCGTGCCTTCTGGTTTTAGGGGACAGACACTCAGGTACTTTTCACTTTAGCAGGAACCACACATAATTGTGGTTGCAGTGTGGCGTGGGCGTGGGACTTCTCTTGGCTTAAATTGCCGTTTTCTCACCTCCCACTCCTTCCCACCCCACCTTGAAGCCTCTTCTGATAGCTTCAGATAAGAAGTAGTAGCCAAAAAAGAAGGTACTGCATTAACTGCATGCAAATGCTGATGTGCTGCAGCAGGCAGAAGGCTGTGGTATAGTGACCAGGGCTGATAGGAACTAGGTTATAAGTCCAGATGATGGAAGCATTTTTCCCTTACCAGCTCTGTGGAATTGTGGGAAGAAATTAAAACTAAGATTTAATATGATGTATTTTTTCCATAATTCTTTTTTTTTGGTGAATGTTGAAGGCTGATAATTTTCTGTGCTTCTGGTGTGCACAAATTTAATAAAAGGAACATGCAATAAAGTAAGCCCCATGATGATATCATTTATTTCCCTTTATTTCAGCCTAGATAGTAGTGGCATTTGAAAGCCATTATTTGGGGGAATAATGTAATTATGGACCCAGAATTTGAAGTGAAAAAGCATCTCGGGCAGACTAGTTCTTCTGGATCTCCTTGGTGTTTTCTTCCACTTTTTCCCAGATTAGAAAAAATCAGTGAAGGAGAGAATATATCCTTAGATAAGATTCCCCTCGCCCCACCACCACTTCTCTGTTAATTTACTTATTCCTTTTTGAAACACATTCATGAGGTTCACCACATGCTTCTTTCCCTCTTGGTGGCTTTGGCCTTTCTAATGGAAGAATAAGGCAGAAGGAATGTGAGGCGATTAGTGGTTAAGTTGCCCTAAAAGTCCAGACTCTGTTTGTAGACCATTATGTTGCTCCATCTCTGCCATTAAAGTTTTACAAAGCTTAGTCTCACATTTATCTGAGTTCATCGAACACTTTTCCTGGGGAAATGTCTTTTTTGTCCTCTGACTGGATCAGACTTCTCCCTGGGTTTAAGAAAGATAACTTTTCAGTTTCCTTGTGAAGGTTGGTTTTAAGACATTGTCTTCATTTGCACCAAGAAGTCCGCCCTATGGCACATAGCCCCTTGGCTATTGTGGCTGAATGGTGCCCATCTGGCCTCCTGGGATCTCCTCTCCTCAGGCTTCTTGGGGAAGGCCAGTCTGGGGAAATCTGTGAGCAGAATCCACCAGTGATGGAAAATGAGGCAAGACTGAGAGTTCACAGAGCAGAGAGAAAGGGGGCAGAAAGAGCCTAAGATTTACAAAGCTACAACCCCAGTCACCCAAACCAGACCACACAGGAGAAGGACTCCACACTTTGTGGCACCTTTGTCCAGGAAAGACAGGGTGGTGTGGTGGTGAACACTAGGTGCTGGAGCTGGACAGCCTGAGCAGAGTCCTGCATCCCACTTACTGGTTACTCAGTCTCTCTCAGCCTGTTTTCTTATCTGTTAAATGCTTATGGTACTTGGCATGTTGTGAGAAATGGAGTTAATGATACAAAGTGCTAAGAACAGTATCTGGAAGATAGTAAGTGCCATGTAAGCCTATGATATTTTTACCATGATGATTAATAAGAACTATCTTCACCCAGTTTGTTGTTTATTATCAAGAACAAGGGATATTTAAGTGATTGTACAGTAAGTAGCCCACTCTGTAGAAGAGCCAGAGCACAGTGGAAAGGAAGACTATGTTCACTGTGTTTCCTGCAAGATTGGGGTGGTGTTATTTTGGGCTTTGAGATAAAATGAGAAGTGTACTCCTGAGCTATAGGGCCATGATCCATTGTGGCCAAATTCTGTCATGGCCTGAATTTTGCTCTTTTAACTAGTCTGAATCTGAGCAGGGTTCTATGAGAAAGTGCATCTCTTTTTCAGCACCCTAATTTTGCAAATGAGAATGAAGCCCCAGAAGGTGAAGTGACTTGCCTAAAATCACACAGTTAGTGAACGCCTGAACTGGGAGAAAACTTGACCCTGCTAGTTCTCAGGATATTTTTCCTTCTCCAAAACACAGGTTTGCCATAATCCCAGCCTCGCTCTGCTGTGTAAGGTACCTAATGAGTCTCTCTCACACAGCATGTCCTTAAGAGGTATTTATTGATTGACCTTTGCTGAATAAAAATTTATAGAATGAAAGTTTATCTTCTTCCAGAATCCAAGTTATGGTTAAGATTGTTTTACCTAAATCATTTCAGTTTTCCATTATAGCTTAAGTATTTAAGATCTACCTTTGCTAAGAAAAAAATAAAAAGAATAACATGATTTTTATGACCCATATGGTTTTGGTTTTTATTTTATTTATTTATTTTTAAGATTTATTTATTTATTTATTTTTAGGGAGAAGGGAAAGGAAGGAGAAAGAGAGGGAGAGAAACGTCAACGTGTGGTTGCCTCTCGCACGCCCCCTACTGGGGACCTGGCCCACAACCCAAGCATGTGCCCCAATGGAAGTCGAACTGGCGAGTTTCTGTTTTGTAGGCCCATGCTCAGTCCATTGAGCTACACCCGCTGGGGCTGGTTTTTAAATGAAAACTTGACATTCTATTACCTCAGTTTGTGGAAAGTAACAGATATCTCTAATGTGCATACATACACACATATCTGTATGTGACATAGTATTCATAGTATTTGAGAAGACAGAAGGGTAAAGTTACTTCACTTATGTGAGCCCCATTCCTCTTCTGTAAAATAGGAATGATCATGACAATTTCCACACAGTGTTGGACTGAGGCTTCGGTGATACAGCTAATGTAAGTGTTCCAGCATGGAGGATCTTCACAGAAACAGCAGTGACAGCAAAAACTTCACACATAATCCTGCTATCCCTCTCCCCATAAACAGCTACATCTGAACCAAAATAATCTTTCTTAGGACATCCTTTTAGGGGTAGGGTGCCTGAATTAACCCACCTCTTGGACACCGGGACCTTGGTTTTATAGTCACTTAGCAACCACGCTTTCTCTATATAATAATAGGGTGAGGAATTCTCAGGATTTCATAAACTGGCTGCAAATAACTGAGGCTAATAAGCACATATATTACATATATCCACATATATGCACATACAGACTTCTGTATTTAGAATATACATAATCTGTATTTTAAAGATTTTATTTATTTATTTATTTATTTTAGAGAGAGGAGAAAGGAGGGAGAAAAAGAGGGCAATAAACATCAATGTGTGGTTGCCTCTCATATGCTCACTACCAGGACCTGGCTGCAACCAAGACATATGCCCTGACTGGGAATTGAACTGGCAACCTTTTGGTTCACAGGCCAGCACTCAATCCACTGAGCCACACCAGCCAGGGCCATATTCTGTATTTTAGATAGAGAGAGGGTTGTATGTCTGTCCTGTTCTTCCTCACTAAACTTAGTCATCATGAGGCCCTTGCTGGAGGACAAGTCTTCATCTCCATTGGTGGATGTCTATGGAAGGCTTTGCTGCCTTCTCATGAGTTTCTCAAGATGCCAGAAGGCTGAAAAGATGCTGGAATTGGTTCTACTCTCTAACTTAGGATCTCATGTTTCTCTTTGTTCATTGCATTTGCTCTGCAAATAGTTTCTAATGTGATGAAAAAGAAAATTTAAATTCTCTCTGGCAGAAACAGTCACTTTTAGCTTCAAGTTCAAACTCCAAAACCATTTCCTGGATACCATCATCAAATAGCCCCTGCCTCTATCCTATCCCCACTGTTTGCCAGTTGCTTGGGATTGCGGGTGAGGGAGTGGGATTGTTTAATCTCTTCATGCCCTATATTGTGTTTACTATACCTGTGAATTCCATCTCAGATACCCTGATAAAATAGGTGTTGTTTCAAATGTTACCTGAAGAAATAAAATTGGAATCAAAATTCTAGAGGGTTGACTAAAGTCTCCATAGTAAGAAGTAAAACTTGTAGTTCTGCTAAAAGTAAACATTAGAGTGCCTGTCACCTAAATTCCCTACTCCCAACAGGACTGTGGTTTAACTTGAACCTCACTCTTCTTTGTGTCTGAGCTCCCTGCTTTCAAGGACCTCCAGCCGAATCCCACAGGCTCCCTGATTCCTGTTCTTTGGCTTAAAGCCCATCTGTTTGATATGCAGAGCCTGGACCTGTTTTATTAAGCCCTTCTGTGATTTTTTGAGGCTCTATCATCACCTTGAAATCTTTCCCAGCCATTCTCCTCTCCCTTCTTACCCCAGGAGTGGGTCCAGGTTGCTTATTAATTACATTCTTGAGGCTTGGCAGCAATGAATGCAGTCTGGGAAGGCAGGCTTGCTTACAAGCATGTGATTAGTCACACCCACAGAGAAGAATACTTTGAGAAGGCCAGTTAGCTTAGGTAGTCACAGTTTTGGTTGAGAGTGCCAAGGTCAGGGCTTTTCACCCCAGCTCAGGGGTATAGATCACATAAACCTAACCATGTGTGAGCCGCCTGTCTCCCTGATGCTGACTGTGAGCGCCAAGGGAAAAGACTCAAAGCCACCCATTTCTCCTCCTGGGAAAAACACTCAGAGCGTACATGCTGATTATTGGTGGTGGCTAAAGAGTGTCCACTTCTTAAATGACAGACAAGGTGCTTCTGTGTGTATGTAAATATAAACATACTTTTGTTTTTCTGCACTCTACCCTCTCAAAATAGCACTACACTGTCTTCTGCATTGAATCCAGTGAATGCAGGTATAAATTGTCTAAATCCTACCCCATGTTCAAAGCTTAACTCAAGCCCTACCTCTTCCCAATTCTTGCCATAATCTCTTCACTTCACCACTTATCATACAATTGACACTTTAAATATACTCCTTCATCTGTCTGTAGTCCTTTTCCCCCTTTGCAAATGTGTTTGTTCTCTTCCCAGCTGTATGAAACTGGGATAAGCCCCTTGACCCTGCTTAACCTCAGTTTTTTCATCAGTAAAAGGAGGATTATGCCCTGGCCACGTGGCTCAGTTGGTTGGAGCGCCATCCTGTACACCAAAAGGAGGTCGTGGGCTCGATTCCCTATCAGGGTACGTACCTCAGTTGCAGGTCCAATCCCTGGTCAGGGAGCATGTTGGAGGCAACTGATGGATGTTTCTCTCTCTCTCTCTCTTTCTGTCTCTCTCTCTCTCTCTCCCTCTCTCCCCTCCCTCTCTCCCCCTGTCCCTCTTCCTCCCTCTCCCTCCTCTTCTTCCTTGCTCTCTCTCTAGAATCAATAAAAATATCTTTGGGTGAGGATAAAAAAATGAGAGGATTATAATGATACTTATTCCTACCTCCCAAGAAGAGTGCGTATGCTAGCATATAGAGTAAAGCCAAATGTTGTACAAATAGGAGCTGTTATTACTGCGGTGAGCCCAAGTCCTCTTGACAACAGGAATCCATTCTTACTACTTAATAGCTGTATCCATGGTACCTGCCCCAGTTCCAAGCAGAGGGCAGTCTCAGTGAAAAAGGAAGACTTTTGGCAGTTTTTATATCCGATTCTTCTAATCATCATTCTCATCTTCAATATAACTATATCTTATGAAAAAATGTTTAGTTTCTAAAAAGGCATGTTGCACAGGGCAGCAGGGTGATTTTCTTTTCTTTTTTTTTTTTTTCATCAGTAGTCTTCCTCTATATTTCTTTCTCCCTGTAGCAAACTGGTGTTGGAATTCTTTCTGGCCAATGGCTTTTATGCTCATGAGAAAAAAAATCACACAGTTGGAAGGTATCTGAGAGATGGGAGACCAAATGCTTCATTTCATGAGCGTGGCCACCCAGAAACCTGGGGTTTCCGTCGTTAGTGGCAAAGCAAGGACCAAAACCCCATGTTCAGCTGCTCCTCCAGGCAGGGCATAGGCTGACCCTGACTAATGAAGTGTCAATGATTGTTTTTGCCTGCCATTGGAGGATGTCTTAGGATTGACTAATACTATAGAGCTCTTTCCCAGATCTGTGCATGCATTTTTGTTGTTTGTGAGGATTTAGGAAAAATAGGTTTGCTGATGCTGCAACATCATACACCCTGCTTACTTTCCACACTTCAGGAATTTGTTCATATGTGTTGGTAAACTGGCATCACATCAAGAATAAAAATCCCTTTGTCAGTGGTTGCATTACCCATCAAGTTTCACAACATTCTGTATTGTGAAGCTCAGTGTTTTAGGTGTGTGAAGGATTGAAGGAAACCCCAGTTCCACTTTGCATTTTTAGGTTCTTTCTCAGGGCACTTGTGTGCCTGGCCCTTCCTTCCAGCCTTCCCATAGCCTTTCCTGGTGTGTTGGACAGAACTTTGGGGCCAGGCAGACCTGGGTTCAAACCCCAATTTGGTGGCCTAGAGGAGATGTGGGTTTAGGCAGATCCCTTATTCTCCATGAACTTCAGTTTCCTCATCTGTAAAACACAGACAGTACTGCCTCATTTGTTGGCTTGCCTTGTGTAGAGATATACTGTGTGTAAAGATGGAAGAAGGCATTGGAGGGAGATAATGTCTGTTTCTTATCCAACTCTTCCATCAAGTCCAAGACCTACCTATCAATTAACTTAGTTGTTTATCTCTTATAATACATATACATACCTTTTAATATTATTGGTAGTTCATAAAGAATTTTGTTTTTCTATATAAGATCGCATTCTTTCTTTCTGCTTTTCATGATTTTCCGGGGCTTGGCTGAGAATTTTCAGAAAGCTTAGTGTATAATTTACCCCTTTTGGAGACCTTCCTTCCTCTTGGTTAAAAACAACAACCCACTAAGTTGGGCATCATTTCTAAATTTGAATCTGCTTTTTAAAAAACTGTGATTCACTTGGTTTAAAGAGGGGTTTCTTAGGGACAAATGTATATTTTTCAAGTCCACAAGATTATGTCACAATTCCAAACAGCTATATCTAATTTCTCCTAATAAGGTAAAGGCATGGAGATAGTTTTCTTTCTTGCCTTTTGAATAGAGAAAACATTCCTTTTAAAAAAATATTTATTTTTAGAGAGAGGAGAAGGGAGGGAGAAAGAGGGGGAGAGAAACATCAATGTATGGTTGCCTCTTGCACACCCCCCACTGGGGGCCTGGCCCTCAACCCAGGTATGTGCCCTGACTGGGAATCAAACTTTGGTTCACAGGCAGTGGCACTCAATCCACTGAGCCATACCAGCCAGGGTGAGAAAACATCCCTTTTAAAAAAATTAATTTCTGTTTTTTTGGAATAACACTATAAAATGCATGCAGTCCTCTGGTAGAATTTGGTACAGTGTCAACAGACATTGAATGGTGGGCCCAGAATCTGATACTAGGAGTACAGAAGAGGTGGATCACATCTCTACCTTCAAGGAGCACCCAGGTATGTAAGGGAGACAGCTAAGTAAACAGACAGTCCCTATATAACTCAGAGTCCTCTGAGACCACAGAGGACAAGATCCTAACCCAACTTGGAAGGAAAGGGCTAGACTCGCCTTCCCAGAAGAAGTGACCCCTGGACTCTATATTGAAAAATGAGCAAGAATTTAAGAAGCTGGGAAAGGGCATTACAGGCAGAGGGAGCTGCATGTTCTAAAGGCATATAGGTGTCAGAGGTAAATATAAGTTAGGTATGGTGTAGGGGAACATGGAGAGAAAGGCAGGGGCAGGTTGGGAGAGACTCATATAACACTAAGTTTGGGTTTTATCGTGAAGGCAATGAGGAGCCATTGAATGTACCTCCCAGGGAGTCTTATACCAACAGAAGACCTTGGGGGTTGGAATCCAGCAATTCATTTTACAGATGTGGAAACTGAGGCCAAGGAAGGGGAAGTGATTTCCTTATGGCCCCACAGGTAGTTAGTGGCCAACAGTGTACATCTTTCTACAGACCCAGTGGTGCCGAGGGAGTAGGGCCGAGGGAGCCTTCACCATGAAATTGCAGTGTTGACCTTGCGAAGGCAGATTCTCACAGGAACATTTGGACAAGGATTTATCGGGGGGACTGCATGGTTGGGGTTAATGACCCTAGCATGCCTTTTTGCATATTATGTCCTTTAAAGGAAAGGTCATTGCTAGTTAGAAATGCTCTTTGGCTATTTTTAGGCTCTGTGGTAGGGGGAATTAGTGGAATTCCTAAGGTCAGCTCCAGCTGTTTTTCTCCAAAAGACCAGCTGAATTTTTTATGAGATTTGCTCATTAGGGCTTTTACCCTTCTGTGAGGCATTGTACTGAATCCCAAGTCAGCCTGTCCTGGGAAATCTGTAACAGAACTGGAGTTTGGAGAAAACTAAACTGGAGTTGAGATGGTTGTTGCCCTTTTTATTGTTAAGTGCTAAGTGATGTTAAGTGCTGTCTTAGATGTGTTGGTCCTTCTGGATTACAGCTACTACCTTGCATGATGGTTGGATTTTAAAGACTCAGGTTGTCATCTATGGAAAGAGTCTGGCAAGATGCCTGAGCAGGGGCGGTGCTGATGATATGGTAGTTACCCTGAACATCACCTTTCATTCAGGAATATCACCTCAGCACACTCTACAGGTAGCAGTTCAGACATTCCTTAGGAGTCCTGTGAGGGGAGCTTGCCTGTAGTTATTTGGCATCTCCAATTACAACACTACTCTATTTCGTTTTGAGGGTTGTAGAAAGGCAGGTAAAGCGAAAGCATTCTTCATTTCTTTTAGAATGCATGATGAATCTTTTCTCCTGTTCAATCCAAGGGTGTCTGCTTGGAGCTCATGCTGTGTGGGGAAGGTAAATGGATAAATTTAATTGTATAAATATAATGTTTTGCCATTTATAAAAATGTCTTTCCATATATGGTCTCATTGACCTCCCTGTAGTGATTCAGCAAGGAAGGTGGACAGTGGTGAGTCCTAATTTTAGAAATGAGGAGACTGAGGCTCAGGTAAATGCTGTGTTCATGGTCACCAAGCTAGTAAGTGAGTGACAAGATTTCAAACCAGACCCTGACTTTCAATCTCATGATGATGCCAGCGAGATGGAGGGAACAAAGGCCCATGTTTCTGCTTTAGCGTAAAAGCGGTTTAAGGAATGCCTTTAAAGGAAGGTGACAGTTGCATACCCACCAAGGAATGCCACAGCATCTCCGGCATGGGATTTCTAAACCTAACGGAGTCAAAGGGAACTTTGTTCCCCCAGCTCCGGGACAACAGCTGTTTTCTGAGCTAGGACTCAGTGACATTAAAATAACAATGTGTAACTTATGTTAATGAAAACAATACTCATTTCTTGTTAGTAGGGATGTATAGCAGCTTAGGGGCAATAAGCAAAGAGAGTGGGTCTTTCTTACAAAATTTCCATCTTGGGAATTCTGTCGAACACTGGCAGGATTTCTCTCCACTCTCTGAAGTGGAGAAAAGGGAGGCCATCCTTACTACATACAGAACAGGAAGCCTGAAGAGGGCCTCCCAGTAGTTCAGTGACTTATTCAGTGTTTAAAAGATTTTTTTCACTACTATGTGCAAGGTACTGTGTGGTTACAAAAATGAAGTGGACATAAACCCTTCCATTACAGTCTAGAAGTGGGAATTTCATGTGTATGTAAGTTACTATAATGTTTGTGTAATTACTGAATATTTATTATGTTGAACACCTATGCATGAACTTTAATCTTCTCAACAACCTGGCAAGACAGATATAATGCCCATTTTACAGATATGAAGCTTGAGGCTCAGAGAAGCTGAGTAACTAGCACATTGTACTAGGGTCTCTCTGATGCTGGGGCCTGTGCTTCAGATGAGAGTATACAGATACAGGCTCTGAAGGCTCAGTGAAAAAAGTAGTTACTGCCAGCTTGTGGAAAGAATATTTGTGAGGAGAAAGGGGGGCTGCAGGAGCAGCTTCATGGAGCAGGTGTCTTGTAGGCTGTGATTTGAGTGGTAGGTAAGGTTTGGGCATGCACAATATAAGAGAAAGACATTCTAGGCAAAGAGAACAGCAAAAACAAAGGTCTGGCAACGACAGTACAGACGTGCTATTCAGTGGTTTTGCTGGAGTTCATGGGGTAGGAATGTTGGATAGGAAGCTTGGAACAAGTAGGATGTCAATACTAGGATAAGGAATTTGGACTTACTCTGCCATCAGGGAAGAGTTAGGGGAGGTTTTTAAGTCAGAGTATGGCAGAGTTGAAGTGGGGCTTTGGAGTGCTATGTGCATCCAGCTGGACTGTGTACGGTAGACAGAAATGAGGGAGAACCAGGAATAAAAGAAGCCACATTCAGAGACAGTTACTAAATGAGAGGTAGAAAAGGAGAGAAAGGGTTTAATTGGAGAGTGGTTGCAGAGATTCAATCAACTGAATCTGGCACCTGATGGGCCGTGGGGCAAGAAGAGGAAAGCATCCACCTTGCTCTTGCTTATGAGGATTTATTTCATCAGCAGAGTTCCAGGCAATAAACTGAGAATTCAAAGACGAATAAGGTACATTATCTGTCCTCAGACTGTGTATTGTTTTTTTTTTTTTTTATTGCAGTAACAAATGACCACGAACTTAGTGACATGAAAGAACACAAATGTATTATCTTATAGTCCTGGAGGTCAGGAGTCTGAAATGGGTCTCACAGAATAAAATCAAGGAGTTGGCAGAACTGAGTTTGTGCTGGAGGCCAGAGGGGAAAATCTCTTTCCTCTCCTTTTCCAGCCACCAGAGGCTGCATGCCTTCCTTGCCTCATGGCCCCTCCGTCTTCAAAGCATATCACTCTAACTGTCTTCATCCCCTCATCTCCTCTGACTATCCTTCTTATGAGGACCTGAGATTACATTGAACCAAACTAGATAATCCAGGATAATCTCCCAATACAAGATTCTTTTATTTTTAATTAAATTTATTGGGGGTGATATTGGTTAATAAAATTACATAGGTTTCAAGTATATAATTCCATAACGTGTCATCTGTATATTGTATTGTGTTCACCACCCACCCATAGTCCAGTCTCTTTCTTTCACCATTTATCCTCCTTTAACCTTTTCTATCTCCCCCCACCCCTTTCTCTCTTGTGGTCACCATACTATTGTCTGTATCTATGAGGGCGTTTTGTTTTTTTTGCTTAATCCCTTCACCTTTTTCACCCAGCCCCCCAATCTCCTCCCATCTGACAACTGTCATTGTGGTTTCTGTACTTATGAAGTCTGTTTCTATTTTGTTTATTCATTGGAGTCCACATATAAATGAAATCAGATGGTACTTGTCTTCCTCTGACTGGCTTATTTCACTTAGCATAATGTTCTCCATGTTCATCTATGCTGTCCCAAAAGATAAGATTTCTTTCTTTTTTATCACTGAGTAGTATTCCACTGTGTAAATATACCATAGCACTTTTATCTACTCATATACTGATGGACACTTGGGCTGCTTCCAAATCTTGGCTACTGTAAATAACACTGCAGTGAACATAGGGGTGCATATATTCTTTTGAATTAGTATTTCAAGCTTCTTTGGATATATTCCCAGAAGTGAAATTGCTGGATCATAAGGCAGTTCCATTTTTAATTTTCTGTGGTAACTCCATACTGCTTTCCATGGTGTCTGCACCAGTCTGCATTTCCACCAACAGTGCATGAGGGTTCCCTTTTCTGCACATCCTCACCAGCACTTGTTGTTTGTTGACTTAGCGATGATGGCCATTCTGACAGATGTGAGGTGTTATCTTACTGTGGTTTTAATTTGCATTTCTCTAATGATTAGTGATGTTGAACATCTTTACATATGTCTGTTGGCCATCTGTACGTCCTCTTTGGAGAAGAGTCTATTCAGAGCCTCTGTCCATATTTTAATTGGATTGTGTATTTTTTTTTGGTGTTCAGTTTTATAAGTTCTTTGTAAATTTTGGATAGTAACCCCTTATCAGATGTATCATTGGTGAACATGTTCTCCCATTCAGTGGGTTGTCTTTTCATTTTGTTATAGTTTCCTTTGCTGTGCAAACCCATCACAAGATTCTTAATCACATTTGTAAAGTCCCATTTACCACGTAGTACCATATTTACAAGTTTCAGGAATTAGGATGTGGGCCTCTTTGGAGGACCATTATTCTGCCTACCACAGGGAGTTAGCAAATACTGTACATCTATGGAAGATAACTTGCCAAACTTTTTTAGCCCCACTCTTGTAATCTTTCTTGGCTTTTCCTCTATGCTGTTGAATTGTCTTGGTTTTTCCCTTCCAATGTCTGTTTTTCTTTCCTTTGTTCAGTGAACGAGGCACTGGCTGTATGCCAGGCACCTTGCCAGGGGCTGGGGACACAGGGATGCCAAGACCCCTTTGTGCCCACCGCCAGAGGGAGCAGAACTGGATGAGGGCTATTAATGTTGAACCAGAGACCACAATGTCAGACTCTTGACTTTTGATTTTCTAAAGCTGAGGTCTAGGCCTAAGATGAGAAAATTTAGAAGAATTCTTGGTGATTTAAAAATGGGAACTTCTCCACTCCAAACTTCCAACATCAAATTTAGATTTTTAAAAATCTCCTTAAAGGCCTGGTGGGAAGGATAGGGGAGTGTTGGCGGAAATCAAGATTTTGACTCTTGAAATGGGTGGGAGGTCGAAGGTGGGGGAGAGTGCGATGAGGAAAACAGGAACAGCAGCGGCAGTAGCATTCCAACCTGAGGCAGCTCGGGAAGGGGACCCAGTTAGTGAAATGCTGGCAGGCCACTGTCACCAGGCACTTGTGGAGCAGTTGCTATGTCCCGTACCAGTTTACTCATAGCCTAATGTTGTCTTCAGAGCAACCCTGTGAAGTGCTGCCCACATGGTACAGACCAAGACACAAATTCAGAGTCCTTAGGGGAACTACCAAGGGACTAATAAAAGAACAATCCCCTTCTGACTGTTGGCTCCAAAACCAGTGTGTTCCACTCCATCACAGTACATGGATGTCGTAGGCATTATTCACTTACATCAGTTTCAAAATGTGTCTCTTTAGAGGATGGAGAGGAGCAAGGAGGGAGGACCTCACACATGGTAGCATCTTGATGTACCTTTGGGATGGTTAATGGCCTGGCCAGAGGGGTTTGGGTATGTCTGGGCTAGCGAGGCAAGTGAGGCACCCAGGACACAAATCTGTGCAGACAAGGATATGTGAGGGCTGATGCTGCACAGGTGGTACCCTGAGAGTGGGTGTCTCCTTAAAGTTTGTGCCCGAAGTGCGTCACTTTTAAGGAGGCCTTGCTCTCAGGGTGCCGCAGGTGCGGGTGCTATGCTCATGCAACCCTACCTTCTTACTTTGTGCCTTCATGCCCTGCTTGCCTCACCCCAGGTCCTGGGTTCAAGCAGGAGCCAAAGAGAGGAGAGGACCATTGGTTCAGTGACCACAGTGCTGGCTGCCCGTTAACAATCACCTAGGCAGTTTAAAAAAAAATCCAGATATACCAGTAAAATCAAAATAGCTGTGAGGAGATGGAGGGTGAAGAGACCCGGCATGGGTATATTTTTAAAAAGCTTCTCAGGTGTTGCTAATGTAGTGAGGTTTGGGAAGCCCTAAGTTAATACATCTAGAGAGAGTCCCTCACTCTCAGGCCGGATAGGAATGTACATATTTGCATAAAAATGAGGCTTTATATAGTCCCTTTAAAGTCTGAGTTGGGGATTGCTACAGTTCAGTTAACTTTATGATCCTGGGTTTAATTCCAGCATGGTTAATAAATCAGTTGGTTCTTCTACTCCTGTCCTCTGAATTTAAAACCTAGAAAATAATTAAATCTAGAATTCATCTGTAATGCCTGCTGTTACCACTGTGCTGGTTTCGGGATCATTGCAAAATGCAGCCCAACCCATTTATTAGCCCGTCTGCAAATCCTTATTTAGGTTGAAATTGTGTATGTCCAGGCAGATGAAGATGGTGTACTCTGCATGTCCCAGCTCTCACATTAGGTAGCTGTGTGACCTTAAGCAGTTGGTCTAACCCCTCTGCGCCTCAGCTTCCTCATCTGTGCAAAGAACTAGTTATGACTGATTCAGCTGTTACTTCAGTTTTGTGTTAGCTCATTACAGCTAGAAAACAGATGAACATGCCAACTTTACAAATTGCTGTGCTCTTTAACCAGTCATCAACCATTTCTGACCTGTTAGGATCCTTTGTAGCTGTGATTCCCAAAACCTGGCCAAACAGCTGCATCATGTGGGAACACTTCAGAAAATGCAAATTCCTGGGTCTCATCCCTGAAGAATTGGACTCAGTAGGACTTGAACAATCAGTGTCTGGGAATCCGCTGCTCATCAGCCAGAGCTGGATACACGCAGTAGTAATAAATACCGGCAAAGTGATAGAACTCCCAATTCTGATTTCACTATAGAGTTCATAGTGGACAGAGAGCGTATTTCTCCCAGGAAGCCTTTCCTGGCCCCCTGAGACTACATTAGGCCTCCCCACTGCCCCCCACCCACAGGTTAAGAGTTTTATAGCAGGAAGCTCTTCTGCTTTGTAGGACTTCTTGGGCCTGTTCAACATCTGCCCTCCTTTCCAGAAGACAAGGTCTGAGGGCAGAGACTGTGCACTGGCAGAATGTTGGGACATACAACTTACCCTGTTCCTGCACTGAGATCTGGGACTGTGGATGTTGCCATTCCAAGGGGAGAGGACATGTCTGCCTGGCAGTGTGCACTTCGGGGGGCTCCTGGTGCTTCCCAAGCCGGGAAACCATCGTGAGCCCATGGGTGTGCTGGCTTGTGCAGCAGCTCCCAGCACCTCAGACCGCCCTTGTTCTAGTGTCTCCCAGTTCCTTCTCAAAGTGTTTGTTGTCAGAGGGAAGCCATCCCTTTTGGAGATCATCGTTTTTTAGAAGTGATTTGAGTTTTCAGCCTGAATGTGAAGTTTTAAAATGAATTTTTAGCTGCCCATTCACCCAGCTCCTTTTTTTTCTTCACTTCTTTTATCTTTTCGTTCAAACCCACAAAACTATAGATTAAAGGAGTGATCCTGGCACATTTATCAAGCCTGGAAAATGTGAAAAATTCAGGTTCCAATTTGCTCTCTTGGCATTTTTGGCCCCTCGATTCCAGACCTCAGGTGCTGTCTCCCCCTTTATACCCTATAGCTTTAGTTTTAGTCTCCTTTTGAACATCTTTGTGGTTTCATAGCCCACTGCTCTCGGTCAAAAGGCCCACTTGCATCTCTAATTCAGCCTTCCAGGCTCACTGCGTTTCCTCTCTTTCCTAAATCCCTGTGGCCCCAACACTTGGTTTGTGCCTCCTTTGTCAGTACTTAACATGGTACTTGTATGAGGGTTAGTTGTGTATAATGCTATCTTCCTTTTATGGCTCATTATCTTGCCCTTGGTTGGGGCTTGATTGAAATATTTAATTCCTATGGATACCATAAGTCTAAAGTTGAGGCCTAAGAATGGCAAAAACAAGCCTTTCAGAAACCTAAGGACATCATCTTTAGGTTTGAATATGGGATTAAGGGAGAGGGGAGTTGTCACATATAAGTAGTCTTTCCCCTGTCGCTTAGTCTGAGATTGCCAGGTCAGTCTGTGGGAAAGAAACATTAGTGGTGGGCCCCATCAGCCTGGAGTTGGGGGAGCTAAATGCAGTGGAAAAATAGTTTTCACCTTTGGAAGAATCCTCACAAAGGTGAAAGCTTTGTATCTTGAGGTTGCCTTCAGTTTTGCCATTTCATTTGTTCCTTTACAAAAAAATAAACCAGAAACACTTGATAACTTCTTTCCATTACACTACATTCTGTCATTGATTCGCTTCTTCATAGGTTCAATTCATCTGTTCCTTTTATTTCTTCACTCAACTCACTCCTTTTTGAGAGGCCACCTTAGACCGGTCACTAGACAATGAATTATTCCCCCCCGCCCCGACAAAGCCCCATTTAGGCAGAACATTAGGCTGAATCATCTGCATGTTTTAAACAGAGTGATGAAAGCCCTGACCACACCGAGACTGGAACATATTCATGTAGCATGTTTCCTGACCGTGCTGTGGACAAAATCTGCTGTTCACATGAACACATTTTTACATAAGCATATAACAAAACATTCTGATTGATTTAAATATGTAAGGTGGGTTTTTTTTAGTGCTAGTCTCTGGTTCCAGGGATTTCTACCATTCTACAGGGCTAATGGGCATGTGTATAAATACCTGCATGTTGACACAGGTGCCCTTTTCCCTCTGTCCCACGCTTGTCCTTTCCCCCCAATGTCTGTCCATGAAAACACCCAAAGGGCCCAATCGTGCTCCTGTTCCTGGCAGGTTGTGCACAGAAGAGCATGCCGTGAGTTGAGGGCCCAGGCCTGACGGTCACAGGAAATGATGGTGAAGAAGGAAGGAGCAGAAGGAGGAACAGCAGGGTGAAAAAACTGGCCTGGGAATCAGGAAACCTAGGGTGCTAGACTCATCTTTGTCTCTAACTACTGTGTGAGCTCTCTGAGAATAAGGGGGCTGGTGATGTAGTGAAGGTTAAAACCATTGGCTTTAGAATCTTATAGCCCTGCGTTGAAATCATGTCCTGGTGGAGCAACTATAGACAAGTTATCGAGCTCTGCGAGCCCAGTGTTATCTGCATTGTGTGAAGAATGCCTGCTTTACTGGGTGGTCAGAGGGATTCACTGAGGTTATGTGTGTAAAGTACTTTGCACCACCTGCTCATTTTTTAGTCCAGAGAAAAATGACCAAGATCATAAGAGGTTTAGAATACACCAAGTGAGGGACAGCTGAAGGAAAGAGGAAGTTCATCTTAGCCCTCAACAACAGAGACATGAAAGCTTTCTTTCTTTTAAATGTGTGTGAAAAGGAGGAGTGAGCTGAGGGTTGCAGGGCAAACTGGAGGCAAAAGGTGGAAATTACAGGCAAGTTCAACTAAATGCCGACTAAACCTGAGAAGTGGAACAGCCCAAAAGGGAAACTTTCTGCTTTCGGCACGGTGTCCTGGCAGCGTGGCCTCTGGTCTGGTGACTGCCAGGCCAGTGCACTGTGAGAAGATCTTTCTGCCAGGAGGGAGGTGAGCAAATGTTCTCTGATCGTCTCACTCCACTCATTCTTTCCTAGGCTTTTCCTAAACTGTTCGTGGTTATTCCATTTGTCCTTTGATGCCACTGTGACTTAGGAAGTTTCCAAAAGCTTTTGGTTTTATGTGTGATGGATCGCCCCTGGTGGGGGTGAGCCTCTTAATTAATCAGGCCTGTTTCTGTCCTGCACCATTCTCCCCAACCCCACCCCACCCCAACTCAAGCGCATTTGTCCCTGCTTTCCTTCTGCCTCCCAGGCTTTTCTTTCAAGGCTTCCTGCGTGATGTCACGGGACTGTCAGAACAATTTGCCTCTCTTCCGAAAACCTCATCATGTGAGAGTCACTACTTACTCGTGCTTTCCTCCCCTTCCTTGGGGTCTGCAGGCCTTGGTACAACAACAGCCAGCCAGGACCCTCCTTGCCACTCCTTGCCAACTCCAGAAGGAGTTGGAAAACAAATGCTTTTGTTAACCAGGCTTTAACCTGGGTTGCAAGAGGCAGGGTGATTGAGATTGGAGCCACAAGCCTAGCTCTTCTCTTTGCTGCCACCAAAAGCAAGGACCAACTGTTTGGGGCCTTGGTTTCTTTCTCCAGGTTAACTTCTGGACAGTTGCCAGGAAAAGTATTGGCTTTATCGATATGGCACAGCAGGGCTGATGCATGGAGACTGAACTAAGCATAGTCTGTATTCGGAGCCCTCGAATTGCCCCTGTGTGCTGCTGTTCCAGCTGCTGCTCAGTCCTTATTTGTCCCTGATGGTGTCCTCCTGCATTCTCACCAGAGCTTCACAGTGACTTCCATAAGGAGGGAAAGCAGGACTAAATAGACTCATTATGTAGGTGAGAAAACTGAAACCACATTGTCACACAGAGGATCTGGGGCTGGAACTTGATGAATAATGTGGACCCGATTTTTCAGTTATGGGCCTTAGAGCCAGGTTCGTGTGAAGGGGACCTATGTTCATGTGGTAAATACTCGAGTGTGTAGCAGGAGCCAGAAGCCAGCCACAGGGGCAGGTGCTGGGGATACAGAGCACTCAGAGGCCCTGGCCTTGCTCGTCAGCTAGTGAGGGACAAAGACGAGTAGGCAGGGATTCGAGACAGCGTGAGGTGCCCTCACTGAGGATGTCAGTTGCTAATGGAACACACTGGGGGGACCTCTGACCTGGCCTTGAAGGTTAGGGGAGGCTTCTGGGTGTAAGTGACATTTAACTTGAGATTCAAATGGTACCAGCTCAAAAAAGGATATTTCAGGAGAAGGAACAGTGTATGCCCAGACCTGGAGGCAAAAGGAACTGACCAAGCTCAGTGTGGCCAGGGCCTGGGGAGAAGAGCTTGGAGGAGAAAACAGGCGTTAATTTCTGTAGAGTCCTACAGGCCGTGGTAAGGACTTGGAGTGATTTTTTTGGTTTGTTTGTTTTTTTAGAAAAATCACCCAGCAGCATTCAGAGGAGGGGCGGGAGGAAGGGCTGAACCTAAGGAGAACATTTTGTTCAGTGGGAGCTACTCCTTCTGTGAACCCATCAGGAATCCCTGTGGCCAAAATCCGTCCCTCCAAGTTTTTGCACTGAAGTTGTCCCCATGCTGACCGCCAGCTGTGGGCCAGTGATTCTTTGATGTTAAGCAGAGAATGAGGGTCCAGAGCCAGACAGAAGACTCTTTTTTTTTTTTTTTTTTTAAGATAGAGGGGAAGGGAGGGAGAAAGAGAGGGACAGAAACATCAATGTGTGGTCGCCCCTCACAAGCCACCCACTGGGGACTCAACCTGCAATGGGGGCATGTGCCCTAACTTGGAATCAAACCAGAGACCCCTTCATTTGCAGGCCAGTGCTCAATCCACTGAGCCATAGAAGCCAGGGCCCAGACAGAAGACTTTTGTTCTGCTTCCTCAGTTTGAGAAATCCATGTGGAGGGGAGAATTAGATGAGATGTAAGCATTGGGGTGGCTTATTCTGACAAAGCCACTAGTAAATGCCAGACCCACAAAACACAAGCTTGGTGGCAGACACCTCCCTGAGACTTGAACTCCTCATTTGGAAAACACTGATAACAAAATACCTCCCTAGATCTTGTGAGGAGTCTATGAGATGATATATGTAAAGTGCCAGGCACATAGGGAGTACCCAGTAAATATTCATTCTCTTTTTTTTTTCCTGCCTTTCTTGATGCTGTTTCATCTCAGAGAAAAAGCCAGAAATCTTATAGCCCTTACAAAGCCTCATATGGGCCTGGCAAGGTAGCTCAGTTGGTTAGAGCATCGTCCCAATATGACAAAGTTGTGGGTTCGATCACTGGTCAGGGCACATACAAAAATCAACCAATGACCCTGGCTGCTGTGGCTAAGTGGATTGAATGCCAGCCTGCAAACTGAAAGGTTGCTGGTTTAATTCCCAGCCAGGGTACATGCCTGGGTTGCCGGCCAGGTCCCTGGTTGGGGGTGCATGAGAGGCAACCACGCATTGATATTTCTCTCTCACTTTCTCCCTCCCTTCCCCTCTTTCTAAAAATAAATACAATCTTAAAAAAAAGTCCACCAATGAATGCATACATTAATGAAATGACAGATATTTTTCTCTCTCTGTCTCTCCCTCCCTCCCTATTCCTCTCTCTCTAAAATCAATCAATTAAAAAAAAACAAGCCTAATTCAGTCCGGTCTATTTCCTTTCCAACTTGCTCTATCCTGTCTTCTTCCTGGCACACTCTGACGGTTCTGCACTGGCCTCCTGGCTGTTTCTTGACTTGCAGACACACCCCCACCTCAGGAACCTCTGGTATCTGCATGGCTTGTTTCCTCACCCCTGTCATGTTTTTGTTCAAACGCCATCTTCTCTGCGAGGTCTACCCTAAACACTCTCTTTGAAACTCCAACTCCCTCACCCCAACCCTTATGATTAATTTCCTTCCCTGCTTTGTTTTCCTCTATGACCCTTTTCATCTTCTAACAGGTGACATGATTCATTTATTTAGTGTGATTTTTTAATTTATTTTTTATTACTGAGTTTGAACATTGTCTCCTTCAACTAGCATGTAAGCTCCACAAAAGACCAGAAATTTATTTCTGTCTTATTTATAGCCGTATCTTTAGTGCTGAGAACAGTGCCAGGCACAAAAGGCTCTCAATAAATGTTGAATGGATGAAATGTTCAATTAGCTCCCATGATACGCAGCACCTAGAATATTGGGAGTTGGGGGAGAACCTGGTACTGAAAAGTCTCAATAGCCACCTGTGGGCTCCCTGCTATCTGATAGGGTGTGACTCCTGGCTAATCAATTAGGAGTCAAGGGTCCCAGCCCTTCACTCCTTTGTCTGTAAAAGGAGGATACTGCCCTTTGTCTCACTAACAGTTTATTTTTAGGAAAAACTTTTAACCCTTAGAAGCTTTTACACAGAAGCACAGCTTTGCTTTTGGTTCTCTGTGAGGGTGTGGAAACCAGCATTTCCCTCTTAGCAGCCCTGCCAGCTACCACTGCGGGACAAGTGTTTTTTCTCTTTTGTTCTCTTCCTGTCCCCTCATTGAACTTCAAAACAACCTCTCACTGGACCATATGGCAGTGTAATGCCTCACTGGGGACATAGCTCCCGGAATGTGGCTTGAATCTATTTCCTTCCCAGACTTTGAGATCTAAGGAAGTTACTGTGCATGAAAGAAAGCAACTGTACATGAAAGAATTGAGATAGCCATCCCCTGGTGAAGTTGTGTGTTTGGATTGGGTCCATTCATTCGTTTACTTACTCACTTGTTTATTCATCCAGAGACTCACAGTCAAATGGGAGAGACTAAAGGCAGATAAATAATTACATCAGTGGAGTTATCTAATGGAGGAAAAAGTTTTTGTAAAGTCAAGTTTCTGCTACAATAATATTATATCACAACCAACAAACTTTAGTGGCTTTCAACAACAAATATTTATTTCTTGCTTCCATATCTGCAGGCCAGCAAGGGTGACCTGCTTCAGGTGGGTTAGGTTCTGGTCAGTCCTTATATTTTTCTGGGGCCAGACTGAAGAGGCAGAGGCAGAGACCTGGGCAAGCTCTCCTGTGGCACATGCAGCAGCATAAGAAGCCAAGCCAAACCATGCAGGGCACATCCACAGCCCGTGCTTACACCACACTTGTTACATTCCATTGGCCAAAATAAGTCACAGGCCAATCCCAATGTGAGGAAGGTAGGGATGAATACTCTGCTCACTCTAGCGGCAACATGGTTGCATAGTTCTCTTTCAGGTAGGGGATGAAGAGTTAGGAGCAATAAGAAAATCACCTACATCATTTAACTCTGGCTATGGAAGGTAGGGGAGGCTCCTTGGGGGTGGAGACTTTCATCTTGAAAGCTGAGTAGTTTTCAAGATGAACAAGCAGGCAAATACATGCAAAATGTCACAAAAGAGAATGAAGTACTGTCTTCATATTTATTGGAGTAGTCTCTGTGGGCATTTTGTAAAGAGATACAGGAAAATAAAACAAAGGTCTTCAGAGTACCTGTCGATGAAGGACAAACTTTGTGGGGGAGATAGGAAACGTAATCCAAAGAGAAAAGGAAAATACAAGTATACAACCAGGTACACTCTTACCCAGTTGGATGAATTCACTCAGTGAGGCTGCTTTACTAAACTCCTGGTTTTTAGTCTCTGTTGTATATGCAGCAGTGCACTTATGAAAAGGGCCCCAAAACTGGAGCTGAGGGTCTGTGAGTCCTGCCCGGCTGTGGCATTCTTCAGGTCTCCACTTCTCACTGCACATGGGTTTAAGATGCCTCAAAGAAAACAGGGTTCTTGCCCATTGTCCCCATTTAAAATGCTCACTTTGGAGGATGGGGTGTTTTGAAATTCTGCCTCTTTTTTTCCCCTAGTTTATGTACACATGCCAGTAAGTATTCTTTCTCCTCAGATATGAAGGAGACAAGCTTGGTGAGTTGCTCTAGGCCCAGCAAAGGTTAGAGGTGGGACTAGGGGAAGAATAACAACTCCCACTGTTTTTTGCAAACTATGTCTACCTAGTACTAGCTTTCCTGTCATTATGGAGGACAGGTATAATCCACTGTGACATTTGTACTCATGAAGTGAGTGTTGGTGAATTTTTATTTGTAATTTCTTACCCATAGTCACTTGACAACTTGAATCACATCTCCCTGGCCTTGCTGACTTTTACTGTGACTTTTTAGCCCAGTGTTCCATGAGTTTGAGAACCAGCTTCGTTCTGAAAACATGCCTTTCCTCAGTGAATTGTTAAACACTGACAGGCGTGTGTGCGTGCTCTCCATTTTGGCAGTCTGGAATTGAGTTGAAGCGTGTTTCACGACCCACTTGCCATTTGCTCAAGAAGCCAGCAGAACTGGTTTCCTGGTCTCAGAAATGATCTCACATGGTCTGTTTTCCTCCCAGGCATGTTTTAAATCTTGTAATAAAGAGCAATGCTTATAGGAATTACCTCTCACTGCTGTCTACTGTCTCACATCTCTCCAGGTAGGTGATGCTCAGATGCTGCTCACCTCCCTTGAGTTGGTGACGAGGACCAAAGGAGAATCAACTGTGTCTAAGACTAGTCCAGAGAAGGCGTGTGAGTGGAAATGCAGCTGTAGGAACAAGTGACCTGGCTGGCAAGGAATGCAGCTTCCTCCTCAGAGCCTCTTCTACACGTCGTCCTGCAGACCACTCCTGCCTCACGGGAAAGGCCGCTTAGGAGTTTGCAATTGGCCACCTAAAACTTTTGCTGAGCCAAAACAAGACTTTTGCTACAGAACTGAACAAGATATTATCTCATTTCACTTTTGCATCTTTTAGTCATCCAGGCTACAGTCAGAGTTGTTTAGCTTTGAGATCCTCAAGCCAGATTTGTTACTGTTATTTTTGCATATGCCTTTCAAAATGATCGACTTAAGCTTCCTGACGGAGGAGGAGCAAGAGACCATCATGGAGGTTCTGCAGCGGGATGCGGCCCTGAAGAGGGTTGAAGAAGAGAGAGTCAGGTATGGGCCTGGAGGTCCCTGGGTGTGGGGGTGGAAGGGCCAGTCTGTAAGGAGATGAGACGTGTTTTTTTTTTTTTCTCAACCATAAGTGGTAGTTCTGACTTGGAGCCTGAATTTATGGGTTCCAATTTTAGGTTTACTTCCTGGATGGGACTTTTTCCTCCTTGGTGTCTCTTAATTTATCCCATAGGACTCCTGCCAGAAAAGATTAAAAACCTAACTAAAGTCCTTCAACTTATTAAACACTGAATTAAAAATGAAACATTACGTATACACATATATATAAACACCTACATCTACATCCATGTATATGGATGTGTGTGTATATTTATATCCATATTCTTGTAGAAAACACTTTCTTAAACTGAATTATGGACCAAATTAGGGAGGTTTTAAACTTGCAAATTTTTAAAAGAAAATAAATGGGGAGATAGCTCATATTTCTGCATACTTTCAGAGAGGTTTGGTTTCAACAGCAATTAAAGTTGCCTCTGCCAGAGCCGGTTTTCCGTTTGTGTCCCACCAGAAGGAGTGGCAGCTCTGACACACTGTCCTTGTTGGGAGGAGCCCAAGTGTTCCACGTCCACATTTCTGCTGCTTTCCCTCACCAGTATGGTAGGAGGAGCATGACATCAGGAGGGTGAAGGAGCCAGCTTGCCTCTGGGCCCTGCCATCTGTTGCCTATGTAATCTCAGGCTTTGGAGGCAGCAAAAGGCTTCCTCAGTATAAGGCAGTATTAACTGCATGATCCCACCCCAGGAGTTATCCTAAAGGAACACATCCTCTCAGAGGACGAGATGGAGAAAAAGAACCATGTTCTTATTTTCTGGCACACAGAACCAGGAATAATGGATTTATTTGCACCGTTTCCCATATTTTGACCCTAACTGAACACAGATGCTTTACAAATGAACATGCTGAAATTCACTCCAGGCAGACCAGAGTGTCTGATTATGGCTTCTACTACTATTTTGTATATAGGCAGTGCTTAACAAGTTGCAAAGGGCTTACATACCCATTATTTCTTCTGAGCTCACAACACTCTTATGCCTTTAGGGGGATGTAGGAGGATATAATTTCACTCACTCTGATATGTGGAGAAATTGACTTTGAGACAGGTCAGGTGACTTGCCCGAGCTCATACAATTGGTCAGTTCAGAAGTGAGAATCAAATCCTGGCCTTCAGGTACTCTTCACTAAGTCCACCTTCTCTCCCTGAAAAAGGAATAGCAGACAGGCCACCCTGGGACATGGCCGTGGGAAAGGGGGTGGCTGTCTTGGTGTGAGGTAGCACACTGAGCTGTGACAGTGACAGGAGGTTGCTGTAGGTAGTGGAGATCATGAGAATGGGGATCTTGTCATGCTCCTCCCCCCAGGTCACCTGCAGTGCTCCAGGCACCTGGACAGGGCACTGCTCTCCATGCTCAGCAGGTAAGGTGCCTTGAGCAGTTTCCCCAGGAGGGACAGAGGATTTACACTAATCAGCCATCAGAGCCTGTTGGTAGCATTAAGGCTTTACCCATGCAGAGTTTCTGAAGCCCTTTTGTGAATGTTATTCTCTTATGCTCCAGGCAGGACTGTTACACCCATTTTAGAAGTAAGGGCGGAGGCAACACAGATACAATATTAGTTGAGTCTTTTTTAAAATTTTAAAACTTGAATTAATGGGGTGACATTGGTTAATTAAATTATATAGGTCTGAGGTGTACAGTTCTCTAATAGACCATCTGTTTATTGGATTGCGTGTGTACCACCCCAAGTCAAATCTCCTTCTGTCACCATATTAGTTGATTCTTAATGCACACTGGGAATTGGGGATTCTATTAGCCTCTCAGAAGATGGGATGGAGGAAGCAGTGGGTCCTCTTCCTACTTCAGGAAGATGGGGTTGTGAATACTGGTTTGCTGTGAGTTCCTTCAGTTCCTTCCACTTCCATGCTGTTATGTGTGGTCTGCAATTCTGCCTTCTCTACCAAGCCACCTTGTGACAGAGATTTGTTCTCCCCTACCTTCTGTATTTTCTTGGCCCCTGGAATTCCAGGCTGCTAAGTCAGCCCTGGCCAGAGAGGCTCAGTGGTTGGAGCATCATCCAGAAACTGAAACATTGCAGGTTTGATTCCCAATCAGGGAGCATACCTGGGTTGCAGGGGTGCCTGTGACCCCCAATTCCAGCGTGGATCCCCGGTCTGGGTGCATACAGAGGCAACCTGCTGATGCTTCTTTTACATCTGTGTTTCTCTCCCTTCCTCTCTCTCTCTAAAAAAGCAATTGAAAATGTTCTCAGGTGAGGATTAAAAAAATATGCAGAGTTCCTCCTGGGCCTTTTAAGGGGCGTGAGTGTGGAGATTGTGGCACCAGCTAGTCTGTGGCTGCTGCACAAGTGCTGAGTCCCTCTGCAGTGGTGACTTTGCAGACTCTCTTTTGGTCCTCTGTATCTGATGGTGCCCCAGCAGCTGCTACTGGTGCTGCCCTTGATTTTTGCTTTTTAACCTGATAGGAAGAAGGCTCGAGGTGGTGAAAAATATGGTATGAGTTAAGCCCTGTCTACCACCACCATTCTGGGGGACCTTTTAGTTAGGTCCCAGCACCCCATGTTGGCCTGGCCACAGGCAAGTCCAGGAGCCTGGACCTGGGGAGAAGGGAAGGTGTGCAGGGGGAGCAGATAGGCACAAGGCCCATAGCCTGTGGGCACGGGAAGGGGCCCAGCCCACTGCCCACTTCACACAAGAGGAATCATAGTCTGATCTCCTCCTTGCTTTATGACTGAAAGGACTTGAGGGGATGGTAGTGAGGCTGTTCTGTGCCTGGGCTGGTGGGACCAGAGCTAGGTCTCTGGTTTCTGGAAATTCTGTTCAGTGGGCTTCTGCTTTCCAGTCCCCTGGCCATCCTCCAGCTCTTTGTTTTTGACTCTTCCATCAGAGTTACAGCTTGGCAGTTCTGGAAAGATTTTTTTTGGTCTACCTAATCACTTTATAGATAAAGAAGGTAAAGCCCAGAGAGGGGGAGTGACTTGCCCAGGGTCACACAGCTAGTCAGTGCCAAAGCCATAATGAGAAAAGTTTTTGGTCCAGTGCTGGCCCCTCTGCTCCATACAGTTCATTGCTAGCATTCTGTCAGAAGAACAGTAAGGGTTTCACCTTGACACAAGGGAAGAACTTCCCTGCACAGACCTTGGAGTCAAAACTGACATAAATCCTATCCTCACCATTGGTCAACTGTGGTTTGTTAGTCAAGTTACTTAACTTTTCTGAGCCTCAACTGAGACTGGGAATAACCATAGGACCAAAGTTAAAGGATTAAAGTCAGGAGTAAGTAAAATAATTCTTACTCTTCTTAGCTCATAATAGGTGATGAATATGTTTTAAGTCCCTTTCTGTCACTCCACCTATGCCTCTAAGTAGACAGAAGTATCTGGTTGGTAGTCTGATTTCTTATTATGAAATTATTGCAAAAAACTCTCAATTATGTAATGCAGTGAAATTTAAGTGAGTACCTATTAAGTATGGGGACCTCCTCTGCACAATGGTATGAAGGTAATTCTAGGATGATTGAATCATGGTTCTAGTCCTTGGGGAATTTGCCATGCAATGGCCTTTATATATTTAATGGATTATCAATTGCAAATTTAAAATCTTAACCTTGTTTTACTAAACATGATTTTATAATGCCCCAGTCATCCTTATAGTTGGTATGTGGCTTTAGAAATTAAATTATGTTATTATAATGTTAGTTAGAAATTAAATTATGTTATTATAATGTTAGTTTAAGTAAAACATTAGAAAATCAAACCTGCCACTAAAATTGAGACTATTCTTCCAAAAGCTAATTTGTTATGGACTTTGGAGTATAACCCTCCTATAGCCATGAGGACATCACTAATGGATGTGCTCATCAAAACCGGATATGCCTCAGAATCCTTTTCAGTTGTGGATGAGATTTGGCATTCCAACAGAAATCTATTTGCCACGTCTGATGTATCCAGCGCTTTGAATTGCTCACATCCAAGCTCATTTGAGACACTTTAGAGATGATTTAATCTATGTGTTACCTCCCATCCTGACTTCATGGATGAGAAAAGTGAATGCCATACAGAGGAAGTATTCAGTTTCCAAATCACTCAACCTGTTAATGGTACAACATGGACTTAAACCCAAGGGAATATCCATGGTAGCGTCTCTGGGGTACAGATGGAAGGTAACAGCTCCAGAGCTCTGTTGCCATCACAGCTGTCTGTCATGCTGCCTCTCTGCCTGTAGCCACGAGTGCTGAGCCTGGTTATCACTGTGCATCTCCACTCTGCTTGCTGCCCTAACAACCAACTGGGGACATTCACAACCCAGCAGTAAAGCAGACATCAGGAGAGAATCTTTTTCTCTCTTCCCCACCCCTTCTGCCCTCTTATTTTTTAAGAGGCACCATCATACATATACATATGTAATTTTAGTCTTTCATGGTTTGAAAATGACACATTGGAGAGGTGGTGTTTCCTGTGCTTCGCATCACACTGCCAGCAGGAAATCGCTGCTCATGTGTGTCTGCACACTGCCAGCGCCACATCCCCCACCCCTGCACACACAACCACATCCATGGCGATGGGCGTTCTCATAACAGATATGATCTCAACCGCGACCACATCTTAGGATTCTCAGCGGCATCCTCAAGACCTAGTTTCTTTTAAATGAAGGCAGCTGTCATTGAAGAACTGCTTTCCAGGACCTCAGGTGGTGTTTTCTGCCCAAGTACAGGGGACAGGGAGCAACATTTGTTGAGGAACTATGTTGTACACAGAGCTTCACTTACATTTTCCCCTTTCATCTGCATACCAGTGGAGCTGAGCCACTCAACAATGAGGAGGTCC
Source organism: Phyllostomus discolor (assembly GCF_004126475.2). Lineage (NCBI taxonomy): Eukaryota > Metazoa > Chordata > Mammalia > Chiroptera > Phyllostomidae > Phyllostomus > Phyllostomus discolor. The sequence goes on from NC_040908.2 coordinate 110,299,131, forward strand.
AGTGGAAGAGGCTGAGTGCCCTGATAGATTGAAGCCTTGCTTGTCAAACTAGGAAGGCTGTGCTTCCCACACTCTGTGCTGTGTCTCAGCGGATTGTGGGGTCTGTGCTGTATCCATGATGCAAAGGACACATGTTGCCTCTCACTTTCCATTGCAAGGATCATTTGCAGTTTATTTAATTTTCACATGCGTTGGTTTTCAGATTCTCTATCAAAGGCTGAATTCCTTTGTAGAAAGAGTGAAGTGCAATAGCCATCTTAGAAATGAAAATCATGTTTGGTTCTCCGAGGCAGGTTGGGGTAGTAGAAAGAGCAGTGGCCAGGAGTCAAGCTGGCTTCCTCTCCCAGTTCTGTGTGACCTTGGGCAAACTTCTTAACTTTTCTGGGCCTCACTTGTTTAATCTATAAAGTGAGGCTGTTTGTATTTAAAGTCCTTCCCAGTTCTCACATTCAAAATAAGCATCTAAGCTTACTTTGAAGTCACATATCTCACCATCTATACTGAGGGGTATACTGCAGAGTTTAAAAATGAGAGGCTGGGAAATGGACCAATCAGCCTCTCTGAACCAGCCTGCTGATTCTTATTATTCACAATTGATAGATACTATCAGCCATGTCCTGCCTATGATGTTAGGCTTAGTCATGAGGAATAGCTGGGAGCTGGTGTGTGCTTTGTAATTACAAGGTGGAAAAGTGGGTAGGCTGAGGGGAAGTGCTGAGGCCAGGCTGGAGGGCTTCACTGCTCTTCTGGCTTCCCTGTGAAAGTGCTCACAGTCTCTGCACCACAGAAGTTGACATTGGCAGTTACGGCTGTATATTTTTTATGTACAATTCCAACCATAGGCCTGGTATGTGATAGGGGATTAATGAATTAGTGAATGAACAAATGAACAGATATCTTTAACATACAGAGGAGGCAAAGTGGGCCATCCTTTGCAGTTGACTAAGCTCTTTGTACATCTGGTGAAGTTGCATGGACTAAATGAGATGCTGCATGATGTAAAGTGCCAAACATGGATCTCAGTATAAAGCAACACTTTGTGTGCATGTGTGCACAACCAGCACGTTCGGCCTGGAGGGCAGCAGGACAGTGTTCCCTCTGCAGTGAGTGACCTTCTGCCTTCGCTTCTGCTCACCAGCCCAAGGGGCTTTGTTAAGCATCTTCTCTTCCCTCAGCTCTTTACTAAGCACAACGTGCATGTGGGGAGAGGATGGTACGGGGTAAACAGTGAGTCCCAGAAAACTTACACTTTTCCCACTTCAACTGAATGATACAATGATCAGAAATCAAATGCTGACTTGGTTGGTTAGACTTCAGGAAAAATGAGATACGACATAGGCTGATAGAGAAGATTTTAACAGCACTTCCTAGGCAGTGTTTTGTTTTGTTTTTTTTTTTTAATGATTTACATCTTTACAAAACTTGGACTTTGATGTCACACATTAATTCATCTGTAAAATATTTCAAATAACTGAGATAGAAATAGAAATTGACTAAATGTAGATTATCATGTTAAGATATATATAACTAGCATGTATTGAATTTGAGAGAGTTTCCTATTCTTTTACCACTTTAAAAGAAATGAGCCGGTGACCCAACCTTAGTTCCCTCCTCTGATGGCTCCCGGCTTTTCCAGGTGCCACACGTCTCAGTGAGCCTACATCCCCTTGTGCACTGAACACTTAGCAGGAGCAGGGGCATCCAGCCCATCTCTCAGGCAGGAGAGATTGAGAATGGCATGTAGACCCATACAAATGCCTTTCAGTTGAACAACAAAAATAAGTAAATAAATCTCATGTGGAGAATTTGAGCTGTTGTGCTATGAGGGTTTGCAGTCTCTTTCAAACAGATGATGACAGTTGCCACATTTTATCACATTTTTTCCTATTCCACTGAGAGATGATATCCTGCCCCATCATGAGAAGGCACTGCCATTGTGATAGTGTGGTTTCCTGACCCCTGGCAGTGACAGGATCTCTCTTATCGCTTGCCTGACTCAGACGGGTGGCTGCTGAGCACTTATTTGTTCACTGATTCAGTCAGTCAACAAAGAGTCTTGGGGTACCAGCTGTGTGCCAGGCTGTGCGCTAGGTGCTGGTATTGTACAGGTGGTTGGGATGTGGTCCTCGCCTTTGAGGAGTTTGCTGAGTCGGCAGCCTAGTGGATGAGACAGGTGTGCACACAGAGCACTGGAGCCCTTCACGCTGGGCAGAGAAGGGAGGGAGTGATATCTATAGAGGATTCATACTTACTGACCTTTCATTGAGGTTCAGGCACTGTTAGGTACTTTCTGAGAAATGCCTCATTGAATCATCCCTGAAGTCCTGCAGAGGAGGGCTTACTGTCCCCTAGCTTTACAAACAAGGAGACTGACACTTAGGGGGTCCAGTAACCTGCCAGAGGTCTCATCCAGGAAGGGTCAGGACTAGGATTTGGACCTAATTTGTGGGAGACTCCAAAGTCCATAGTCTTTCTGCTGCACCCTCCTGCTTCTAAAGTTTATAGGGATTGTGAAGAAGTAGGATGGGCAACAGTGAGAAGTCTAGTATGTTGGCAAGTGGGAGCATGGGGGTTAAATGCTGGAAAATGAATCCAAATAGGTAGCCTTAAGCCCGGTGGTCAGGGGCCTCATGTGATACCTTCACTCCACAAGCACTGAATAAAATCCCTACTGTTTTTCACACAACAAGCAAAGAGGTGCTAAGTACAGACCCTGACCCTAGGGGCTCACTCTTTAATAGGGAAAGCTGAAGGACTTACCTCTTCTGGACTTAAACCCAAACTTGGTCTTTTAGGAAGCAAAAGGCAAAAACTCCATTGGCAGCCTGCGGGTAGTTTGCTCTACTGAAGACCTAGGCAGTGGAAAACCATTAGAAACGTTTACTAAAATCCATGACCTGTCTGGTGATGTAGAAGCGTGAAGTGACAATACTGTCCCTGTCAGGATTTAGTGATGGGTAATCATGGCAGTGTGTCCAAGGGTGATGATGGGGCATGTTTGGGGTAGGGTCACTTCCTCCTGGGGGTGTTGGGAGAGTGGGGGAAGTCCCGACAGAGTGCTGGACTCCAGGTGGGAAGACGCTCTCCAAGCACGCCTGGGAGAGACTCAGGGTAACTATGTCTCCTGTTCCTCCCGCTCCCAGCCCTCATGCCCAGCCCTGCTGCCACCCTGGCATGGCCACTATACACACTCTCTGACTAAAGCTTAGCTTCTCTACTTTGGGAAGCATGCATATGTATTGAATAACAGTCATAAAACCTTCTTGGATTTGTGTAGTGCCTTATCTTCTAAGAACTCAAAGTCTCCTTAAGGCTTTTATTCTACTTTATTCTTAGTGCATCCCTATGAATAAGAAAAGGTAGATTTTGTGATTCTCATTTTATTGAGATGGATAGAGAGATGCAAAGGTTAAAAGACTTGTGAAGAAGAACATAATTTTTCTAGCCAGGGTAAATTAGGAGTGTCTCAGAGGGCAGTACTTGGGTGGTTAATTAGGTTTTAGCTTTTCGGAGAGCATGAATGATTGCGGAACCCTTCAAAGCAGTATCTGCATAAAAGGAATTTGCCTCTGCCCCTGATTCCACTAATCTCCCTGCCCACCCCCCCAATAAAGTTGATCTTTCTTGATTCTCAAGCCTGCCTTTCTAGCATTCATTTCCCTAACCAGGGACATCATGCCCTGTCTCCTGAAAGCTTCCAGGAAAATGTCACTGAAAAGGAAAGGCCTGATAAGCTGATAACTACCTCACTGGTTAGTCATTGAGTGTTTATTAGTGGCCAGGCATGTGCAGAGGGTGGTTGACACGCATAAACTAATTTAATCTTCATAGCAACACCATGAGGTGGGTTACTATTATTAACCCCTTTTTACAGATAAGGATACAGAGGCTTAGGGAAGCTTATTATGTCATCTCTCCCAGGGTTATTTGCATGTGAACAGTGCACACACAACACTGGCCAAAAAGTGGATCTGCCTTTGAGAAATTTCAGGCGTCATCTGGGGATTATGGGTTAAATCTTTGAATTTTAAAAAAATGTTGGCCTTGGCTTCTCTGACTTCTCAGTCAGTGGGGAACATACGTTTGTTCGTCATCTGGGAGATTTGTGGAATCTTCCAAGACATCAAGAGCTTCATTTTGACTGTTTACAAATTGCTCTATGCAGTTTCACAGTGAACTCATTTATTTACTGTGGGTTCTCAGCAAAGTAAAGCTTTTCCTTTTGTAGACATCTGCCTGAAAAAATTAAGGATGGCCAGCAGCTGAAGAATATGAGTGGTCAATGGTTTTATGAAGCAAAGGCAAAAAGGCACAGAGACAAAATCCACGGCACAGATATCGTCAGAGCATCTATGAGGAAGAAGAGGCTCCAGGTGGCAGGTGAGTTGATGGGACTAGTGCAGTCAGAGGCAGCCTTCGTTTGGGAAGGAGAAGTTGGGGGAAGGGAAATGTCGGAATTATTATGAAAATCTGCTGAGGGAAATCATTAAGTGTACACTTTTCATAATGTGTAGCCCTCTGGCTCAGACTTTTCTTGCTCTGCATTTGGGTGGATGAGGTGGGGCTGAGTGACTCAGAGTGGTGTAGAAGGAGAAAGGAAGCCCTTTAGATGCCGTGGTGAGTAGTAATAGCCACACAATTGAGATTTATAAGGGCCTATCATCTCTTCTTTCTTTCTTTCTTTCTTTCTTTCTTTCTTTCTTTCTTTCTTTCTTTCAATCCTTACCCGAGGATATATTTATTGATTTTAGAGAGAGGGGGAAGGAAGAGAGGGGTTGGGGAGAGAAAGAGAGAGCGGGGAGAGAAACATCAATTCATTGCCTCCCATATGCACCCCAACCAGGGATCAAACCTGCAACCTAGGTATGTGCCCTGACTGGGGTTCAAACCTGCAACCTTTAGTGTATAGGACATTGCTTTAACCTACTGAGCCACCGGCCAGGGCCACCTTTCTTTTTTCTTTTTCTTTTTTAACTCTGAAGATGTAGAACCTTTTCTCCTGAGTAGGGTGAAGAACTTAGAAAGAGATTAGCCTCCCCACTTAATTACCTTGACATCTGATACTTCTTTAATCAACCAAGTACATTATTTAAGGTACTCCAAAACAAAGACAGTATTTTGAGGGCTTTTTAAGAATTCTGTTGAGTTCATTAAATATTTCCCTGGTGCATTCTAACTATGCACTAGTCAGCGTAAATCTTTATCACTGAGAATAGCCCTTTCCTAGATCTAGCCTGTACTCAATAAGAAAAATAACTATCACCTTTTGAGCACCTAATATATGATGGGCATTTACTCTCTCTTACTTCTAATTGTAGCAGCAATCTTGTAAGATATGTATTATTATCCCCATTCTATATATGGGGTATGTAAAGTTCTATATGCCCGAGGTCAGATAGCTGGCAAATGGCAGAGCTGGGCTTTCATTCTTTCTGAAAGAGCCACACTCCTTATAGGGAAAGGCTGCCTGCTTGGTATGGACCACACATTGCTCACAGGCCTCTTGATTTTCAAAACCATCCAGACCTTCAGGAATCCTGAAGGGTACAGGTTAGTACTGTGGACTCCATTTTGCAATTGAAAACCTAGGCTTATACTATAAAGAGATTTGTGGGGAATACCACCCTGGAATGTGAGTATGTATAGAAATTGAAAGCCCTTATATTGTTCATCTTCTTAACGCTGATGAAAGTATTCTTGGCACTTACCGGTTATGTGGTCTTGGGTAAGTTTCTAGAACTCTGTGATCCTCAATTTTCAAATCCACAAACTTGGAAAGTCACTCCATCCTCACAGGAGAACACATGCAAAGAACTCAGCTCTGTCCACGGCACTGTCTTCACTCTGTTGATGCTCATTATCTGAGAGGAGCAGGTCAAAAGCCTTGGATGTTCAGATGCAAAAGAGGTTATTTCCTGAAGAGTGAACACAGAGGTTTTATGGGGTCCTGGCATCTGAGCTGGGTATTAAGGAATATGTAGAATGTGGGTGTACAGGGACTGGAGAGAGGAGAAGGTAGTAGAGGGGAACATTCTAGGCTTAAAGCCTTTGTTCCTCTTACTATCCCAGAGCCCAGCCTCAAGTTAGGCACATTGTAAAAGTTCAGTAAATGCTTGGTGATGATGGTGCTTCCATTTCAATGAGGATTCCCTGTCCTGAGAGTCTCCTGGCCATATACATCCAGTCCTGACGCAATTTTGGGTCAGATTCACCTAGAGGCAGTCAGAATTTTGCTTCAGTCGTCTCTGGAGTTACCTGCACATTACTCTCAGGAGACTTTGCTGGGTGTGGGCACACAGGGAGCTAACTTCAGAAGAATCTACTGGCTTCTTTTGCAGATACAATTCTGATGCCTAATACTCAGATACATTGGTGATTGCCGTGACACTCAGGGAAGGCCTGAAATTCAGGTTCCAGCCTTCAGTGATAAGAGATAATATGAGTTTGTAGATCACGGAGGTGAGAGATAACCTTTCTGTCTTTATTGTTTCCTGTTTCAGCTGAGCAGAGTGAGGACAGAGAAAACGGGGCAAAGGAAAGCTGGGTGAATAATGTCAACAAAGATGCTTTCCTTCCCCCAGAGCTAGCCGGAGTTGTAGAAGAGCCAGCAGAAGATGTAGGAGCAGCAAGCCCCAGGTAAGACAAGGCGCTTGTGGGGAGAGCGGCTGCATGCGGTGTTCATGGCTTGGTGTGCTGTGCAGGCAGAATAGCAGGCTGTTAGTGCAGATGCTGGACTGTCATGGCCATGGGGAAAGGGCATCTCTGAGAAAATTCTGGGCCCCAAGGTAAGCAAAGCCTGGGTAGTACTGTACCCCAGCTTCCAGAATGTCTAATGAATCTGAATATTAAGTAAAATTAAAATATTAAGTGGTGATTTCTTTCAGCACCAACAACAAGTTGTTTCTTATTTGTACTAAGGATTTTTCCTTAGGGTAAAATGAAGAGGTACTGTAACATGAATATAGAGGATGAGTCACTTCAGGGAAGAGATGAATTATAACCAAATTATAACAGCCTGGTACAATGGAAAATGCTCAAACATGCGAACCAGGCAGATATGAATTCAAATCCTGAATATGCTGGGTATTCCATTTGACAATGGGCAGGTCATTTAACCTCTCTGAGTCTCTTTTCTTAACAAGAGATAGGAATGATAATCTACACCAGGAAAGACTGTGGTGAGAATTAGTGATAATGGATGCAGAATACCTGGCCTCTTAAGGATGTACATTATCCTACATGTCACCATCTGGCTGATGTGGATCTACAATGCCACAAACGTTTTTAGCATGATGATGACCTTTTGAGTATTTAAGGTTTTTCCTACTGGTGTTCATCACTTGAAGTTATAGTCATTACCCTTTGGCGGGAGGGCAGTTCCACTTTATCTCTATGTCCTCAGTGAAGACAGTTCACTTCAGAGTCTCCAACTGGGATAAAGATGATGGATTCATTGGTGGGACTCACTGAGTCAGGGGGTCCAAGGCACAGTAGATGCTGAAGGAATGGAAGCGTGGGCTCTCATGTACACAAAGCTATTTCAGGAAGCTCAGGAAAGGGTGTGAAGAATATCCTACTCCTTTCCTTTCAGTGACTCTCCACTTACCAGCTGCCTGCAACCCCTCTAATGGGGTGAATACCTGCCTTCCTTCTACAGGGAAAGATGAGACCTTAAATAATAAAAACTCTGGGAGCGCAAATACAGTCATTTAGATAAACCACCAAGGAACTGAGAGCACCTTCTAAGAGCCAGGTTTGATGGGGGTGGAGGGGCCCCAGAGCACTCACTGAGGGAAGAGGGTACAAGCATCACAGAAGAACATTTTGGAATTTCAGAGATGAACTTAGCTCATTGCAGTTTTGTGGGGGTCAGACTTCCTGTCCCTCTCCCAGAAACTCACGTCATCTCAAAGGGCCTGAGGAACAGAGGGGCCACTGCCTGATAGCCCAACTCACTTTCCTCATGCCCCCATGTGGGCTACTGGGTATTACCCCACCCATTCCTCAGTTTGAGACTATTGAGTTTCCAAACTTTATGTCTGCATTGTTTTCTGCCTTCCTTGTGTGACCTTTAGGGTCTTGTGAGTCTTTCAGGTCTCATCTGTTAATCAGGACAGAGCTACCTCACCAGGATGCTGTGAGATGAAATAAAATGAGGTGGGGGGACCACTTAGCGCTTCTCAGGAAGAAAGAAAATTGGCAATTTTCAAGTGGCAAAATTAAGTCATTACAATATAGATGGGGTATGGTTCAGAAAGCAAGAATAAGAATGTTAGATGTACCCAGCATGCTTTGCTCATTACATGGCGTGGGTGCTAATCACCCAGAACTGTAGGTGGAGCTGTCACTTACTTCCTCTGTTCCTTGTCAGAAACTTCTGCTTTGCTCAGTATCAGGTTCCTGCAGTGTTTCTCACCTATACTTTAACCTTTGGGAACTGGGTGTGTTAAGTGTATTTTGGGGATTGTACTTTTAGACTAAGTGAACTTCAATAGAATGACTCAATACCTGTCAATATTTTCTTAGCCAGGAGTCAGAGAGCTGAGGTAACAGTGACTGGATATTATAGTTTCTGAAGGAGGTTTTCTAATGGTCTCCCTGGCTAGATTCCTTCTTTCTGTTGCGGGTGCTACTCTGTGGGCATTCTGTGTGGGAGGAATGAAACCACTGTGGGTACTGAGCATGTACTCAGCCACTGGAAGCTACCTGTGTTCTTTTGGAACTCGTCTTTGTTTGCACCTGTCACACCAGGAAGCAGAGAGAGGTTTGGTGAACAGAGGAGAAGAGAATGAGAAAACTCCAAATGCTCATGGTTCTAGTTCTGGCTAATGACCTTCAGTAGGGCTGTGTCGGTCAGACTGTGGATGGCATTGGAAAACTCTGTGGTAAAGGACTAGTGTTTTGCTTTGTGTGTGTTTTTTAAGGCATTTCTTTCAATTTCTGCACTTACCTCATCATGAATAGCAACAGACAGTTCATGACTGGCACTGGTCCATGAACCACACCTTGATGGCACATCTTGCCACACCCTCCAAGTTATTGTAGAACATGTACATAAACTGCAGGACTGAGCCAAGGTGGGGAGTACAGAATGGAAATGTGAGGCACTCTCTTCCTGTGGTCAGGACCCATTCCATAAATGAGGTGTAATGTGTCCTGGCTATAGAGGTAGGCGTATTCTGGGATGAGAAGCCCCTCCTATGTTACTTACGATGACATATTCTGTAAAACATGTTTGGGTGCTCCAGGAAACACTGAGAGTCTAGTAGCCTCTCTACTGGGCAGGGCTGTTGGTGCTTCTCCGGCCTGAAACAGCCTGGAAGGGGACTGACCTTTTAGTTTCTCTCTCTCTTCTTTTAAGGTAATCTCTGTGAGGATGGGTAACCCTCTGTTAACTTATATTCTCTTAGCTCTGTGGCCACAGATAGGACCAGCCTAAAGCCTCTAAAAAAAACCAACAACAATAGTTTCTCCAGTGTGTTGCAGACTTCCCAGTTCTTTCCCCCTTCTGGTTCCTCCTCTCACATCCTTCCTATCTCACATCCCTCAGTTGCCTGGCAGCCTCCTTTCTCCTTTGAGAGATCTAACATGCATTCCATTCTAAGGAATATTTGACTTTGCAATAATGCCAGCCTGTCTGGATGGAAGTTTTAAGCTTCTTTTCTGATGAGCCGATCTATGGGCAATGCATTTGATCTTTTGTCCTTGGATTGATTGCAATCCAGTGATGTGGCCATTTCATTTCCTGGAGGCCTGTCCCACAGAGACATTTATATTGAGGTCTTACAAGAATTGTTCTTAATATAGGGTCTTGGATTTACCCAAATCAGTTGTGGTAGGAATAGTTTCACTGTGCATCACAGTGCCTTGTACTTGGATGAGAATATTTGTGTTAGATAAATTTGTAGGATGAAATGTGGTCACACCAGAGAAGTAATATTTTACTTTAAAAGAAGACTGACTTGAAAGACTTGGTATAGCATATTTCCTAATTCTGTTCCCTCGAGTTATCCCTGAGCTGTTTCCTCATTTGTTTATTCATGTGTTTAGGATTCCTTGAGTGTAACATGTGCAGGCTTGGTGCTGGGCACTGGGGATGAGCTGCAGCATTAGCTTCAGGAAGCTCGCAGTCCAAAGGGAGAGATCAGCAGCAACAAAAAAAAAAAATGGGAAGAAAATCACTTGCAGGATTCCTTCTGATTCTAGACACTGTTGATATTTAAACTGGAAAATACATCAGTAGAAAGTATATGATGTGTGCTATTATTTTTCACCGTTTTAGAAAGAAAGGCTAGTTAAAGTTAAAAAGCTTTTTAAACTTTGAAAGTTGGAGCGCTTTATGGCTGGACATAGAAATGAATGGAGTATCCAGCTGCTTATGTGGTGTGATTTTTAAGATTTCTGTGAAGCTCTACCACTTTTCCTGATTCCCTGCCATAGTACCTAACATTGTTTTTTTTTTTTTTTTAATTTTAGTCTTCAAAGGCTTGCATTAGAATGCAGACACTTTTAGGAGGGGAATCCTAATGCCAAAGTCACAATCTAATATTTGAATAATCCTGTTAAGGAAATAAACAATTTTGTCTAAGTGTTCCTTCTAGTATTCAGGGAGTTTCTTATGGGTGCCTATGGAAAGAAATTACAGAGTATAGGGTATAGAATTTGGAATGCTTTACTGTTTAAAAAGCTCATCTTGTGGGATATACTGAATATCTTTTATATGCAAGACACAGTCTACTGCCCTCTGAGAGGGATTCTAAGACACCAAAGACACAGTATCTGACTATAAAAAGGCTACATGCTCTTAGGAAAATGAGTGCATCCATCTAACAATATCTGATCACATGATAACAAATAGGGCCAGGCAGGGAGTGAATTCCCAATCCAAAATACCAATAAAGTATGCTGTAAGATTGGAGACAAGGAGACCCACTTCCAGGTAGGCTGACACAGGAGCAGCATCATAAAAGGAGGTGAGGGTTGGAGTGTGCTTGAAGATAAAAGCGAGGATTTGGGGAAGAGAACAGAGCAAACACTTGAGGGAGGAGCTGGGGGACAGGTTGAGTGGAGACCGCAGGGACAGTGAGGTTTGGGGACAGCGGGTACATAGACCACTTTGTTTGGCATGAAGGGTCAACAGAAGGATTGGGAAGGTATATTGAGGAGATGGTGGACCATTTCCATTCCCTTTCTGGGAAATTGAGACTTTATTCTCCAGGCCTTGAGGATCCAGGGAAAGGTAATTAGTAGAAGAGGGACATAGTCTGCATTGTGCTTTAGACCATTGCAGCTTAGTGATGGAATGCTGAATGGAATGGCACTCTAGAGTCGGGAGGTCAGATGTGAGGTTAATGCACAGGTGGACAGGAAGTGACAGATGTGAGAGTCACTGGGAAGAGGGCTCACCCGGACTCTACTCCAGTCCTCTGGCCATAAACCACTGCTTTACTGATGCCAGAAACAGGCACTATAGCCGAGCTGTTATGATGATTGTCTTTGGAGTCAGGGTGAGATGCACTTGGTTCAAATCCCCAACTATTTCACAACTAACTGTGACATCGAGCAAGTTACTTAACCTGTTCTGGCCTCAGTTTCCTTACCAGAAAATGAGGTGAAGGATATATACCTAACAGGGATGATGCCAAGATCAGCTGAGAATTAAGGCGATTACTGTACTGACGGTTGCCCAATAAAAGACCGGTATGCAAAACACTGTTGTCTTCCTTGAGAGAAGCAAAGCCAGAGCTTAATCTAGGAGACAGCTGTATTTTCAGAGATAGAGCTTGAGACATAAGACTCGTGTTCTAAAATTTTTAAATTAAGCAGACTGGTAAACTGCAGCTAACCAGGTATCCTACTCTCATCCCACTCCCCCCCACCCCAACTACAAGGTAATCCAGTGAATTCTGTGTGTTTCTGGTATTTTACTGTCTAACCATCTGTTCTGAATGCCTCCTTTCTTCCATTCTTTTGCTTTCTGAATAGCAGGACAAAGACATTTTGTTTAAAACCTACACAATGTGGGTTATTGTAGTTTGACAAATAACATGGATTTTAAAAAATAAAACCAAATATGGTCACCTGTCTGCTGCCACTGCTGCCTTCCCTGCCACTGGCTGAGTTGCCTTCATTTGTTCACTCGCCAGTTGTGTGCCAGGCACCACACAAGGCATTACAGGGATAGGAAGGTAGTTGAGATCCTCTTGAGGGTCCCTCCAGTTTACTATGAGCAGTAAGATATATATACACAGGGTGAGGTTACAGAATAGACATGAATTACATGGCTGGATAGAGTTTAATAAGAGAGAGACTGGTTTTATCTCTGGGAAGGAGGGGACAACACCATGTGCAATATGAGCTTTAAGGACTGGATTTCTAGGGAACAGAGAAAGAAGAACTAGAGACTCTGCTTATCCTTTATGCTTGGTGAGTGGGAAGGGGAGAGGAGGAAGATGTCAGGAGAAGATGAGTGTTCCATGGAGACCCTTGACCATCACACCTGGCTCATTTCTTCTGATTATTATGGGCTGCTTTATTGACTGAGGGAGATGATACAGAACACTCTGAGGAACTGAGTGTGGCACATTCTATAAGGCTCCTCGCATCACTCACCGCTTCTTAAAATGACACTCAAGAGAAATTGCGTTCTAGTCCTGAGCTATTATTTGTTTGTTTGTTTATTGTATAGACATTGTGAGCTCTTATCAGTGACCAGATTTCCTTTTTCACCCTGGCTGCTAGATAACTTGATTCCAGTGTGTGCCCATCTGTTGCGAGAATAGCTTCCGGTAATGTGTTTGTCTATTAGCCTTAATTCTGGCTCCATTGTAAGTTCTCACTCTTGTTTCTTTTCCTTTCCCTCACCATCCTTCCCCCCTTCAGACTGTATTTTATGTAAATCTGCCTCATCTCCTCTAATTCCTTTCTGGAGCAATGAGGAGGGGAACAAAAGGAAGAATGGCTACCTCAAAATTTCAGCCTGTTTCTGGGACTAACTCTGTACAAAAAATGACAGCTGAAGTGCAGAGGGAAAGAAAGGAAATGAAACTGTGGGAACATCTAGCCCACAATCTTGATAATAGTATTGGGCCAGGCTTTGTAGCCTTGGGGCAAGTTACTCTCCTCCTTAGCCTCCAGGTCCTTTGCTGCCAGGTGGAAAGCCAGCACCCTCTGAGGTATTTTCCATACTGGACTCAGTGATGCCACTGAGAGAACTGGTGGAGTTTAATACAGCATCGTGGTTCAGCCAACAGTGACCTCACCTCTTATGCCTGAGGCAAGGCCAGGCCACTGGAACAGGAAGTCTGAGCAGGTGGTTTTTTTCCCCATCCAGAGGTACTTTGACCCTCTCTTGTCCTTCTTACTCAATAGCCAAGGGAGTGGCTTTTCCGGAGGGAGCCTGCTCAGCTCACTTTCCTCCATTCACTCTCGCTGTACTCTCACTCTGGGTCTGTCTGGTCCTTGCAGTAGGGAATCATGGTCTAATCCATTTCCAGGTTTTAACCTCCCTCCATCTTCTGGATGCTGTGCTGGCCTTTATCCCATTTGTATATGAATAGGAACTCACCTGGCCAGCCTGGAGAGTTGGGCTGAAAGTTCTTAGTAAGTTGCCCAAATCCTCCAGCCTTCCTGCACAGAGTCTCTTAGATCTGCTGTTTCTTCTGTCCCTTTGCTGAGTCACTTGTCTCACCTGAGGCTTCTCTTTGGTATTTGCTACCTGAGTTAGAACAAGCACTGCCATTCTGGCCCTGGCCTATTTGATGAGGCCCTAAAACTCTTCAGAGTCATGTTTCAGCAACATTCCCCCTGGGACCACTTGGTCACTTTTGTCTGCATCTGATGTTAGCTTCTGACTTTGAGACAAGTTCATTTCTACAAATTTAAATGATGAACCCCTTGTGTGCCTGGTACCATGATAGAAACTTCAGGGCTTCTGAGGGATTATTTTCTTCTTGTCTCATACCTGTCTTTCATTTCTGCTCTGCCATTTCCTTTGCTTCACTGCTTAATCATTTCTAGGCTCAACTCTCTTTCCCTTCCTGCCTTAACAATGTTTGGCTTCAGAGACATGATTTATGCTTCCCCAAAGGGCGAGGTTTTCTTCTCTGAATTATTGTTTCTTTTGCAGTTCCACTGTGGTCAATCCAGCCTCCACTGTGATTGATATGTCTCCAGAAAACTCCAGGAGCTCAGCTGTGTCTCCAGCTAAGGTAGACTGGACTCAGGCTTTGAAAAATCGCATTTTTGGCGGGAATTCCATTTTTCTCATTTTATCAAAGCACCATGAAATAAAGAGGATTTTGTAGTATTTTTTGGTACCAAATATAGACAATTTTTACTATTTTATGTAAGAAGTCACTTGTGTGGTGGGAAAGTTGATGAATACCATGTTATTGGTATATCATGCTGAAGACCCAGATTTTTTGCCCTAGAGAGTAAAAAGTCTGAAGCTATTTGAGGCTGCTTCAGCATGCCTTTTAAACTTTTTTTAAGCTTACAGAGTGTGGCTTGTTTATGCCATGTCAGGTTTTTTTCCTATTCATTGCTTCCTGACCCTCTGTTAGAGGTCTGCTTGGGGGAGGGGATTGCCAATTTATGAAACTATAGATAGTAAACATTGATATTTAGTCTTATATTAATTTAAAAAATTCTGTTTACTGATATCCTTTCTTCATTGGAATTGGTAATCATAATAGTGACTATAAATACTTCAAGATATGTTGATAAGTATCTTTTAAATCTTTATAGAAAAGGTCAATTACAGTTATATTTAGTACAGGTTTAATCTAGCACAATGAGAGTCTCATTGGTAGAAGGAGCACTGATAGGGAATCTGTCCTTATTAGAGTGTCAGGTATACCTTAACCTTAACCATCTCTTTGATATATCCAGGCCTAAGTTTTCTCTATAAAATATGACATATAAATTTGAATCCCTGGTTCTGGTCTGATATTGTAGAACTCTGGAATTGAGTATATTTTATATAACAGCATTACCTTTTTGTATGACATATACGAGGTCTGTCCGGAAAAACTCCAGCCATTGTTAACATAATGAGAATATTTTGCACAACATCGATGTAGCCTGGCAGACAAGGAGAGTGGACTGGAATGCGCATGTGTAAACAATGATGACTTCACTGTACTAGTCAGTGGGGGCAGTAGGCCACATTGAGTGAGCATGTGTACTGTGTGGCTATCCCATTCAAAATGACTGAGCAAGTAGAACAATAGATCTGCATCAAGTTTTGTGTTAAGCTTGAACATTCCTCTGCAGAAGGATTCAGATGATTCAAATGATTCAGAAGGCTTTCAGGGACAATACAATGAGTGCAGCACAAATAAAAGTGTGGCACAAATGCTTGAAAGATGGTTGAGAATCTGTTGAAAGTGATCCACATTCTGGAAGGATCTGCAGCAAGCAGAACACCTGAAAATGTTGAATGCGTATGGGCTGCAATCAGCTACTGACAGATTGGCTACTGCCAGTGTGAGAACTAGAAGCTGATCTGGGGATTCCAAAAACTACTGACTTTTCCTAAAACTAAAATCACCTTTGAAAGGGAAGAGATTTCAGACCTTTGATGAGATTTAGGAAAACATGACAGGGCAGCTGATGGTGATTCCAACAAAGGATTTACAGAGCGTTTTGAACAGTGGAAGAGACACTGGGAGAAAGAACTGTGTGAGGTCCCAAGGTGCCTACTTTGAAGGTGGCAGAGACATCATTGTCCTATGTTTCTTGTATCTTGTATCTTTTTCAATGAATGTCTCTATTTTTCATATTACATGGCTGGATACTTTGTGGACAGACCTCATATAGTAATTCTATGCTAAACTGATTAACCAGCACAGACATTTTTCAAGCATGCCAGATAGAATTTACGGGGTAAGACTATCAAATATTGGAGATAATAAGCATTTGCTAACACTGAGTTGTTGTTATGACATTTAAAATGGGTTTAATAAACAGTGTTTTTCCCCCAGCAAAGGAAGAATCCGTTTAATAGCTCCAAGTTGCCAGAAGATCACTTATCTCAACAAACCAAGAAAGAGCAGTCAGCAAATGGAAGGACTGGTTTCTTTCAGACTTCAAAAGAGGGTAAATATTATTTTTATAGACTAGATATTTTTATCTCTGCTATCTGTAGACAAGGGGAATTCTCAGAGTTCTTTTGACTAAAATAACTTTTAAGAGAAAGTGAAAGGCCCTGGTGGTTTTCTTGTTCTGCTCTGCCCATTGGTTTCCTGGGAAGGAAGGAGGGAAGCACACATTTTGGAAGCCAGAGGATCATGCATTCCAGCCTTGGAGTGGAACTGGGAAATTTTTTCACCAGAGGCATTCAGTCACTCATTTAACAGTTTTTACTGGACATCTACCATATGCAGACTCAGTTCTGCTGAAAATTAAAACTTTGCCTCAAAAGAAAAGGACTACTTGATCATGTTTTGATACTCTAATCTATAATCATCAGCCCAGTCCCTCAGGAGCATTAGGTCAGGTTTGTGACTAGTAATTTAAGTCTGCCTCTTATGAAATTTCACCGTTCTTTCATACCATTAGAAGGAAATACTAGACAATTTAATCTCTTCAAAAGTAACTGTAAAAACATCCTGGCTGGGTAGCTGACTTGGTTAGGGCATTATCCCGATATGCCAACATTACAGGTTTGATCCCAATCAGGACACATACAAGAATAGACCAATGAGTACATAAATAAGTGAAACAACAAAGCGATGTTCCTCTCTCTATCTTTCAAATCAAAAAATAAAAAAGAAGTAACTAAGAAAATTTCACAAACATTAAAGATTGGGTAAGGGGTAGAACATCAACAATTGAAAGTGAAGTTAGGACTTTCAATCAGCTTGTTTTAATATTAATATTTCTCTCCATTGGGAATACTTTACATAGCATAAATATTATACAGAAAGAAGTCACTGGAATACATTACTTTTTTAAACATTTGACAAAGTTAATTTTTGTTTTAGGTATTGAGTTTTGTTTTGTTTAATTGAGTCTCTTTTTCTGGTTTCCATCCATACATTTTTTTAAGTGACTTCTGTGTTTTCCTTCCCCTCCCTGCCACATTTTTTCAAATTGTTTTCTTAAAAACTTTTTTATTGAGTATAAAATACCACAGAGTATGTATGTAAAGCACATTAATCTCAAATGTATAGTTGAGTGAAGTGTGTGCATGCATTTTAAAAGGCTTTTTAATTAGTTCTGCATTTATACTACATACTTATTGCCTTTAATATTTTATACTTTTGCTATATATAGATTAAGTTTTTCTTAAGTATGTTAAATTATACATTACTCTCCACTTGATATATCATCTAATATGTCATAAATTTCAGGTGAATTACCAGGGACAAAAGAAAAGTCATCTATCCTGGCTATTTCAAACCAAAAGTTAGAGAAACCAAAGCAGAATTTTCCAAGCCCTGAGAGTGGATCCCAGATCAGAGCTCCAATCCCCAAAGCCAGGAAAATGATCTACACATCACATGATTTAAAGCAGGATGATAACCAGTATTTTCCTAGACAGAGGACAGACTCCCTAAATACAAGAGGAGCTCCAAGAGGGATCCTGAAGCGCAACTCCAGTTCCAGCAGCACAGACTCAGAAACTGTTCGTTTCCATCAGAACTTTGAACCCAGAAGCAAAATTGTGTCACCTGGCCTAACCATCCATGAGAGAATTTCTGAGAAGGAGCGCTCTCTAGAACATGACTCCTCCTCAAACTCACTGGAGCCATCAAAGCACGTGAGATTCTCTGCAGTGAAGGATGAACTCCCACAGAGTGCTGGGCTAATCCATGGCCGGGAAGTGGGAGAATTCAGTGTTTTAGAATCTGACAGGTTGAAGAATGGAACAGAAGATGCCAGAAACATGGATGAGTTTTGGAAGGACCTGAAGTCTTCCCAGTACAGAAAGTCTTTGCCTTCACATCAATCAGACTCAAGCCCAAGTGCATTAAAAAATGAAACACGTCAGCCAAACACTTCTGGTTCTTTGTCAATTCATGAGCACCCATCTCCCTTGGAGGTTTTACCAGCAGGACCACAGTGCAGTGAGAACTCGCCCACCATCGATGAACACAAAGCTAAATCACCAGAATTATCAAGGCTTGAATCGGAATTGTCCAAAAACCCTGCTGGTAAGAGAGTTGTCACTACCAGGCAATAAGCATTGACTCAGGGGGCTTGAAATGGCTAGGCCAGGCACCAGTGGAAGCTACACTTTGCCTCCTAGCCATTCCTGCTGGAATTCAAGCAGATGCCACTGGGGAATGCTTATACCTCTTAATGGGTTTGCAGGTTTTCCTCAATCCCCAATGATTAAAGAAATCAGGATAGCATGGTTTCTGGCCCATTATGCTTTAACCTAAAAATGTAATCGTATCAATTATTTAAGCAAATTGCCATGTTTTGAGTTGTATCAAGGTTTTTATACAGAGCAAGAATTAAAAATATGCTAATACCTTTCTATGGAATAAATATATTATTACTTATCTAATTCAAATTCGTCAATTACCACTTAATCAAACTTTGGTTTCTCTTTTAATCTCAAGAGAACCTTCAGTTTCTTATCCTCAAAGGATGGGAAATGAGATTTTGAGTACTTATTTTGGCCTACACAGGGCCTCTGGCCTTTTTTCTTAGCCTTTAAAAGCTCTGTAGGAACTTTCTCTTCCAGCTGGTGTGAGCTGAGAGGTAACAAGAATGCTGCTTTTTCCTGCCAAACAGCTAACTAGCTCTCTCTTGAAGATTCTACAACTCTCAGGGGATACCTCAAACTGCTTTCCCATATTTACATGATTACTTCATAATTCTTATGTCTTAAAACACAGAAACAACAGTAAAAATAATTCCTTGTACTCTCCCATCTTCAGTAAGTCTTCATCCAACCCTATGATTATTTCTTTATTGTCAAGAATATTTATGGTAGCGACAGGCAAGTTTCTAACCCATTGGCTCTCTCTCCCTTATTTGTCAGTAGTGAGTTAACCAGAGTCACTTTGCTCAGCTCTGCAGTTTCATACTTGTTCAGATCAACCTACTTTTTAAAGGATAAAGCATTTTCACCCCCCTTCCCCTCGACACTTAAATCATTTGAAGAGAACAGAATATTTTTTAAAAATTAAAAATCAGCAGGTACTTCTTTAAGAAACCAAGGAACTCATATTAAAGGAAATTATTAAAGTTTCAGTAAATATTAGCAAATAATTGGATGATGCTTACTTAAATGTTTATTCAAAAGATGAAGGATATTTCTTTGGTAATATTTTTCCATAGAAAAAAGTTGGCAAATCTTTACTGTTTTTCAAACTGCAACTGCTTTTAGAGAATATCTTTGAAACTTCATAATAACTACTTACTTGTGCTTTCTGATTTTTAAATCCCAACTGACCATGAACACTGGGAGGAAGACATCAGTCATTAGCTGGGCTGCTTTTGATGGACAGGCAGGCCTTCTGACCCCAGAGCTTGTAAACTAAGTTCTGCTTGCTTATTAACACCACACCTGTTTTATGGAACACCACAAAAATATACAGTAAAAAATATGGAGCATAAAAAGAAAATTAGGACCAAGTAAAAGGTAAAATGTCTTCAAACTATGAAGGTTTGACTTTAGCTCTGAACTTTAGAATAGCCAATGTCATGGTCATCCTGGACAAAACACAAAACAAAAGAATTCCTTAAAAGAAACAGAACATTACCTCTCATCCAAGTTTTAAAATACGTGCTATTTTTAAAGTAATAAGCTTTCATTACTAAACATTTGAAAAGAAGAAATGCTCTCAGGTGCATCGAGCCAACAGCTGATAAATGATGCTGTACCTCAATAGCTAAAATATGTGGGGCCTAGGGGTGAAGGGACAGAAGTAAAAAGAAGAAATGCGCACAGAAGAAAACAAATATCTGTGATGTCATTACCCTGCAGTAACTATTGCTAACCTTTAATTGTAGAGCTTTTCAATAATTTTTAGGCATGAATATAATTTTAAATTATGTTTGTACTGCCTAGACTTCTTTTTTCAGTAACAGTATATTACGAACACTTTTTCATCATTGAGTAGTTTTCTGTTAAACAGTCTAACAGAATTCTTAAAGATTTCTCAAAGAAATTTCACAATTATTACATGTATTTAATAGTACAAAGTATAGGTAAGAAAGGAAACCAGTATCTATTATAACCTGTAATCATCGATTATCATATAAAAGCTTGTTGTTTTCATATTTAACCGGAGTTGAAGAATAAAATTAAAGATTGAATTTTATTAACTAATATGTCCTCTAGTGCATTTGAAATGTAGCTGACTTCGTAAAAATTTAGCTCACATAATTTCCAGAAACATAACTTAGCATTCATAAGGAAGAGGGAGACATGCTGAAATACCTGAATCTTAACCAGAGGGGAAGAATGTCTGAGTTCCCTTATCTAAATGTACCATGTCCTGTGATTAAGGCTCAGAAAGGACTCTCTCTACTTTCTTGATGGCTTAGAAAGAACCTAAATATTCTTCCCCAGCCTCCTAGTCACTGGTTAGCCAATGTCAGGTAGAGATCAAATTTTCCATTGGTCATCATTTTGGTTTATTTGGCTCATCAAAACTATTTTTAAGTCATACATTATAGGATGGAAATTGGGGATAATGAAGGAGCTTCTTGAGATCATGGTCCTAAAACTCCAGTATGTAAGACAGTCACTGGGATCGCTGTTGGTAAAGACTCCCGGGCCCATCTTCAGAGATTCTGGTTTAATAGATCAGGAGTCTGGCCCAGGAATACAAACATTCTCACTGTTTCATTCTGATATTCTATTCATTCTGATATTCTATTCTTGTTTAATCTTCCTTGAAAGATGTCTTTTCACCTCCTGAAATCTCCTAAGTCTGTATTCCTCAAACTTGGGTATAAACCCTGAGTGATTATGAGTGTGCTAGTGGGTAGGTGGAGTCATAAAATCAACATGGTGTATCTTCCTGGAAGGTTAATTTCATGCAAAGATGATTTGAGAGTGAGAGAAAATTATAAGTAAATGCAACATGAAGCAGAATATAAAATTTACGTGAATTTTTAAAGTAAACCAAAGACCTGAAAGAAATTTCCCTATTCGGTCTACACCCCATACTTCCAGGCATCTCCATTTACCTTCCCTTGCTGTCATAGGACATCTTTGGCAGAATATCTTAATTTAGAATATCTTAATTAGGTTTACCTTGTAACCCCTGAAAAATGCTGATATAAACAACTAATGGTGTGGAACATGTAAATATAAAGTGCATCTTTAAAAGATAATGTGAGTGATTGAATAATAATTCTTTAGGTGTTCTCTTTTCTTATTTAGAAAAGCATTTCTATATTGCAGATGAACTGTCTCATGTTGAGCCTGAGCCTTCTCAGGTGCCAGATCACAGTTCCAGAGACCATCAGCAAGGTAAGCCTCCTCCTCTCAAGACCTTAAAAGATGAGACAGTCTCACGCTCTGGTCCACATGCCACTGAGATAAGGAAGACAACTGATGATTCCATATCTAAAGTCTTAGACTGGTTTAACCGAAGTTCTCATTTAGATGACAATAAGTCATCTCTCCAACATCTCCAAGGAATAAAGCCCAAAGAAAAGGCAGACTCAGAATCACAGATTGCCACTGCCTTGGTGACAGATGACATCATTCTAAAAGGAAACGGCTCAAAAGCTCTGTTACCCACCAAAGTTAAATTGATGCCTATGGAATCTGATGAAACATCCCAGAGAGAGGGAAATATGCTGCTTTCTGGAAAGTGCCAAGACAGTAATGCAAATCTCAAACCCAAATCTATTAATTTGTCCCATCAAGTCAAGGAAGGTCCAGGCATATTGCAGCCATTTGAAATCTACAGTCCAAATCAAAGGAGTAAAACCATGGACTCCAGCCAAGCTTCAAAAAACGCAGGAATGGGAAATGGAATACCTCACCCAACCAGTGCTCTCAAGGGATCTGGTGCAGCACATCAAGTTCCATGCAACATTAAGGATGTTGGCAGCTTATGTAAAGAAGAGCCCAAGTTTCATGTTTATGAAAAAGACAGAGGAAACACAGAGGTCAATTTTGACACTTCAAAAATTGTCAAAGGACCAGGTTTGAAAGACAACATGAAGGCAGAGAGAGCGAGCAAAGGAGGAGATACTTATATTCTGAAAGCTTCCATAGAGCCAGAGGGTACTGAGTCACTCCCTGGGGATCCCAAAAACACATTTGATTGGAAGGAGCCTGAGGTCCAACTGCAACAGGAAGCTGGTGAGGTTCCCAAGAACCAAGTGCTCAGGGAGACATACAAAAGAGTGAGTGACAGAATATCCTTTTGGGAAGGTGAGAAAGGTGCACCTAAGTTAACTCAGAAAGAACCCACATCTTCACACAATCAGAGACGACCTTTTGCTAAAGCCTATCAGCCTGTAAAGTCCATGGAGAGTTTAGCTACAGGCCAGAATGAATACAATCAAGTGACTGCCAAACAAGTGGTCCTTGATGAGGATGGCCAACCAGCTCCTCTCTGTGGTTTTTATTCCTCAAAGAGACCCCAAGAGATGAGGGCCCAAATATCAAGCTCAACCAAAAATTATCCTTCAACTGACCAATCTGGTCAAGTGTCTCTGTTTCAGAATAAGATAAACGAGCCTATGAAAAGATTGCCAGGATCAGACAGTTTACATTTTGAAAGAGACATCACCTTGCCAGCACTGCAGCACTCTTCAAATGCTGGGAGTGAAATGCGTACTTCTTTGGAGAAAGACAGATCTTTAACTGGTAAATCAAATCCCAACTTTAAAGTTATGTCCCTAAAAGAAAGAATAGATGAATCCAATACAGAACAGGTTTATAATCCCTCTCAATTTGAGAATTTAAGAAGGTTTTGGGACTTAGGAAGCAACCCGAACAGTCAGGATGATGTTGAGAAGAATACCACCAAAACAAGCCACAAAAAATCTGTGCCTTTTAGTAGTCAGAAACACAAAGAATTCCATGATATCAAATCATCAGGAGAAAATACCCCTGAGATAGAGACACTTCTAAGCCCCCCACAAGTTCCGGCAACAGAGGAAATACAGGAATTAAATTCCAAGTGCGTACTCCAGGTGTTACCATATGAAACCACGTTTCCATTGAAGCCATCCAAAGAGTCCACTCATCAGCTGCCAGGAAATGAGTCATCAAAGGAAAATGTGCAAAAGAATATGGAATGGTTTGTTACTCCAGTGTTCAAGGAAGAAAAGGATAACTCAGACCAAGAGATTCAAGAATCCATAGTGAAAACAAATGTTTTGTCTAAAGATTACAAAGACACTTTTAATGTCAGCTTACAGAAGCTACTTTCAGAAGCTTCATCACTAGCAATCCAACCTTCTGATGAAAAAGTTCATGGAAAACAAGTGCTTGGAGCAGGTGGTGCTGAAAATAGGACATGTCCTCAAAAGGCAGATTTTGCTGATATTGAGGAAGCATCCAAAGGACCTAAGGACATCATTAATGAGTATGTAGATAAAACAGTAGCTCCTCCAAAGGTCAAACCAAACACTTTGGCTGCTAGTCTAGAAAAACTCCTGAAGGAAGGAACTGGAACTTTACCCTCTCCCTTGCAAAGCAAGTTGGAACCCATTACCCATAGGGTCAACTCCAAGCTTGAAGAGAGTAGAGTTTTTGAAAAAGGCATAGAACAGAGTGACAACTCATCAGCGTATCAGAGGGAGATGATAGCTCCTTTTCCAGAAGGGGAAGAAACTTTAGGAAGAATAGCTCTCCCCCAGCAAACTGAAAGTGGTGGGTGTCAGGGAAACTTGTTTCAGGAGGCTGCTGAAGGCTCTTACCCATTGGATCAACCTTCCCATCTTTACAGAAAGGGTTCTTTTGGGATTGTGGCCAACTTTCCCCAAGATGTGCCTTCTTCCAGAGATGCTTATCTTGCTCCTCAGGATAAGGCACTACTTTCTCAAAGGGAGATTTCAGAGACTGTGGAAAAAGTCACCGTTCCACCCAAACCTGCATCGAAAGATGTAAATGTTGTATTACAAAAGCTACTTAGGGAAGCTTGGTTGAGTTACCCAGTTGGGAGGGAAGTAGTTCCTGGAGAAGTAAAAGAATTTCCTGAAGGAGTACAAGCAGCAGATAGCTTCCAAAATTCTCCACCATCAGCTACAACGGACATTACAGTTCCAGATAGAAAGGATTTTTATTCCTTCAATGTAGTTCCTGATAAAACTCATGAAGTTGCATCTTATTTAGCTGCCCCAGTGACTCCATCAGAAGAAACCCTCAGCTCATATGGTTCTACTGTTGATCAGTATAGCAAAGAATTACCTCAAGAAGTGGCAGAAATGGTGAGGGAAACAATTATTCAACCTAAATCAGCATTCCTTGAATTCAGTGCTGGCTTAGAGAAACTACTGAAGGAAACAAATGAAACTCTCTTCTCAACATATGAAAGAGAGACAGGTAGTACTGAGGTGCCCAGGCCAGCTGCTTCTGAATTCCATCCTGAGGAAATAAAAGAAATAGTGAAAAAGTCTGAGGCCCCATCAATAACTGAGAGTGCTTTTGATATTGGTTTTGAGAAACTCCTTAAAGAAGCATCAGAAGCTCCCTCTGATGAGCTCCAGGTGTCAGTGAGGGAGGGAACTCCTGAGAAGGAGACTTCAGAGTCAGAGCAGGCCAGGTTCTTGGGCAGAACCCAAGAGGCCCCCCAAATGAAGCTTAAGAGTAATGTTTTTGAGTCTCAAGTCAGCCGGTGTGATGACATGTTGAGAGGAGAAGCTGTGACTGATTTATCAGGATATCTCTGTGGTTCTGAAAGTGGACTTGAGATCATCCCTCGGACCCTTTGTGTGGACCATGAAATAGGGATCATTGAAACCATAAAGCCCCCAGAGCCCAAGGATAGTGAAAGTGAGGTTGCAGGGGTTCGAGAAGTGGCTTTTCAGGAGCCTGGCTTTGAAGAGGGTCCTAAAACAATTAGTGTGTCTGGAAAGGGGCAACCTATTCCTCTCCTGACCAACAAGGAAAACTCTACAAAAACAAGTCAAGTTGAAGTGATTCTGGCATCGCCCTATGAGAGGCAAGAGAAAGAAGAAGAAAGAGAAGGTGTCTCTGACTGTGATTTTTCAGACGGAAACTTTGGCTCTGATGCAGAAAGCTGGAGAAATATGTCCAGTGAGCATTTTGAAGTTTTTCACCCATTGGTTAATGAGTTAATTAATGGAATGATGATGTAAAGGATGATATGGAGGAGTCTTTAAAATTGTAATTAATTTTACACTCCCAGATAGTGCTAAATTCTTCTTAGGACTTCAGTTCTCCCTAGCCTTTCTTGATAAAAACTACATTTCCATTTGTAGTCTTTAAATAAGTTACATAGAGACAGTTTTACCCACAGGGCAGTGGTCTAGAGTTTTACTTTTCTCTTGTTAATCACCACTAGAACTTTTCGAAACTATTTTTAAAAAGTTTTAAGAAAAGTTAAAAAGAACTTTTTGTGTTTAGAAACTACCTCTAATGTTCAAGTTACTTTTCCTTCTGGAAATAATTAGAATTTCTTTCATAACTGGCAATCCAAACAGAACTCTCTAGTTATATCTGTGGCAAGGAATTGCCACAAATGAGTACAGATTTCCCTTTTAGGGGCACTGTTTACTGCAGCCATGGCTCAACACCAGGGACACAGCGCAAGGCTGGCACTTTGCTTCCTCAGATCCCTGTGCTGTGGTGTTTCTGTTGCCACACTCTCCCTTGCATTTTCAGTTGTTCTGAAGACAACTGTCCCCTTCTAGAGTATGACTTTGGTCAGATGACCTCACCTGATTCCACACAAAGGCATTGCCTGGCCTGCTGCATTTCTGTGTCTCCAGCCTTGGCCAAGTGGATCAAGATCTTAGTGATTATCATATTCACCTGAGTGGGATCATGGATACTGGTTTCAGCTAGGCTGTAAAGCACAGGATTTGTCTCAGTTTGCTGTTCCAGTCAACACAGGCGGTTGGGCAGAGAAACCCAGGAACAAATAGGAATACGTTACCTGATGAGAGTAATGAAATGACAAAGGATGCTCCCTGGAAGGACATTTTAACCAAAGCTGCACATTTAGTGTTCATCGCCTTCCTAGGAGTTGAACAGGATTTCTCACTTTCCAGCTCCCTTCAGTCTCATGAGAATAAATAAGCTTTGCTGAGTGGCTGCCTTGTGAGGTTTAGGTTCCTTGGCAAGTAGCTGTGGAGCCTCTTAAAAACTGACCAAAGAATGCATTTTTAGTCCTAATCATCAAGTTGAAGACCCCATAACAAATGTTTCTGGTAAGAAAAGGAAAGTGAAACACCTATCTCTGAAACCAGATATACGCAAGAATATAAGTCAGCATGTTGAACTTGGTGAAGGAGATGTTTGCCAAACTGCTCCAACGCATCACTGGAGCAAAGCGGCCCACGGAAGGAGGAGGGCTTGCGTGTCTGCCCTTACCATGCATACTGTTGCCTACTGTGTGTGGTGTTTTTATAGTGTACCAGCCTAACTGGTTGAACAGCAAAAAGCCTATCTAAAAATGAAATAATCAATATTAAATAATGGCCCAGACAGGGCCCAGAGAAGATATATTAAAATTATAAGCTTTGTAAGAGGTATAAAATGGTACAGTCACACTTGCACATCCTCTAACCTAAATTATTTTAAAACAAATGGGTGGCGTGGTGAGAGCAGAGGGGAACCCGACTACAAAGGCACCAAAACTTGGTGAACAACCTAACACATCCGACCTGCGGCTAGGCTTTTAACTGACAGATACCTGTCTACATGCTCCTAAAAAAATAAAAACAAATTCTTTTAAAGTTTCCATTGTCAGAGACTTTGGAAATGCTGGGAGATTATGTGCATTATTAGCATTAAAATTTCCAAGAAGGTCTATAGTGAGAAACCTTTTAGCTTTGAACACAGAGAGTCCCCAGTCTAATTCATCTTGGAACCATTTGCTGTAGAACACCCATTAGCATTGAGCAGAATCAGGATGCGTTTCTGTGAAGTATTGGCTGGAGTAGTTCTCAAATGAATCAAAGTTATTGATTCATTAATGGAATCACTCATTCGCTTTGCAAACATTTTTGAAGCACTGTCAGCCAACTGCTGTCCTAGGCCCTGAGAATGTATCCGTGATTGATGGCAGCACTCAGAAGGTCACCCATGATGGAGTTGGTACTGTCGAAACAGAAAAATGAAGGGTGGTCCAGGGAAATTCTTTGAAAGGTTGTATGTATCTAGTTGTTGCATTCCGAGGTCATGGACCTTTTTTTTTCCTTTTGGTCCTCCTTTTATAAAGAAAATGTATTAATAGGTGATAGAGCCACCCCCTACCCTCTAAAGTGCCTAGCAAAACAAAAAGTTGACTACCTCATGTCACTTCCCAATATTTTGATGGAAATTTTAGTAGCTTATGAAACCCAAAAAAGCCTACATCTGTTGATTTGGACGATTCACCCATCTGTGTTGTATTAGATTATACACAGATGTTAAACATCTGAATCCTGCCTTTTATGGTTTTTAGCTAATTTTTTTTAATGCTTCTAAAACCACTTTGTGGCTGTCTTCAAAAGCTAGAAATGAAGTGGAATGATTCAAAGTCTGGCACAGAACAAATCATGTGCCTAAAATAGAGGTGTAGAAGACTAGGAGATCACATTTCTATTAATATGGCAATCTTGTTTCTGTATGATTTATACTTGCAAATGTTTCTTGACCAGGAAAATTATTTTTGTAAAGGACATACTATTTGTGAAGAAATTTTATTTCCATCTTTGAAATGCTTCATAGAGTAAACAAAGGTATAGATGCTTATGGCACAATGCCTCCTTTCTGCCTACCATTTCAGTGTCCATTGGTTATAAGAGTTTGGTGGGTTATTTTTTTATTGTGCAGTGTTCATCGGTTTTGTCTTATAACAGGTTCAGAAGAAGAACCCAGTCCCGTTTTGAAAACTTTGGGAAGGAGTGCTGCTAGGAAAATGCCTTCCAAAAGTCTAGAAGACATTTCATCAGAGTCATCAAGTGAGAATAAAGTTTGCCCCATTGTTCCTGCCCCCACCTAAGCTTATAACTGCTCATGTGCTCCTCTGTGGCCTCACCGCATGCTGTCGTGCACTGAAACCCCTAAAGGGGGGCTTAACAGATGAGAATAACCTTGCCCAAGTGAGCCCAAGAGGCTTGTCCGAAAGTGGCTAGAGGTTTGCTTTTAAAATAACGCATGAGATTTTGTTACTAAAACACC
Organism: Phyllostomus discolor; assembly: GCF_004126475.2. Taxonomy (NCBI): domain Eukaryota; kingdom Metazoa; phylum Chordata; class Mammalia; order Chiroptera; family Phyllostomidae; genus Phyllostomus; species Phyllostomus discolor. Next base: position 110,327,419 of record NC_040908.2, read on the forward strand.
AGGTTTCCTTGCATTGAAGAATCCCAGTTTGAGTGTTTATTCAAGTAAGGTGAGTTTTAAAAGACAGTGATAGCTAGTGGTTCTGGTAGTAGTAACTAACATGTATCTAGTACTGTGTGGCAAGACTTGGCTAAGTGTTTGACTTGCACTATTTTATTCACCTGGCAAAAGTAACCGTGTGAGGGACCAGTTGTTTTCCCCAGTTTACAGATGAGGACAATGAAGCTCAAAGAGGTAAACTAACTTGCTTAGTATCATACAGCAGAGCAGGGGTTCAAAATCAAGAGCATTTATGACAGAGTTGGGTGTCTGATAAATTTTGCATGCTATGGAGATGAATTAGTCCCTTGCTCTAAAGACTCTCCTTTCTCTTTCATCCCTTATTTTCATCCATTTCTTGCTGGAACTGTAAGCCTAAAGACTACCTAACACACAACACATGAGGCACACTATTCCCCCCTGGCTGCTGCTTTAGTGGGTGAAGGATTTCTTCAGTAGTAACGTGACACATAATGTATATAGGGATTTGTGCGCCAGACAAATGGACTTAGAAATCACCACTTCTAGTGGTTTTGTTCTTATTGTTTTTCAGCTAAGATACACTCTCAGGATTGCAGATGGTCAAAGAAAGTTTATTGAATGAAAATTAACCACTGTCAAACTCCTACGATTAAAAATTGACCATTGTCATGTTTAGAATACTTTTTTTGCATCTGCAATTGAAACTAGGAAGTCAGAATTTAAAAAGAAGAAAAAAACACTCCACTAAACAATTTCTAAAATTCAGTGATTCCCAGGGCTCCGAAGGCAGTGCTCACAATTCGTCATGCAATCCTAACCCTGCCAAAGATCTTGGAATCCGAGGGTTGGAAGGGACCTTGAAGGCCACCCATTCCAAACTCCCCGCAATGCAGGAATTCCCTCTAAAGCCTCCTTAACAGGTGGCCCACCCCCACATCCGCAGGAATGCTTGCTGAGAAGGCCTTCCAATCCTTTGTGGGTCAGCCCCGACTGTTCTTCCTGATGGCGATGGGCCCTGGGGGAAGAAAAAAACAACTTAGCAACAATTGTTCAATTTGGCAAACCTCTTATTTGTGAAACATGGGGCTCTTTCCATGGTGCAGTTTTAGAGTACTCAGGAATGTGTAGGGTTAAAAAAAATTACCATCGGCTGATGGGTATTCCTGCATGTTCCCTTCCAAATACCGATACCCACTCTCATACTAGCCTGCCAAGATTCCACTTAGCAGCTGGTCCCCAGTCACATCTCTTCACTTGACTTCCCAAGCAAGGCTCCCAGAGGCGTACACAAATGGTGATGCGTGCACAGAAATATTTGTTAATGACCGTGGGTTTGGGAAGGTGTTAGTCATGGCTAGTGTCTTACCCTTTTTAGAAGAATAGGGAGGCTGTTGCAGCCCCATGCTTTCTCCTGCTGCCGGCTGGCTGCTTGCTCTGAGCTCACCCTCTAACCCTTGGGAGTCTGTGTGCAGCAGTGTGCTGATGTAAGCTGCATTGGGGCTGAAACGGGAGCTCCCGCTATGGCACTGGCTCAAGTGGCTAAAGAGAAAGTATTTGGGGGGGGAGACATCTTGGTTGCACCCCTCACTGCATCTTGACTAATTGCTTCCAACTCCGGGGGCTTTCAGGGACAGTCTCATTGTTCTTTCTCGGCAAGGGTCAGCCGTGTTAACCATTTGTTAATTTCTCCTGAACAGATCAAGCAAAAATAGATAATCTGCCAGAAGAATTAGTACGTAGTGCTGAAGATGGTAAATATCTTTATGTGTCTGCATGTCTGTCTGTGTATTAGATTCTGGGGTGGTGTGGGCAGTCACCGGGACGCAGCTGTTGAAAAAAATAGAAACGTCATTTGCCACTCTGTGATGAATGGTGCCTAAGTTATTATAAAACGGTTCTGACTTGGTGAATTTAATACTAACTGTTTGTATTCCTAAGGCTTCTGCTGGTGACAGCATTGCGAGGATCTCTTTAGAGACCCTGGGAAGCAAGAGTTTCTATAAATAGGCAATTGTATTTCTATGGATGTGAGCTGATTTTTGCTACTCTGACTGGCAGAACTCCCTGTGAAGGCTGGGAGACTGGAGTGGGTTCCTGGATTAAGTTATTCTTATATTTGATAATCATGTCTCAGCATATAGATCGCTCTGAGCAGACATGGGGCTTCATGCTTTAAATTCAAAGGAAAGGCTCCCAGAACAAAAGTGGGAATTCTGCCTCTGTTCATGTAAATAACTACGAACATACCAAGTATAAAATGAACCGATTCTGAACATTAAGTGGCCAGAAGGTTTTGAAGATTTTCAGTTGCTCAGGTATTACTTGGTTTAGTTATAAAATGAATTAGGGTAATAATGCCCTGGTGGGGGAAGGGAGGGATAGAAATGAGTCTGAGTTTTCAAGTTCAGCATTTATGCAAATGTGTAATTTATATTTGTATGCTGGAATTTTGTTTTCTAAATTGCTTTCACTAGAATAATAACAATGTATATTCACTGAGCCTCCCCATATAAAAGCAGCAGCAGAGATCCTCAAAGATCATTCCTTACTTTTATGTAATAGATTTGTCTTTCTCATTTTATGTTTACAACAACCTTGTTGAGGTCGTTGGGGCAGGGGTTTTTACCTCCGTTTTACAGATAAGAAAACCTCCAAGAAATTAGGTGGCTTGTCTAAGATCCTATAGCTAGTCGGTGGGAGGGCAGGGACTAGAATCTCAGCCTCATTACTCCTGGCCGAGTGCTCTTTCCATTTTAAAAGCTGTGGTTTAGTGAATTGGAGGAAAGATGCTAAACAGCTCCTATGCTGGATGTTGGACTTTTAGTTGAAGAGGACACACTAATGAAGATTGTTCTGGGGAATGGAGGAAAGCAAGCTGAACACCGGTCAGACGCATTCTGCAGTCTCTGCTATGAAAGTGACATTTGAGCTTTACTTTCGTGTGTCTGTTAATCCTTCTGTTAAAATGGTATTTATTCTCAATGTTGCCCTTCCGAGTAGATCAAAAAGCAGATCAGGAACGCGATACAAATGAGTGCATACCAGGAAGTGAGTAGCAGGTTCTTTCTCACAAATGACTAAATGTTGCCACTGTACATGGTGTTAAATACACTGAAATAACTAACCCCATTAATAACACAGCTTTATTATTGGTGCTAAACTCTTGCAGCTTACAAAACTATTTCATTCTGGCAAGGGTTATATTAAAAACATTTTACTACTGTCTGTGCTGAAAAATTAATTGGTAGTTCTACTGAGGGAGAATTATATATTTTAAAAAGCTATTATATATACATATGTATATAACATGTGTTACATGTATATGTTAATGCTGGATATTTTCCTTTTGCTAGTCTCTCTGCTCTTTGAGTCTGCTTAAATGAAGTTGGCACCTTCCAATATCACTTGGCTTTTATGCTGCAGTATGGTCTTGAGTATTGGACCTTTGTGGCCTTTTCACAGACTGGACAAATGGAGCAATTTACAATTTATTTGGATCTAAGAAAGAACTGTACTTTGACAGTGAGTGTGTAGTATGGTTATGTATGCTTCTCTGCATATCTACAGAAGCCAGTTTTATGATGTCCAGGGAGTAAGCTCTGAGGTTTAAAATTGGACTCAAACAGGATATATTCAACATGTAAAACAAGTGAATATCTGAATCTTAGGAAATAAGTGTACACTTGTGGTGGTTCATGCCTGTCAACTAATTAATATTCATGACCAAGCAAAGATTATGCTTCTTCACTCTTTTCTGTTCAATCTTAAGACTGCTGTGGTTAACTGTGACTATGATGTTGGGGGCACATAGCACATTGAAAAGGTGTTTGTGGGCAAGCAAAGCAGGGAGATATGCGTGAGTGACCTCCCAGCTCAGTCAGTGTCCCAGTTGTAGGCACTGGAGGTCTGCAGGTCATGATGCGCATGCCTGCCCTCAGGAGTCCAGGGGGTTTTCATAACAGTCTCCCAGCACTCTTTGGATGTGCTCCTCGGTCTTAATGAGAAGAGCAGCTTAAACGAAGGAGAAGGAGCCATTCAAAAGGGAAACAAAGTGCTGATGCTAGAAAGCGGCGACATCTTGTCTGAAAGCTGAAACTTCGCTCATGCAGTCCTGCCCAAGATGAAGGTGCTGAGCTTTAGCACATGACCTGACAAATTCTTAAGAACTACCTAGGAAACACGGCAATGTGGGCTTCAGTCCTTGGTGTTATTCTGTCTGGCTGCTGCAGAGGAAACAAGACTTCTGCCCTTCAGGGGTGGTGGGTAAGGGGCTTTTCCAGTTGCTTTTGAACTGGAAAACCCTTAAATCTGGGCATTTTATTTCATCTGGCTGTTTTGTTCAATATTTAGACTGAAGAGTAAAAACAAAGTATAGGTATACCTATCTGCCTCTGCATAGATGTAGCTATGTAGGTACAGATGTAGTCGACATAGCTACATCTTCATTGGTGATCTCCTGGTTATTGGTCAAAGCAAATAGACTAATCATGCAGTGAATTCTGGATAAATTCTCTTTTTTATGATATTTTCCAAGATGACTCTTAATCCTTGGGCTGAGATTATTTCTTTTCTCTAGTGAAGAGTGTATTCTTACCATACGAGACAAAATGAAATGCATGATCTGTATACCTAAAACTAATATAATATTGAATGTCCACTTTAATTGAAAAATTTAAATTTTTTAAATGGTTTACTGAAGAAAATGAAATACATGATCAAGACATAATAAATCCCAATAAATGTATAACTGGCATGTTTGAGTACTGGGTGTATACTTTTTTTTTTTTTAAGATTTTATTTATTTATTTATTTTTAGAGAGGGAAGGGGGAGAGAGAGAGAGAGAGAGAAAGAGAGAGAGAGAGAGACATCAATGTGCGGTTGCTGGGGTTTATGGCCTGCAACCCAGGAATGTACCCTGGCTGGGAATCGAACCTGGGACACTTTAGTTCCCAGCCCGTGCTCAATCCACTGAGCTACGCCAGCCAGGGCTGAGTACTGGGTGTATACTTTTAAAATAACAGGGAGCAGTGTCATGATAACAATTTTTGCATGCTCTCTGGGCTGCCCTGTGCCCTTCTGGGACCAGATGTCACCCTGCTTCTGTGTAAGTCGCCGAGTCCACGCACATATGCATTGTTGTGTGATGGCAAGTGATCAAAAGCAAGGGGCCATCTTGTGAGATACAGGAAATGTATTTTGATACATGTGTGAGCCTAAGGCTGGCTGAGACCTACTCTGTAAATAAGCAAATACTTAATATGTGTAGCTCAGTTTTCAGTGTTCCTTCACTTAGATTCCATTTAGCTAATGCTTAGAGCTGAATCTGAGCCTTTTGAGTTATATATAGAAATATAATTTGATTTTCATCTTCCTAGTATCGCTTTCAGTGATAAAGTCAATATATTTGTATCACACTGTAAAGATAACTTAGAGAATTTCTATCAGATAGTATTTATTCGTTTAACAGATACTTGTGTAGGGCCTACCATGTACCAGGCATTGCTCTGAATGCTTTGAACAGTATGAACTCGTTGAATATAAAAGCTCTGATTCACCACAAAAAAAGCTTCGACATTGTGATCCTTAGACAAAGAAGGAAAGAGCTTTTAAACTAGAGTTCCACAAATTAGGAATAAATTTCATCATTTTACTGTTACTTCCACACATATGCTTACTGTATCAGAAAGAAACCATGTGCTACATTTTCATATTAAGTCCTAAGAGTATCCTTACTTGAATCATTCAAACTTGGCCTTGGGTATTTGTATTGAAAATTCTTTGAGTTGACAGGTATCTAATATGTGAAATCTAAAAAAACAAACAAATGAGCAGAACAGAAACAGACTTATAGAGAACACTTGGACAGTTGCCATCGGGGAGGTTGTGGGGTGACTGGGTCAAAACAGCCAAGGGGTTATGAAGCACAAATTGGTCAGTAGGTACAGGATATCATGGGATGGAAAGTAGAGCAGTGGGAATGTAGTCAATGGTATTGTAGTAACTATGGTAGCAGAAGGGTAATATATTTGTAAGTTATATAATGTCTAATCTCTGGGTTCTATGCCTGGAACTTAAGTCAACTGTAAAAAAATTTTAAAAATATTAAAAAATAATTTTTATTTTCAAAAAGCAATTAGTTTTAAAACTATAATGGTCTTTCATGGTAATCTCCACAGTCACTAAACAAACAAACCTTTTTTTAGACACTCAATAACCAGGACATGTTTATGATTGAGTTATATACAGAGATCCTTGCTGTCCAATGAAATAGTTTTTCAGCCTGCAGCATGTTAAAAATATATCTCAAGGAGATGAATCAATAAATTACAGATCTTGTTCAAAGCTATGATGTGAAAAAAATAAGTTAAAAACAATTCACATTGGCAGTATGTTTTAATTTTTTTAATTGATTCTTAGAGGGGATGGGGAGAAAAAAATCAGTTTCTTGTTTCACTTATCTATGCAATCATTGGTTGATTTTTAAATGTGCCCTGATCGGGGATTGAACCCACAGCCTTGGTGGATCAGGATGATGCTCTAACCAATGAGCTACTTGGCCAGGACCATTGGCAGTATGTTTTATTATAATTCAAATCCAGCTCCAGTTCAATAAAAGCAAATGGTTTTTAAATTAATTTTTATTTTCTATTTGGTTCAACTCCTTGCTAGTTTTCTCTCTATAATTAGTTTATAAAAACAGCATGTTGCTTACCTTATGATCCTGTGCATGTGAACTACTGAGCCTTTAACCATTTTACAAAAACATCTCTGTTCATAGATGAAAGAAAAATGTATTTTGAACTTATGCCTTATGTTTATCTGACAATTGTAAAGATAATTTGAACAGAAATGCTGCTGTTTAGTTTCCACAGTGCCTTCACAGCCTGATAATCAATTTTCTCACCCCGACAAACTCAAAAGGATGAGCAAGTCTGTTCCAGCATTTCTCCAAGATGAGGCAAGTTTATCTTTTGTGCCTTCACAAAAATGGAATCAAATAAGTGGATTTGCTGTGCCAAGTGAGTTGGGGTGTTTGTATTCAGCCATGGCAGAGACCAGAGGTTAGCAGAACTGACCCTTGCCTTTCATATCAATAGAGGTAGTGTTGTTGATCTGGAAAAAGGCAAGGCATGTCTCATTGGACTCAAACAGTAACTCTTTTTGGTAGTGAAGTCAAATTGCATAGATTTGGGAATGTGGCTTTTGTTTCAAAGTGGGTACAAAATGAGAAATCTAGACAAAAATATTTTGGCAGGAACTAACTACTCCTCCATAGTTTAGAGTACAGGTGGTTTGTGAAAGCTTAGTCTAAGTAGCATGTCTAGCTAGAAAACATTTGTTAAAATAATAAAGTAACAATGACATAGCAAAATCAAGGATATCTACTGAGCATAGGCACTTTATATACATTATATACATAATCTCATTTAATCCTCCAACAACCCTAGGAGATGGGCACCATCATTATCCCTAGATATTACAGATGAGGAAACAGCTAAGAGAGGTGAAGTCACCTCACTCAGCTAGAAAGAGGTTGAACCAGGACTGGAGGCCAGATCTGACTCCCACACTGTTAACCATTATACCTACTGTCTCAAGTAAGAACATGACTATTATCTACTATTCACTGAGTATCTAGTGAGTACCAGGTATTTAATATTTGGGCTGTTATCTAACTCTCACTAACAAAATGTGGCAATATTTTCTCCATTTTATTTAAAAAAAATAGGGAACCTCAGAGAGGTTAAGTAACTTTCCCAAAATCCAACAGCTATGTAGAACTGTAACTCATTAAGATTCCATGTTCTTATAGCCAGGTAAGTAGGAGCCTGAGCTTTGGAGTCAGGCATTCCCAGTCCTGGCTACGCTACTAATTTGCTGTGTGATCATAGCAAGTCCTTTAACTTCCCTGAGTCTGGCTTCTTAGTACCCACCTCATTAGGTTGTGAGGAGTCAGTGAGATGATGTGGGGAGAATGCATAGCACAGGGCCTGGCACATGGTGGGTACCCAATAATGTTAGTGGTTACTGTTTGCAGTGTGGATCTGATTTTTGATGATGAAATAAAAAGCTTCATCCTCAAGCATTCTCTTTGTAGGTAGAATGCGAGGAAAGCTGTAGACAACATGCAAGTTACACCTTGTCTACCCCGCTCCTGGGCACCATCCTCGGGCCTTAGATGCACTGTACCTACACATAGTTAGCCCTTGAATATTTGTAAGAGCCCACATTGCAGTTACTTTGGGAGGAACCACTCATTCTTTGAAACTAATTCATTAGCTGGAGGCCAACTGTGCTTTCATACCTTTGTAAATATGGTTTGGTCTTCATATGAATGAACCATATAATGATCTGAGAGACAAATGACACCAGTTTCTGGCTTTTTATTTTTGTCCTTCCTTCAGTTTTAACCTGCTGCCTCACAATAGAGTCCAAATCATTTGAGTTTGTGCATCAGAGATGCCAAGTTAAGCCGTATCATTTTACCTTTCAAAGTAGTACACGGGTTGGACTGAATGTTAGAGGATGTGGAGATGAAATCAGGCCTTGCTCCTCTGTCCATGGGCCCTTTGAGGCTTAGCATCAGTGACATGTGTTGAGTGTCAGCTGTATGAAAAGTCAGTGTTCCAGGTTAACAAGACAGGGTCCCATCCTTCCAGTAACTCATCAATGAGCTGATACATGAGGCAAAACGTAGTGCATGCTATGGTAGAGGGAAGGGACTGTAAGCCTGTGGGGGGAGAATGTGACAACAGAGATACTAAAAAGGGTTGGATATGTTTTTAATCCTGGAGGGTTCTTTTCTCATTCATACAGGTTGTAAATTTTTTGTTGTTTTTTTAACTCCTTTCTTGATCTGCACTTTAATTGGCATCTGTTATATTGATACATAAGTGCATGGCTCTAGAATATGTCCGCATGAACTAACTACTTCATAAAGGTGTTGCCCTGATTCCCGGAACCACTGAACTGCCCTGTAAACTTTAACTTCCAAAGGAGCTCATTCGGAATCATGGATTTTTTAAGACTACCATCTAAAAATCTTTAGATCTAAATATAATAAAATTTATTATGGCTACTTTCTTGATCCAGGTAAATATTCTCTGGGACATATATAAAATAAGCATCTTGTTGCTATATTTTTTCAAAAATGTATTAAAATCCAATGTAGGTAGAATGCACGATTTAATCTACTTCCCTAGAGCAACAAAAATATGAGCACAAGAGCACTACAGGAACACATGCGAGGTAGCCTAATATTGATTAACCGTATCACTTTTAGTTGGAACAAATCAGGCTGCCATTTGTTTTTCCTAGTTTAATTTGATTTTTAGGGAAGTTAAGGCTATGTTAATAACACATAATGACATTTTATGTTTTTACAGTAAAACTTAGAACTTATTGCCTGGGTAAAGTTAATTTCTCATGCATATCAATAAAGTTCTCCAAGAAACATATGTATGTAGCATTAAGAGAGTAACAAGAAGCTCACAGTAGTGCTGTCCTCTGTAGCACCTTGGGACCACCTTGTAGGTCCCAAAATTACCGTTATTTTGGTAACTAAGCACCACTCTTCTCTGTAGGTGAGGCCCAAGGCAGGCAGACCACCCACCTTATCCTGCATCCCATTCCCTGGCAATTAGCACTCGTGTCCTTTGACCTTGGGAAATGTCAGATCAATGTGATACCAAGATACTGTCTTTATCTAAACAGATTCTAATCTTGACTCATTCTGAATTTAAATTGTGTATATATTATATGATGTTTTGTAGAGTGATGACAGAGAAACAGATACAGCATCAGAAAGCAGTTACCAGCTCAGCAGACACAAGAAGAGCCCCAGCTCTTTAACCAATCTTAGCAGCTCCTCTGGCATGACGTCCTTGTCTTCTGTATGTAAACAAAGGCTCCGTGTTAATAGCCCACCGCTTCTGTGAACCTTGCACTGCCATGCTCCTGCTACCGTAAAATCGCCTCCTGTTGTGATTCTCAGATCCCAAGGGCATGAGCTTTTCCTCTCACCCACCATTAGCTTCTGGCTAGCTAAATCCTCCTGTGTGTGTGTGTGTGTATGTGCGTGTTTAAGCATAAGAATTCATATTCATTATAAATCAATATGATTTTTATTTTTTCAAAAATAAACCTAAATTACCAACAAAATGAACCACTAAATTTTTCTGTGCAAAAAAAATGGGTAACTTATCAAGTCTGTTTATAGCAGAAATACTTTTATATACCACTGACAGGTATGGAATCGTACCCCTCTCTCTCTCTTTCTCTCTCTCTCTCTCTCTCTCTCAGCAAGCCTGATAAGGTAAAAGTACTGATTCGCATTAAAGAATAGGAGCGGTGATTCTTTGTCTTATGATTCTGAACAGGGTTTTAAAAGCAAAGCTCCCTAAGTATTGTTGCTCAGTTTTGATCTAGAAAGTTTTCCTTCACATAGAACTTCTTTCATAAAGTGAGGTAATTCTGTGTGCATGTAGTATATGTGTAGGAATATATATGTGTAAATATATCTACATACACTAACCCAAATATTTCTCCGATATACATGCACATATCTCACAAGGTGTGCTAAACAAACAATAAAGTTGTGCATAAATCCTTACTAGCCTCTACAATAAAAAAATGAATTATTTAAAAATGTGTTACTAGCTTCACATTTCTCAAACTTCTTTTTTTAGAATCTATTTAATTTCTGCTGACAACAATCTAACATATAGTCTTGGGAAGGCTTTAAACTCCCTTCATCAATCATCCCTTTTCGACCCTTCCTGACCTCTAAAAGCATATGGTTCAGTAAGCATTTTCCTAGACTCAGCAGATGAGTAACATAGTAAAATTCCTTTTTAGTGCCTTGGAAATTTGATAGAGCAAGTGTCACTGTGATTTGTGTGCGTGGGGTTTCTCACATCCTCTTTCTTTAACATTTTCAATACTAAGCATGCCCAAAAATGGACCTCTGAAAACCCCTCACCATAAAAGCAACCTGCTGTGTAATGAGCCAGCATCTAAATAGCTTTGCATTTTATTTTTCTTCTATGCCTCCTACGGCAATTTTTTTTAGAACACTAGTCATATCATGTATATCATGTCAGGTTGTGTGTTGGTGTGTCTCTATGCCATATAAAATAAACTGCTTTTATGATGGCAAGCAATGATTACATCCATGATCCCTGTGTTGGGCTCAAGAACGAGATGGAGACAAACACTGTGTGTTTCCAATGCTTTCAGGTGAGTGGCAGTGTGATGAGCGTGTACAGTGGAGACTTTGGCAACCTGGAAGTCAAAGGAAGTATTCAGTTCGCAGTTGACTATGTGGACTCCCTGAAGGAGCTGCATATCTTTGTGGCCCAGTGTAAAGACTTAGCAGCTGCAGACGTTAAAAAGCAACGTTCAGACCCGTAAGTACACTCGGAGTCACTATTTTCTCTTAGTTAACCTGTAGAAATTGGGAAGGCAAGAAAGTAGTTGAAGGGAGGGTTTGTGTATGACTCTGTTAAAAGGACTGTTTAAAAGGAAAAGTTGGATGGAGAGGAATGCTGTTTTATTTACTTTATATATTCACACACTGAGCTTATTCAACTGCAAAAATATCAGAGATGCACACAGTCTCAAATTGGAAGGAACTTTTAAGGTCCTATTTTCTAGTTTCTTCTTTTTACAGATAAGGAAACAAGGGCCAGATAAGAGAAGCAGCCTAGTTACATAAATTCAGACACTCAGCAGCAAAATGAGGAATGAGGGCTTGAACCCTGGACCCTGTTCTCTTTCCACATCACTCTCAAACTTTCTCTAAAATCAGGGACATGTGGGCATACTACACAATGTTCAGTGGTACAGGATTAGTTAAGATTCTTGAATGAGGTAGTTTCCATATTTGAACTGTATTCCGCAGAAGCACTTTAAGGGGGATTACCAATTCACCTTTGGAATCACAAGTTTAATTGCATTTCAGTTTATTTGCAAAAGTTGAATGGTGTTCCCCACTTATGCCTGTGCAGAAGTCTGATTCGTCGTCATTTTGCTAGCATAAACCCAATCCTTTCTTCTTTTTTTTTTTTTTTAAAAAAGAACTGAGCTCAATATTGGGGTGTTTTTTGTTTTTGTTTTTGCATTGAATATGGCTTGAACTAGGTGTATGTCAAGATTAATTTTATTTCAAAACAGTAACAAAAACTTTAAAAAATAATTCTGCAAATACCAAAGCCTTTCTTAATAGGAAAAAAAGTTAGTGAATTAAGCACTATGTTAGAGGTCTATTATCCCCTCCCCCGATTACATGAGGCCAAAGTGAGGAATTCATGATCAATTCCACTGAAATAGCTTTAAACGTTTAGTATAAAGGCATTGGTGAGAACATTTGTTACTTACCGCTTTTCTCATTATCATGAAGGAATTGTATCTGTCCATTTTCAATGCATTTTTGAAAATAGAGGTTTAAACATCCCTTTCATTTTCTCTGACCTTCTTATCTGTTTAATTCTCTTTTTAGATATGTGAAGACTTACCTGTTACCAGACAAGGGCAAAATGGGCAAGAAGAAAACGCTTATAGTGAAGAAAACCTTGAATCCTGTGTATAACGAGATACTGCGGGTATCTATGAAATCCCTATCTAGGAAAATCCTAAATGGTGACCTACCTGTGTGTGTAACTAGCCATGTCTTCTTGGATAGTATCTCTACAGATGAAGTCAGTTACCAAGAGATGAGAAGGAAAGGAATAAACATTTTCTGAGAAACTGTTTTGTATGAGATGATGTATCACGAATATTGTAGGCATTATCTCATTCACTCCCTGCATGCCCTGGCAGGCAGGTATTATTATCTGTAACTCACAGATGGGGAAAGGATACACAACTGATGAAATTGAGCATTGCAACCAAAATGATCCAAAAAGCATAACTGATCATAGTATTTCTTTGCTTAAAGGGTTTTAGAATCCCAATCACCATTAGTGTCAAGTCCAACCCTCACATGCACACCAGGCCCTTCACAACCTGAGCTCCAGCCTCACCTTTTCAGTCACAGATTTTGATCAGCATACCTGACTCCTTCTATTCTTTGGAAGAGCTACTTTTTCTCACATTGCTGGGACTTTCATGTTTCCTCAGGCTGGAATATTCTTCCCCACATTCTATCCTTAACCACCTCCTGAAGCCTTAAACACCTCTTCCTGTGAGCAGCTGGCCTTAACCTCACAGTCCCCCTGCTGTCTGCTGCCTCAGTTTTCCTGTTTTATAACAGGCTATATTAACTTCCAGCACTCTATGGATTGTCTGCTTTCTGGTTAAATTGTAAGTTCCCTGAGGGCAGGGACCAATTCTGTGCTGTTTTAAAACTTAGTGCCCTTGCATAAATGATTTAATCAGTCTGTACTTCACACCTGCAAAAGGGAGATAATAATAATACCTACCTTTTAACATTCTCAGTAGTTGTGAATATATAAAGAGATGAGTATACATTAAACACTAAATAAATGTTGACTTTTGGTACAGTGTCTGGGATAGGTACTCAAGAAATGTTTGTTGGGAGGGTAGATGGATGGACAGATGAATGAAAGTACCTGACTCAAATACCCATATTCTTTTCCCCCCAAACTGCACCATGCTATCTTAGTCATGAGTAACAGATCATTTAAAACTACAAATAGAAGTATTATTCATTCCCTCTTTCTGAAAACTCTGTCCAAGTATTTGGTTATCATCTGAGAAAAGAAGTCACATTAAATTAATTCTCAGTCACCCAGGGGTGAATTTTTTGTGGATTTTCTGTAGCAAGTTCTTAATTACAGTTTGACTATGATATACCTCAGCACCTTGGCTAGTTCTAGGTCAGCTACTTCAGCCCTACACTCACAAAAAGCCAAATAATTTAAATAGTGAACTCAGAGAAAAACAAGTCTGGTACACCTAAAATGGACATTCAAGGAGTAGTACATCATAAAGCCAAATAGAGATTATTTTTAGATTAGAAGTACTATTATCCCTTCCATGATTACATATAATCAAGGAGTGACTGTGTTTTAGACAAAAAAAACTTTTAGGATGCCAAATATTTTCCACTTGACCATTTGAAGCAAGAAAAAACAAGCACATCTTTGCTTGAGAAATTCCTTGTCCCTGTAGGATATCAAGTGGGAGATGTTGGGAGCATAGGGGGTAAGTCTACATGGGAACTCTTCATACTTTGCACTTGGTTTTGCTGTGCATCTGAAACTGCTCTAAAAAATACAGTATATTGAAAAATATACCTTTTCCTTAGATAGGAAACAGACCGTTGAATTAAACTTCACTTGTATTTTTAGACTAAATTTGATTTATGTTCTACCTAGTTAGAACTAAAAACATCCAGTAAAAATTGAATAATTGGCTTTTGTTTTTAGAGAGCTATTACCAGCTATGATATTTGAGCCACAGTTTGCTTTTTCCAAAGGGGCAAAGAAAATCAGCTTTTGTGAAAGATGGGTTTTAGCTCTTTGAAACAAGACACTTAGAATAAGATGACTTTGCAGTATTCTTGAGACTGGGAGTCTAACAGATGAGAAGATCTGATTTGCACAGATGACTTTTCATCTCTATGTCATAACTTTGGCATAAAGTAATCTTATTCACTACTTTAATTTCCTTCTTTGAACTGCAGTATAAAATTGAAAAGCAAACCTTAAAGACACAGAAGCTGAACCTGTCTGTATGGCATCGGGATACATTTAAACGCAATAGCTTTCTAGGGGAAGTGGAACTTGATTTGGAAACTTGGGATTGGGACAACAAGCAGAATAAACAATTGAAGTGGTATCCTCTAAAGCGGAAGGTAAGTTCAAGAGTTTTTTGGTTGGTTGGTTGGTTGATTAGTTGGTTGGAGGCCTGGTGTGTAGGAGGAAGCTACTATGAAAGTGCATTTTCATTCAGAATACTTATCCATAGTTTGGGATCATTCTCTCCTTTCACTGTCTTATATGTCTCTTATTCTCTTTTCTGTATTTTCTCTTTTCCCCTCTGTATGCTTTAGTTTGGCTGTTTTTTTGCTAACCTATCTTTCAGTTCAACAATTTTCTTATCTTCTATGTCTAATCCACTGTGATACCCATCTGTAAGTTTTCAATTATTCTTCAGATTTATATTTTCATTTGATTCTTTTTATAAACTCCATTTCTCTGCTAAAATTCTCCCTCTTGACAATATCTTTATATGTTAATCCAAGTTATTTGAAGTGTGTATCTGAAAACTCCAGTATCTTAAACTTTTATGAGTCTTATCTAAATATTTTATTTTTATTTTATTTGTTAATGAAATAAATAGACATATTCATTTTATTTATTTTATTTGTTTATTAAATGAATGGACATACTAGGTCCTTTGTCCTAGTATGTCTATTCATTTGTTATTGCATGCTGGACATTGCATATGAAAAATTCCAGGGATAATTTGAAAGAATTTACTTTTGTTTTTGACACACAGAGTAGGGACAGACCACCTCAATCTAGTCTGGGAGTGAACTGATGAGAAGCTGGGGTTTGGTTTTCATGTGGTCCATCTAGTTCTTGTTTGCCCATATTCTGAGGCCGTGGCCCTTCAGGGGCTCCAAATGAAAAGACCAGGGAAGGAATCAAACTCTAGCATGATTCTAACTCACCTGAAGGACTTATTAAAACATAGATATCTGGGCCCTATTCCCAAGGTTTCTGATTTAGTGAGATCTGGTCCCAAGAATAAGCATTTCCAACAAGTTTCCAGGCACTGATGATGCTGGCCTGTGGATCATACTTTGAGAACCACTGGTCTAGAATATCAGCTAAGGCCATTCCTCCTTAGCTGGCTGTGGACTTCAGTTTTTGTCTCCCCAGCCCTACGAGATTTCCAAAAGCCCTGCTCAGCTTCTTAGTCTCTTTCTGCTAGGTTTTTTTATTCTCTCAGCTTGGCATTACTTAACAATCAGGCATTACTTAACAATTAATTAACAATGCCTCAAAGTGGGAAATAGAGAAAAATGTCAGGCTCCAACATCTTGTCTGTTTGAGTTCTGTTTGTCTTAATAATCCTTTTTTACCTTCAAGTAGACTTTGTAACTGATTTTTGTTCTTGGTGTGAGGGTTGACATGATCCCAGCTAGTCCATCATAGCTGCAATTGATACATATAAACAATTAATACAAGCCGTTATTTAGTATCTACATAATAAGACTGTTCTTTAAGAAAAGCTTCCTAAATGTCACATCAAAAATCACCTGTAACACCTGTATTTCTAGCCCTACCCAAAACTTGCTAGATCCAACTGAACTCCTCAGAAGTTGCCAAAAGTATTCATTTTGAACTAACTTACCTTATGTTTCTGATGCTTGGCCAAGTTTTGGAAATAAGGCTCTAAAGGACCAGATTTTGAAAGTAAAACCATCTCTCATATACTTGAAAATAATAGATATACATTTTAAAATTATTGCCCAGTCTTTATTATTCTTGTAGATAGCTACTCATTTGGTCTGAAATAACCAGGTTAATGCAGCTTAGACAATGTGGTATTTGGCTTTCCCCGTACCTCTACGTTCCCATGCTCTTCCCACTCTTTCAAAGAAAGATAATATAAATACATTGTTTTATGAGCTGGATGAATGATTATTAAAACATGTTTTTATGAAAAACAAGGCATCCCACAACACATTTCCCATCTCCAAGAAAGCCATTCTCATTTCTCCACTATCTCTGAGACTAAAAGGCCTTCAAGTGTGTTCTGGGTACCCTGAAAGATTTTTCAAGATACACAGTATAGCTCTCCCAGATATAAAAGTAACAGTCTAGGTCTGATGGAGAGGGAAGTTTTAATCCAGGGCACTGAGGAGTGATCCACTGTCCCAGAAATGAGGCAGATAAAATCTCATAACAGAGTACCAACAACCAGAGTAAACAGTTTGTCTCACACCTGCTGACATTCCTTCATTTTTCCAGACAGCACCAGTTGCCCTTGAAGCAGAAAACAGAGGTGAAATGAAGTTAGCTCTCCAGTATGTTCCCGAGCCAATTCCTGGTATGTAATGATTTTCTGTCCAGACTTATGCCCTGCCCTTTCTTTATCCCCCCACTCTCCAAGGTTCTCTTTGGGTTCTGTGATATTTTTCAAAGGTGAAGCCCTAAACAAACTCATTAACCTAGTAATTGTATAGACCAAATGAGTCAATTCACAGTTATAAACTAGAAAATTCTTGTTTTTTTTTATTGTGATAAAAACTCATAAATCTTACCATCTTAGCCAGTTTTAAGTGTACCATTAATGTTGAGTATACTCACGTTGTTGCAAAACAGATCTCCAGAACATACCCATTGTCAACTGATGACCAGTGACACCAATTCAACACCTACAGGACTCCCCAATTCAGGGTGCAGTGAAGGAGAAAACTGTACTCAGTTCAAAACAGAGTCAACTGTGACACAGCACAGCAGTAGAAAAATTCTGGAGTCAGGCCTCTCTCCAGCTAGACAGTTCTGCTCTGCTCCTAAGTGATCTGCTATTCTCTGCACCCCTTGTCTCCAGCTGATGATGTGATTGGCTTTGTTCTGCTCAGGCAGCACATCTCCATCCATCGTTTCAGCTCAGCCAGGGAGACATAGTCTCTCTTCTTGGGTGGAAAGGGAAAATGTGCTCCCTGAGCCAGAGGGGAGCTGGCTTATATGAACAGAAGTCCTCACCCCTGGTCCCTAATTGGTCTGTCCTGATGCAAATGAGGACTCCAAATCTTCACAGTTTGATTGGTCCAAAAGGCACCATGCTGATTGGTCAGAATAAAGTTGCTCTGATTGGCTTGAGTTGTACAGCTCCAACTGGATGGTGAAAGCCTCAATACTATTGGTTGAAATGGGATTCCAGGAAACCTTTATAAGGGCTGGCTCAGATGGCAGAAACACAGTGCAGGCAGGCAGTTTGTGTGAGACGCCCCTACGCAGAAATGGCTGCTAGACTCTGCTTATTTATTCGATCCCAGTTAGCCACCAGGAGCCCTTCTTAGTAGGTGTACTTTTTCTTCTCAGGGTTCATGCCACTGAATTACAACTCCCCTCACCCCACTTTCCCCCAGCTCCTGGTAAACACCATTCTACTTTCTGTTTCTATAATCAAATTTTTTATTTTTGCCAGTCTGGTTTCCATTCCTTATTTTAACTTTCACCTCACTCTCCCAAAAGTTTGTGTCTGCCCATTGTGAATGGCCTTTCCTGTATATAGAATTTGGACCTGCTGACAGTGCTGTGATAATAATGGAAACTGAATGTTTTTCATGGGTGGGAATTGGAAGAATTCATATGAACCCCTAAGAAATTAAAAGTCAGTGGTCTTTCACTCTTAAGGTCTCATCAGGAGAGAAAGCTTTTTCCTGCTGATTACTAGTTGTAATCTTTCCTGAAGATTACTAATTCTTGATGTTAGGGCCTCAGGTCTGCAGCCCCATTAAGGAGCAAGAGACAGGCAGGAAATGAATGCACGTTCCCCGAGTTATTCTTCCTGAGAATCTGTGTGAATGTTATGGCTGAAACCAGGGAGTGCACATGCAAATGCTTTCAGCAACCATGCAGTGAAGCTGTGGGATGAAAGACATAATGGATGCTGGGGACAATGACAGAACTAGAGAAAGACATTTTAATTCAGTTTTAAGAAAAAGTTAGAGGGCAAGCAAACATATCTTTAGGCCAGAATGGCTGCCAAACCACTATCTTGTTACTTCTAGATCTTTCTAAACGGCAGATTCTTTCGTATATAATTTGTATCCTATCATTTATGGTCAACATGCAGAGAAATTCTGCTAGTCTCTTTTCCCATCTCCTCACTGGCATTTCTTGGCAGTGGGTGCCGGGCGACTGTGTGCTGGAATGAGCCCCACCTTGTCTGAGTTTTCAGTCATGTAGTTTCTCTTCTCTGTATTGTTGTGATCTTCTCCTCAGCCTTTCCAAGTTTTAGATGACGCCCTAGCTCCCCATGTAGCTTTTCCTGACTATATTTCCCCTCACTGATCACATTAGCTCCTAGAACAGTACAGTAATAACTTGGCATTTCATTCAGTTTTCCATTTTTATAGTTGTTATTGAATTACTCTCTCTAGATTAATGGTGAACGTTTCCCAAGGGCATAGATTTCTTATACGTCTGTATGGTTGACTGATTGGGTTAACTCATCCAGAAAAATATGGCAGTATTTGTCTGTCCAGGTGTACCCAGTCTAGACAAAAATGTTGGACCAAAGCAACTTCCCAGTAATCCCCTATCCATAATATTCACTATTACTTGTGTGTATACAATAGTCTTATAAAATGTGTAACTTTTTACACTCTACTTTTAACAAGAAGAATAACTATACTTTAGTGAGTACCTGTTTTGGTTATTTTACGGTAACATGTTTAAAATACCTCCTGTCAGCCCCAATGGATATTGGTATCGGTGTTTGAAAGGTATATGCATTTCATGGAGATGTTTCGAATATAACTGTAAATGGATGACTCACATACCTGATGTCTATAGTTGATCCTGTTGAGCCAAGCAAAATCCAACGGGAATGATGTCATACTCTGTACTTGGAATCACATAAATTATTTTCATAGAGCTGCCTGAGCTCAGCACAGCCAGACTATAAAAGATATAGTTAAGGATGTACAGATCTAACCAATTAGGATCATGTCATCAAGCGCTAGCTATATCTCTGAGCTAGGCCATTTTTGGATTGGCATCTTTAGATGCAGTGTTGCCAAGAGAGGACTGGTAGTAAAATTTTATTTTCTCCCTTTTTTCTATTATAGGTAAAAAGCTTCCTACAACTGGAGAAGTGCACATCTGGGTGAAGGAATGCCTTGACCTGCCAATGCTAAGGGGCAGCCATCTAAACTCTTTTGTTAAATGGTAATGGCATGGATCATTCTGCCTCCCTCAGTTCTTTCTGCAGCAGCCTGGCCTTTCCTGGTTGATTTTAGTTCTCTGTATCTGTGATGCTGAAACTCATCATCCACAGTTTAAATGAAATCACTTGAGACAGTGACTACATGAGCTAGGGGGATCTGTGACACAACCCCCCAAGGCTTCATATAGTTTTAAAATCATAAAGATGAGAGGGTACATATAAAAATGAAACCAGAGACCACATACACATATATGTAATGCTTCCTAGGTGGGCACATTCCTGGTGGGAACAAGATTCAGTACTGAAGAATTTATGAATTTCTAACAGTGGGCTGTCTTACCCCTTGGCTCCTTAGTGAAGGACCTGTTTTGTGGCCGATTTGCAAAAGCCCTTTGGCATCAGCCTGAAAATATCTGGAAAATTATTTGTTAAAAGACCTCAGCTAATAGCTCATAAGAGCTTAAGGCAATTTTGGTTCTTAAGTAGCAAAATTTTTTCTCTGTGAAACATGTAAATGCCTGGTATCTAGTAAATAGTAATTAGACATTCGCGTGCCATCCTAGCTCCCTCTGACTAATTTTATCCATACAGATTCTACCAGAAATCCAACCGCAGCTATTTAATTTTATGTGACATTATTTATGGTTTTCTCTATACATGTTCTTTTTTAAAAAATTAAATTTATTGGGGTAACATTGGTTAATAACATTGTATAAGTTTCAAGTGTGCAATTCTATAATGCATCATCTGTATATTGCATTGTGTGTACTTCTAGTACCATCTTTTTGACTCTCTTTACCTTCCTCATCCTCTTTCCACTCCTCTTCCCCTTTGGTAACTACTATACTATTGTCTGTGTCTATGAGTTTGTTTTTTTTTTGTTGTTGTATGTTGCTTTTCCACATATAGGGATATCCCACATATGGGTTTGGATGTCTGTTTTATATCCCACATATGGGTGAAATTGTACGGTTCTTGTCCTTTTCCACCTGACTTATTTCACTTAGCATGATACACACTCAAGATCCATCCATGTTGTTGCAAGTGGCAGTATTTCATCATTTTTTATGGCTGAGTAGTATTTCACTGTATAAATGTGCCACATTTTCTTCATTCATCCATTGAAGGACCTTTGGGTTGTTTTCATGTCTTGGCTATTGTGAATAATGAACATAGCTGGCTGCAGTGGACCTAGAGGTATGACACCACATATAAAAATTAACTTAAAATGGATTAAAGATTTGAATATAAGACCTGAAACAATAAAATACATAGAAAGAGCATTGGTACTAAACTTATGGACCTTGGTCTCAGAGAGGTTTTTTATACTTGACCCCAAAGGCAAGGTAAGTAAAACCAAAAACAAAGGAATGTCTACATCAAACTGAAAAGCTTCTACACAGCAAATAAACCATCAATAAAACAAAGAGGCATGCATGCTTCACAGATACGAGCTGGTAAAGTTCCTCAGCTCAGGCCAGTCTCCTATTCTAAGACTAGTCTCAGACCTTCTTGCCTTTACAAGAGCCATGATAGGTTAAAGTTAATTCAGTGATTACCACAAATCAAATGTAAATGGTTGCAAATATATAATTTATTCCCAAAATTAAATCTAACAAATTGGAGAGGTTTATATTCTTTGTCAATTCTGTGCAAGACTAATTCCTTAGGCTATCACAGATAATCAGCAATAGACTGTACTTCCAAATTTTAAAGGCATCCTCAAACAATTGCTACATAGTAAGTACTTACTAAATGCAGAATTGAACTAAGTTATTTGCTTAATGTGTAATTTTAATATTAACCTTATGAAGTAGGCATTACCATTCTGATCTTATAGATGAGGAAGCAAGTATCTGAGAGGTTAAGTAACTTTCCCTATAACACACAGCCACTAAGTGGCAGAGTCAGGATTCAAAGCAAGTCTAGTCCACTCTGATGCACAGTCTTTCCAGTGGAATGCCCCCCACCCCATCAGCACAATTTCTCTACTCCATCCTCAGTAGCTGTGTTGAAGTGCACTGGAAGCATAAATGCTCACTATCTTATTCAAATGCTCTCACAATAATGTTTCTGTTTGCAGTACCATCCTTCCAGATACAAGTAGGAAAAGTCGCCAGAAGACAAGAGCCGTAGGGAAAACCACCAACCCTGTCTTCAACCACACCATGGTGTATGACGGGTTCAGGCCTGAAGATCTCACGGAGGCCTGTGTGGAGCTTACTGTCTGGGACCATTACAAATTAACCAACCAGTTTTTGGGAGGTCTTCGGATTGGCTTTGGGACAGGTAATATTTGTTACATTTTTAATTTTCTCTGAGACAAATGCTTCTGGAGACACTAGAGATTTTTTACATTGCTTCTTCCCAGTGAGAGCAGATATTTTATTTCTGTTAAGGGTAATGAAGTAAATGAACCAGTGAAGGAATGTCAGGCTGTGTGTGCTAAGGGCTCAGGAAGTCAAGATTACCAGGATGCTGAGTCTCTCCACATAGCATTTACTTTATTGTGGGGGGGACAGAAAAGTCTTCGTCACCACTCTTCCCTGAAAAAGCATGTATGACTCTTCATAGCTAAAAGTGTGCTGTGAATAATAATAGTAGCTAACATTTATGGAGCTCTAGTCACTGTTCTGAGTGCTTTATTTGCATTATTTCACTTAACCCTCACAATTCTATGAGGAGTTACTAATGTTATTTCCAGAATAATTGAGTTTTTTAAAAATTAGCAGAGCTAATAAGTGCCAGGGCCACGATTCAAAATTGAGTCTGTTCAACACTAAAGCTGTAACCACACTCCCTCAGGGTTCATCTAGTGTCACCTCCAACCCAATGCGGGAATCCTTCCTACCACTCCCCTATGCCTGTGACAGATTGTCATCTAGCTCTTGAGTACTCTTCTCAGATGGTTAAACATTTCTTCCTTCTATTGGGCCCCAGATCTGCCCTCCTGGGGATGTTAAAACTCTTCCTAGCTGACTTCTATCGGTGGTTATAATTAAAGAGTGATTCCTCCCCACCCCCCAACAAACTATTCCTTTCTTAATGCAATGCTTCCTTGTTTTTTTGTTTGTTTTTGTTTATTTTTTCAGGTAAAAGCTATGGTACTGAAGTGGATTGGATGGACTCTACTTCAGAGGAAGTTGCTCTCTGGGAAAAGATGGTGAATTCCCCCAACACTTGGATTGAAGCAACCCTGCCTCTCAGAATGCTGTTGATTGCTAAGATTTCCAAGTGAACTCAAAGTCCATTGGCTCCACCACTGAACACTACTAACCAGGTGGAATGTGGTCCTGAAAATCTGACTCTGTGAGCAGAGATCTTCACCTCCTATCTGTTGGCACTAATGAATGCCACACAGCATATTAAAGTCAACCTGCAGGTCCTCTTTGGTTACAAGGCCCAAGAGATTTAAACAATAACAAAATATGTAATGTATTTGTGACTCCAGTGTTAAAGAAGACATTTCAGAAAGCTAGGAAAATCCAACTGTTGCTTCACAGAAAAAGCTGCCCAAAAATTAAATGTGGGGTGTTGTTAATGGGTTAAGTTTCCAAGTTTGCCATCATGTGCTTCCACCCAGTCTTGTGCTACATTTAGGAAAGCCTGCCTCTTGACCACTGAGACTCCTTGTAAGAAATGAAAATGCGAAGGTTGTGGGAAAAAGTGACAAAAGGATGCTAATATGGGGGAGAGGAGGCAGAAAATCAGTGATGATAAAGAATTTGACCATAAAAAATCCATTTATTCTGTAATCTCTATTAAAACATGGAATTCCATGTTAAGGCAATGAGACTGAATTTTACTGCATGTATTTTGGGTGGAGAAACTGCTTTCCCTTTTCCCAGTGTTAAGTCTTGAATGTGCTTTGGTGCCACCCACTGGCCATAGGTGAAATTTATTTTTTGGCTTAATTTTCTCCTGGGGTAGGTCTCAAGCCTATACTTTTCAACAGAGTATGTAAAAAGCAAAAAACAAAAACCAAAAAAAAAGTTGCATACATAGATTGTTTTTCTTATAACTCTACTATATGAAAGCAGCATGAGAGTGGTCACTGACATGCTTTGCAACAAAGTTTTAATTAGAATGTAAATTGTTAAATTATATTGTACTTCCTATGTATGTATAATTTTCATAAAATATTTTGTAAAAACCCTTAGAATAAATTATTATGATTCAAATGTATTTTCAAATTAATTGAACTTTTTATTTTAAATGAAATACTTTATATTATGAATCCTAAATGCTAAATTCCCTAGCAAGGCTAAAGAAATTCTGCTAGGCTAATATTTCTCCAGTCTTTACTGCAGCTCTGGACATTATTTCCTCCAAGTGGGCAGTCTTAGCTATTTTATTCAGAGTTTTTACTTTTAAAAAGCAGTTGAAAAGCTTTGAAAATAAACTAACACTTATTCTTGAGAAGTTTTCCACAGAGACATTTTTGGACCATATTAACATACAGGGCACCATTCTCCCTTGGGAGTCAACTAGGTTGCCTTTCTCAAAATGAGAACTGATTCCCTGTGGGCTAGAAGAAGCCTGGATGGTGGGGGAGTGTAAAATCTTATAACAGGCAATTAACAAATGGCATTGAAAACAACTAGTGTGCTTGCCTCCTCCCCCAAACAGATATTAGAACCTTCTACACACTTACCAATAAGAGCAACTAACCTGGACAAACACCTTTCCCATTGTCTGGCAAGGTCTTTTAGGGAGGTGTTTAGTCTAACTTTATTTCCTCCTCCTGTGCTGACCATGGGGAGGGGCAAGGTGAGTTGAGTGGAGGCACACCTCCAAGGTTACCCGGAACATTAGCAGAATTGCAAATCCTGTTCCAGCTCCTGCCGCTTCAGAGCGTGCACAAGCTACTTTCTCAGCCTTTCTTTCAGATACCAGCCACCTCCCAGCAGCCAGCCAGCTCTGAAGCACTAATGAGATTGGTTCTAGTATATCCCCATGTCGAACTAGGACTCTCTGCTTCCTTGAATAACTAGAGTAATAGAAACACCCTCCTTGCGCCTGCTACAGCACTTTCCGACTGCCTCGAGACATCAAGGAGATTTCATGTCTCTTTTCTTTTTCTGAAAAAGAAAATATAAAGCACAACCTTAAATCTCACCTGGCTACAAAAGGAAGGCTAAATGGGACTTTCATGCATTACAAAGTGTGGGCAACCTGAGTTCTTTAGTGGACTCACATTGACAGACTTGAGCCAGTGAGACTTGTAAGCAAAGTTCCCACTAAAACTTTAATAAATATTTTTTTTTAAACTGGAGGTATCTCCTTGAACTGCATGTCTTAGGGCTTTTTCCCTCCATCATTTTTATTTTTTAAATTCAGAAAACCCTATTAGAAATCAGCCCAAAAGGGAGAATTTATTAGAAATACATCATTAGCCCTCAGAATTAAAAATGTATTGCGGGAACCTAGGTTATTTTGGGGACATACAGGCTGGGACCAGAAACTTAGATACTATCTCTGAGGGTGCGAGAGAACCTTACAATCTCTTGGCTGAAAGTACTTCTCTTTTCTAGGTTCAGTTTGAGAGATATCTGGGAGACACTGGCCAGGCTTGGGTCATGTCCCCACCTATTGAACCACTCACGTGGCCAGGTAGAGCAAGATCTTATGATTGACCCCGCCTGGAATTGAGTCCACCTTGTGGCCAGGGAGAAGTGATCCATTATCAGAAGAATGGAGTGCTGTATAGACACGGGTCCTGCAGGAATCAAGAGGCTGTAATTTATGTCTCCCTCAAGTGAAACACTTCCAAATTCTGTTATTGAAAAAAATGAAGTAATATTTCATATTCACTGCTGACTCCAGAGAGGCCTACATTTCCCATTCACCATGATTGCTGGAGCTTCTAAGTAGGCGAGGAGGATCCTAGGAACCCCATGACCTGTTCACATGGCCTAGGAATCCACCAAAAGCATGATTACTGTCAGCCTCAGCTAAATTCTTCCATAGACACCTAGCCGTGTGTACCAAGGAGCTTGCTTGGACTCCCTTACACATCTGTCATCCAAATTCACCACACAAGTAAAAACCCTGAACATCTGCCTTCACCCGTATTCTCACTCGCATTCTGCTTTGGGACTGCTCTCCCATCTCTTCTGTCTCCATTCCCTCCCAGGTTTATTCATTAATTTCACTAGTTTGTCTCACAAAATAAATGCCCCCACATGTTTGATCCAATCACAGACTGTTCCTTCTACTTTTTGGGGACTTGTTCCAAAAGACCTGATTCTCCTTCAGCTTCACAAGAAGACTCACTCTACCACATTGAGTAGCTCAGTCAGGATGCGGGATCAGACTTCAGATCATTGCTTGCTTACCTTTATTCTTTGAGAGGAATGATGTGTCTGATTTATTCATAATTATGTTAGCAATTATCACTGAATTGCTGTTTTTCTATTATTTGTCTCATCGTTAGGCTGTAATCATCTTAAGAGCTGGACTGTAACCTTGGACAGAATAGTTTCTTGGTATGTGAATTGAATGAATGAATAAATGAGCAAATGAATGAAGTATGAACTAAAAATCATTGGCTTTGGTATCAAAAAGATCTGGGTTTGCACAATGGAATACTACTAAGCCATTAAAAAGGAGAAAATTTTACCCTTTGCAACAGTATGGATGGACCTGGAGAACATTATGCTAAGTGAAATAAACCAGGCAGAGAAAGACAAATACCATATGATTTCATTCATATGTGTAATCTGATGAGCAGACTGAAGTAAGAAGGAAAATGGGGACAGACTCATAGATGGAGAATAGGATGACAGCTAGTTGGGGCAAGGTGGGGGAGGTTAAAGGGTGGAAGCATTGAGCAAAAAGGAAAAAGGACTCATGGACATGGACAACAGTGTGCTGATTGCTGGGGAGAGGCAGGTATAAGGGGACTAAAAGGTAATGTAAAAAAATGCAATGAAGATTAAATTAAGGAAAGAAAGAGAAAAGGTCTGGGTTTGAATCTGGCTCTATCACCTGCTCTCTGGATGAGCTGGAGCAACTTGCTTAACCTTTCTGTACCATAGTTTCTTTGTTCCCTGTAAACTCTAAAATGTGGATAATGGTGCATATCTTTCAAAAAGATTGTTAGATATAGTTAAGTGAGAGAAGATGTACAAATGCCTAGTACTGTGTAGGATGTATAGAAGAACTCTAATAGTAGTTTTTGGAAAAAAGAAACATTGCTGGTATGGCTCTGTGGTTGGAATGTCTGTTGTCCTGTGCACTGAAAGGCTGCAGGTTCCATTCCCAGCCAGGGCACATACCTAGGCAGTGGATAAAAATAAAATTAAATTAAAAAAGAGATAGACATTAAAAGACCTAAAGGCAAATGGAGGGGACTCACTGGTCACCACTAGGAAGAACACTGACCAAGGTTTATTCCTTGGACCTCTGAGAAGGGAATATACTGGTTACTTTGGAGATCAAAAGTAGCTGGGGGAAAAAAAATAGTAGAACAAAGGAAACAACCCGGTAGAGAGGAACTTCTGGTAGAGAGGAACCAAAAGTCATCATTACTGAACTATAAGTTCTTTGAAGAGCTATGGTATCTAATGTATTAATGTATACTTTGCATCTATCCCCACTCTGTACATTGCAAATGTTTGTTGAATAAATCAATGAGTAAATATTGGTTAGGATCTTGTGAGATTCTTAGCCTTGACAAATAATCTATGGACTTAATGTTATTTAAAATAATTTTAACAGAAGAAATATAAAATAATTTAAATGTGGAAACTCTATTTAATCAGCAAATAACATTGAGCATCCACTATAGGCAAGAGACTTAGGCAGAAGGAGGAGGGAAAACATCCACAGCTCATCCCCAAGAAACAACTGCTGTTAAAATTTTGAATATTTTCCCAGTCTTCTTTTTATTTTTTACATATTCTGTGAGTTCACTAAACTATATCAGATCATATAAGGTAACTGGCAAATAAAATTTTCAATTATGTATGACCCCTTTATTTAAACGAAGAGGACTATTCTAATTTTCTAATCACTTGCCTCAACTTTACAAGTTCCATTTCAGTCTATAAAGTTGAAATTCAAGGAAAAGTGAAGAAGAGGAAGGGAAAAGTTACAAATATGTTTATTTTTTTAAAGATTTTATTTACTTATTTTAGACAGAGGGGATGGGAGGAAGAAAGAGAGGGAGAGAAACATCAATGTGTGGGTGCCTCTCACATGGTTGCCACTGGTGACCTGGCCCGCAACCCAGGCATGTGCCCTGACAGGGAATCATACTAGTGACCCTTTGGTTCACAGGTAGGTGCTCAGCCCACTGAGCCACACCAGCCAGGGCACAAATATGTTTAATTCATACTTTTTTAAAGTCTTCGGAACCCACTTTCATACAACCTCCATATTTTATAATGTAAGTAGTTACAAAAATTTCAGTTCAGGAAATATCCTCAGTCCTCAACCTTGCTTTTCCTCTCGAGACAAGAGATTCAGGGCTTGGGACGTGACAGCCTGATCTTTGAGACCAAAGGGGAATCTGAAACTCTTCTCTCAGATCTGTTTTGCTCTCAGTGAAATCTGAACTGTAAAAAATCCATCCAGCATCTATACTAACACCCGGGCCTTTTCCTTATCATTTTGACTTGAGAGATAAAATCTGACACCAGAGACAGTGGTCAGATCACAGGAATTGTCAACATTCTATGTTAGCTTTCATAGCATTAAGATCATTCAGTTTTTTCTTAACATAAGCATTTCCATGCCATTAAATTGCCTATAAACAAGATAATGTTTAATGGTTGGATAATGTTGTTATGTGAAAATATCATAATTTTGTTAATATTTTCTCTTTGGAGACATTTAGGTTTTCAACTTTAGTTGTTATAAAGCACACTACAATGAAAAGCTTTGTGTAAAACTTTTTCTTTCAGATAATATTCTGAGCAAAGATCTCTCCAGAAGGGCAATCATTAGACCAAAAAACACAAAAATGTTCTAAGTTCTCAGTACATGCTGTCATCTGACTTCCACCAATAGTATAAGACAATACCTATCTCACTATATATTTGCCAGTCCTGAGTAGTCTGAAAATAGAGGGCAAACTTAATAATTTGGTAGATTAAATACTAATTTTAACTTGTATTTACTGGGTCATTGATGGGGTTCAATTCTTTACCATTTCTGTCCCCTTATCTGTGAACCTAATTGTTGATTTCTCTTGTAAGATGCTAAATAGCTCTATTGGCTTTCACAGGCTCTCTATAAATATATGAATCTGTTGTCTGTTTTATTTATGATGGATAATTTCTCAAGTTGATTTTTGCTTTCAACACACATTTATCTGAGTTTTCCCAGTGTGCCAGGCACTGGTCTAGTCATCGTGGATAAAACACATGTAGTCTCTACTCCTAATGATCTCGGGGTTTAATAGGGGAGGCAGGCAGGTAAACAGTGAGTGCAATAAGGTTTTGACACATTGATTAGAAGTACAAAAAGGCTGTGCTGGATGCACTAAAAGAGGTGAGTGATCAATCCTACATATCAATTCTACATATTGGGGCCAGGAAAGGCTTCATAGAGACAATTCTTAACTGTCAAATACTGAACAAACTGCTAGAGAGTAACAAGGGACAAGGGAGGCAAAGGCCTTCCAGGCAAAGGGAACCTACAGACAAGGCCAGAGAGCTGGTTGGTTAAGGGAACACCAATAGGTGGTTCTGGGATAGGGAGTAAAACATCAGGCAAATCCAAAGAGAGACTGGAAAGACCTCAGAGGTCACATAATATTTAAAATTATACACAACTTAAGATGTTCAACAAAGTCAAAGTAGACTTTTCCTTACTTGTCTTTTACATTATGTTTAAGCTATGAAAGTCCTTCCTAACCCAGAACTTTTATGGTTACCTTTATTTTCTTCTAGTTTCTACTTAATACTTTGATTTTTACTCTTTACATTTATTACTTAATTCATCTGGAATGGACTTTGTTATATGAATGGTAAACCTCATTTGGATATTTTCTCCTGTTTTAAGGTTTATCATATCTACATCAAGTTTCCTTCTGTAACCTTATTTTGGTAAAGGTAAAAACAGGGAGTGATGAATATCTAATAAAGAGTATTTATTCACACCTGGGGACAATGCTAAGGAAAACAACAACAAAAAAAATTAATTGGGAGTTTGCTCTTTTACTGAACTGTGCCAAACATTACAGATGCAAACTCACAGCCATTCAGGGTCCTGGCTCTCAGAGCCCCACTGCTAATCTGAATTTATAGATAGCAGGTTTTTAAGGAACCAGCTGTGTTTCCAAAGACAGTAATTTATTCTAATGGCAGCTGAAGTGTGGAGAGGAAGGAGGAATAGTCACAGCCAGCTTGATTTGTTTAGTCCTACCAGAAATTAGGTGGAGTCAAGTTCCCTGCCCCGACGCTGGCTGGAAATCGAGGGGGCGGGCCAGAGTCTGTGCAGGGCCAGTTATGAGCAGAGAGCTGTGATTGGTTACAAAGGCAAGCATAACCTGACAGGATTGGTTCTAGGCTCTCCCAGCTGTTGTTACTTCAAAGCATTCTGAAGGCCTGTCCACCAATCACAGGGCTCCTTATTGGAAGAAGCTGCGGCTGGAGATTGCCAGGAGCCCCTAGCAACACTGCGGCTTTCGAAATCTGAGGGGGGAAAGACTGGGGAGTCAGCGGACAGTGGAAAAGAGCGCCTGTGTCTGAGGATGAGCGGGCTGTCAGGATGGATGGACACCCCACCCTCTGAAGAACACTTAGATTCACAAAACAAAAAACTGGAAAACCAAGAAGAGGAGATAGGATTTAAGGAACTGGACGGTCTGAAGGAAGCCTTGGCAAACCTCCGGGGGCTGTCGGACGAGGAGAAGAGTGAGAAAGCGAGGCTTTGCTCCCGCATCAACGAGCAGTCCCAGCTCATCTGCATCCTGAAGCGGAGGTCAGATGAGGCTCTGGAGCGCTGTCAGGTCCTGGAGTTGCTCAATGCAGAGCTGGAGGAGAAGAGGATGCTGGAGACCGAGAAGCTAAAGGCCAAGAGTGAGCTTGCCCAGAAGCTGGAGGAACGCTTTATGACCCTGGCAGCCAACCATGAGTTGATGATCCGCTTCAAGGACGAACACAAGAGTCAGAACATCAAGCTAAGAGAGGAGAATGAGAAGCTGAGGCTGGAGAACAGCAACCTCTTCAGCCAAGCGCTGAAGGACAAGGAGACTAAAGTCCTGCAGCTCACCGCCCGAAGCAAGGCCCTGGCTGAAGAGCTGCAGACTCTGAAAGAGAGGTGTGCCCAAGAGACCAGCAGGGCACAGGCCCGAGAGAAGGAGCTGCTGGAGCTGCAGAGCCAGCAGGCAAGCGCCCACGCCAAGGAGACAGAGCAGCTGCGCAGCCAGCTGCAGAACCTCAAGCAGCAGCACCAGCAGGCCACAGCGCAGATGGCAAAGGCCGAGCAGGCCCACAGCAGCCTGAGCCAGGAGCTGCAGGCCAGGCTGCAGGTGGTCACTCGGGAGAAAGAGGAGCTGCTGCAGCTGTCCATGGAGAGGGGCAAGGTGCTTCAGAGCAAGCAAGCAGAGATCCGCCAGCTTGAGGAGAAGTTGGAGACTGCAGATGTGGCCAGGAGACAAGCGCTAGAGCGGTTTGAGCAAGAGGCAGTAGCTGTGGACAGTAACTTAAGAGTCCGGGAACTTCAGCGCAGGGTGGATGGGATCCAGAAGGCCTACGATGAGCTCAGACTACAGTCAGAAGCCTTCAAAAAGCACAGTCTGGATCTTTTAAGCAAGGAGAGAGAACTCAATGCCAAACTCCGCCATCTCTTCCCATAAGGAAGCTTCTGCTTCCTCTGACCTTCAACGTAGAATTCAAATATTTGTGCCTTAGCATTATGGCAAGAGTAAAGATGGTTTTGCATTTTTAAAAAAATATTTTTAAGCACAAAAGGCACCTCAAAGAAAAGCTATTTTACTATTATATTGTTGTTGACTTGTAAGGCTAATACTAAGTTTCACTCATACCGCTTAGAATACATGTCATTTACCAGATTGCGTTCTGTGCCTTTGAAATGTGTGCTATCAGTATCCCTACCTCTCCTATAATATACTATTTATTCTCAACCCAGATATTTTCATATAGCCTATGATTTTAAATTAGCAGCTCCTATAGATTTAAGTAAATATTAAATGTGCAATCAGATGTGCTATTGTGAAAAAAGTTAGTATAATCAGCCCTTGTAGATAGGTAGATTTTTAGTCTCCTATAGTTGAAATGGTAAGCTATAATAGTGAACAACATAATAATAGCATGGACAACTTGCAGAAAGTGTCTGATTTTGCAAGAGGCCAAACAATTGCTTGCGTCACTAGCTTTACAACAGTATCCTTTTTATTTTATTTGCACTAGTTTGGAAAACACAGATTGACATCATTAAGCAAATTTTATTATAGTCCTTCTGTATTAGCAATAAGATTCAAATAAGTGCAATCAACTAGTTTTGATTTTTTTCTTGTGAGCTTAGATCGCATTCCATTTTTTGTTTTTTCTCCTTAATAAAAACAGGATTTATAGATATAAGAAGGCAAAAATGTCAGCAGTTTCATTTAATAGTGTACCCTATACTAATAGAAAGAAGGCCCCAATTTGGGATAACAAGTCATAGCAGACTGGATAGAAACATATAGAAACTGATAGTGATTTTTTTTATTAGCATATGGGTTTTTTTGCAATTAGCTTTTTCCCTTTTTGAAACTTCTAAACAGAATGTGTATATGTATATTTAAGCATTTTTGTAGGAATACCTAAATATATAGTTATAAAAACAAAATAGTTATATATTTATATAAAGTTCTTAAAGAGGTAGTTATTAAAAATACACCTTATGCTTCCTCATTTCCCTGTATTTAGATGATATATAAACATTATTAAGAATACCTCTCAAAACAAATTGTAATGTAGTGTGTTGCTCACACATTTGGTGTCAGGAGTGCCAAGAGTTACCTAATGGTTTGGATTCATTAAAAAATATTTCTTGGTACCTTCATTGTTTTATTTTATTTTTTACTTTTTGGTAATTTTTAAAATATATCTTATTGATTATGCTATTACAGTTGTCCCATTTTTTTCTCACCTTTATTCCCCTCTGTCCTATACCCCTCTCCCACCATCATTCCCCCACCTTAGTTCATGTCCATGGGTCATAAATATATGTTCTTTGGCTTCTCCATTTCCCATACTATTCTTAACCTCCCCCTGTCTATTTTGTACCTATCATTTATGTTTCTTATTCCCTGTAACTTTTCCCCCATTCTCCCCTCTCCCCCTCCCCACTGAGAACCTTCCATGTGATCTCTATTTCTGTGAATCTGTTTCTGTTCTAGTTGTTTGTTTAGTTTGTTTTTGTTTTTTTTAGGATTGGTTGTAGATAGTTGTGAGTTTGTTGTCATTTTACTGTTCGTATTTTTTATCTTCTTCTTTTTCTTAGATAAGTCCCTTTAACATTTCATATAATAAGGGCCTGGTGATGATGAACTCCTTTAACTTAACCTTATCTGGAAGCACTTTATCTGCCCATCCATTCTAAATGATAGCTTTGCTGGGTAAAGTAATCTTGGACGTAGGTCCTTACCTTTCATGTCTTGGAATACTTCTTGCCAGCCCATTCTTGCCTGCAAGATTTCTTGTGAGAAATCAGCTGAGAGTCTTATGGGAACTCCTTTGTAGGTAACTGTCTCCTTTTCTCTTGCTGCTTTTAAGAGTCTCTCCTTCTCTTTAATCTTGAGTAATGTAATTATGATTGCCTTGGTGTGTGCTTCCTTGGGTACTTTTCTGGAACTCTCTGAGCTTCATGGACTTCCTAGGAGTCTTATTTCCTTCGCCAGATTAGGGAAGTTCTCCTTCATTATGTTTTCAAATAAGTTTCCAAATTCTTGCTCTTCCTCTTCTCCTTCTGGCATCCCTATAATTTGGATGTTGGAATGTTTAAAGTTGTCCCAGAGGTTTCTAAGCCTCTCCTCATTTTTTGAATTCTTTTTTCTTAAATCTGTTCTGGTTGAATGTTTATTTTTCCCTTCTGCTCCAAACCATTGATTTGAGTCCTGCTTTCCTTCCCTTCACTGTTGATTCCCTGTATATTTTCCTTTATTTCACTTTTCATAGCCTTCACTTTTTCCTCTGTTTTGCAACCATATTCAACCATTTCTGTGAGCATCTTGATTACCAGTGTTTTGAACTCTGCATCTGATAGGTTGGCTATATCTTCATTGCTTAGTTGTATTTTTTCTAGAGCTTTGATCTATTCTTTCATTTGGGCTGTATTTTTTTGTCTTGGTGTGCCTGTTATGTACTAAGGGGCAGAACCTTAGATATTTGCCAGGGTGGGTCAACACATGGCTGC
Organism: Phyllostomus discolor; assembly: GCF_004126475.2. NCBI lineage: Eukaryota > Metazoa > Chordata > Mammalia > Chiroptera > Phyllostomidae > Phyllostomus > Phyllostomus discolor. Next base: position 110,361,689 of record NC_040908.2, read on the forward strand.
ATTGTGGTGTTGCATGTGGGGGAGGGGTCTGAGAGGGAACAATGCCACTTGCTCAGCAGTTGGCCAGCTTTCAGTAACTTTCTCTGCTACCCACAAGCAAATTGGGCCTTTTTGGTGCTGATTCCCAGGTGGGTGGGTTTGTGTACATTCTAGGACCCTGTGGATCTCTCCAATGAACTCTCCTGTGAGGCTGGGAGTTTCTTCTGCCACCTGAATTCCCACAGGTTTTATCAGTCAGAAGTTTTGAGGGTTAATTTCCCAGCAGTGGAACCCTGGGTTATGAGGGCTGTGTTGCTCCTCAGTTGTTCCTCCTGATATATCCACATGCAAATGTAGAACCACCCACTCCACCAGCTATTACCTAGCCCACCCTGGTCCTCCAGCTGCCACCTTACCATGAGTCCTCTCCACCCTGGCTGCCTGTCTCTGCCTTGGCTGCCTGTCTCCACCCCTCCTACTGGTCTGGATGAATGTCTCTTCTTCAACTCCTTGGTTGTCAGACTTCCACACAGTTTGATTTTCTGGCAGTTCTGGTTATTTTTTGTTTTTAAATTTGTTGTCCTTTGGTTGTGTGAGGTGGCAAAGTGTATTTACCTATACCTCCATTTTGGCTGGAAGTTCCTTTCTTTGTAAATTTTTTATTGTATTTTTTCCGTTACCATTTAGCCCCCTTATTTAATAAACAATTTTCAAGCTTCAGATTACCTCAAGCATGTTTTAAACCTTTTTCCTCACAGTTTTATCACGATTGAGATATTAAATACAGATATCAGGGAACTATATAACTGGCTTTGAAAAGACTATTTACCTCCTCTTACATGTTACCAAGGATCAGAATATAGGGGCTAACTTTATAATGGTTATCCTCTGTTGAGCCCATAGTATTTATCATTATGATGAAGCTCTTGAAATAGATAATTTTATTTAATCCTTAGGGCCATTCAAGAAGGTAATTATGTTAATTTGTATTTCAAAGAAGAAGAAACCAGGATTTAGTAATTTGCCCAAAACCAGCTAGTCACCAAAGAAGCTGGGATTTTGATGACACTACCACACTGAAAGATTGTGGGTTGTCCACTGAGAGCCATGCTCTGGGGATAGGCACTGAGAATGAGCATGTACTAGTATGTTTTCTGCCCTGGAAGAGCTCTCACACACTCTAAGCTATGGATAAAAAAGCAATTACATACAGTATGGTGTGTTTCCACAGGGGGTGTCATGAGATCCCAGTGGATAATGCCAGGTCCTCCCACCCTCCTGACACAAACACACAGAACAGCTAACTCTGCCTGGGGGTAAGGGTTGGATGGTTGAGAGGATGTTCAGAGATCACTAATACAGGAGTTGATATACAATCTAGTTGTTAAATAGCTAGTAGAATTTCATCAGGTAAAGAAAAAGGAGAAATGTTTGAGATAGCATCATGTAGAAAGTCATGGAAGTTTAAAAAAAATGTCCAGAATATTTGGGGAAATCAGGTGCAGAGGTGCACCTGATTTTGAGGTACAGAGAAGCATGTCTACATATAGAACTGGAAGAGAAGGTTGTGGGCATCATATAGGTAGTCTCGAAATTTAGGCTGGTCCCTTATATTGGGGAGAGAGAGGGTGAATGGGGAGGGACAAGCGTACAAATAAGGGCCACAAACCAGCCCTCCTCTTCCCACCCAGGTTCAGGAGGCTCTGCCAGGGGCCTGGTGTGCATGCTGCCAGCATCCCTCTCTCCCTCCCTAACCCCCACACCTGCCCGTCCAAGCTCCACCCAGTCGTCCCAATCAGCCTTCTAGTGGTGGTCTCTCCAGCCCAAGTTTTGTGCCCAGCCTTTGAGGAGGAAGAGGAGGCTTCTGGGCAGAGGCCAAGCAGGTCCCAGAAGAAGGCTGATGGTCATTTGGGAAGGGAATCTTGGGTCCTGGCCCCCAAGTGTGGTCTAGTAGAAGACTTGGCCTGGGATTCCTCCTTAATGGGGAAGGGTTGGTCTGGAAGAACACAGAGGGTGGGCAAGGTAGGGGGCGCATGTCCCCTAAAATATGGGTGTGACGGAAGGATCTCAGTTGCCCAGGTCTAAGGACAGTGTTAGGGAGTTTGGGTTAGCTTGGACCATATAAAACTGCTTCTTCATTGGTCACAAATGACTAGGTATGAGCCTTTCATAATGTCTAATACCCTTTTGAAAGATATCAAAAATGGGTAATGAGCATAGAGGGTCAAGGAAGAATGCCTCAAAAAAAAAAACAAGGAAAAGAATTCACAACATAGACTAAGAAAGTAAAAGAAGTGTGAACCTGTGATGTGTCAAGTGCTTTTCTTGTCACCTTCATATCACCCCTTCAGGGAGGTTCAGTTTTCACTATTTTACAGATGAAAAAAGTGAGACTGAGACGGTGACTTGCCCAAAGCCAGGGAGCTTTGGGGTTGGCAGGAGCGAGCTTTGGACCCAAGCCACTCTGGCAGAGTCAGCTTCATGGGTATATTGCCTGCTTTAATGTTCCACTATTGCTGCCTTGAGATTCTTAATCATTGTGTGACAAAGGGCTGTACATTTTCATATCCTGCTGAGCATTGCAATTTATGTAGCTGGATCTCCTTTCTGGCTCTAAAACCCATGCTCTTCCCCCCTCCCCCACTATACAAACCACCTTCTAACTAGCCACAAAATGGCATTGTCTTTTTGTGCTTCACAGCACTTTGTATCCCATGCTCTCAGTGCTTAATTTGTAGTCAGTCTGTGACCCAGAGCCAAATTCAGGGATGAGCAACTAGTTTATTGTGGTATGCTGATGTATGAGATGATCTTATCACTGAAACAAATTGGCAAAATGTCAATGGACTGTGGCCAAACGACTGCCCTTGAAGGGAAATTTAAAAAACAAAACAATGAAACTGCTTTATAAAGCAACCTGTAGCCCTAGTAAATTTTCTGCAATATTCTACAAGCAGTAGCCCTAATGTGAAAGTCAGCAGACAGAGATTCTAAAGTCGAAGAATGTGTGAGTAGCACTGTGTGGCTGATAAGTGTGATCTTTGTGTGACCTATTCAATATACTGTAAGCCCTTCAGTGTGCCTCTAAGGAACTTGTCTGGTTTCAAAAAAATCATGGAAAAGAGCTAGAAAAGGAATGAGAGCTACAGGAAAAGTGAACTGACTGTATGATATTCTCATAATAGTGACTCTGTTTCAATTAGTAAAAATTAATTTGTTTCTAATAAGCAAAGTAGTAACAGAAACTCTATTTCCCCCCAACTTCACTGTATTAAAACAAAATAATAATTTAAAGAAGATTGTCTGAAGGAGTACCTGCCCAGGGGCTTGCTCTTCTGTCCAGCCCTCATTCACTGAGATACCTGTAGAGTCACTGTGGCTGGGTCTGTATGGGAATGATTCTCTCCTTCCGACTTGGGCAAACCCAAGAGAACCAGACAGACATTTGAGATACTACATCGTGGCACATGAATAAAGGAAAAAGGACCATGGCCCTAACTGCTCTCCCAAAGCTGCCCCTGCTCCTCCAGGTGACCTGTCTTCCATTGTCATTGGCCAACATTGGGCCCTATGCAAACACCTCAACCAAGCTTCTTCATGGGGACTGTTGCCACCATGACTAACCTGGGCCAGTCAGGATCTGCCCCTGGATTGGAACAAGGCCAGCCTATGCCACAGAGTAGAAGGGGCTCTCTGATGAAAGCAGGGTTGGCTGCCAACAGTGTCTGTTGTAACACACCTAGTTACATTGACACAGCCTTATCAGGCTGGGGGTCCTTTTTTTTTTAACTTGGCCTCCTAAATTGTAGGGATTTTGGGAAGTGGCCAAGAATGGACATGTAATTATTTTTCCGTCTCCCTAAAGACAAACGAGGTTATTTTCCAAACACTAAAAACATCTTATTAAATTTAAGAGCTTAGAATTGTACAGATGCACCTCTCTGCTTCATGCTGTTCTCTCCAGACATTCTGTTTATCTCACTTGGAAAAAGCCCAAGAAAAAAGTTCCTTTTGGACAGATCTCCCTAGTCATTCAATGCACATTTAGCTGACTATGGTGGCCCCTTCCCCAGCCCCCTCATTCTCCAGTTTCACAAAGGGACTCACTCAGCTATTTGCCAGACTGTTCCTATTTAATGCTCTAACCTACTTTGATTTGTACTGGTCTAAAATGTCACTGTTTGTAATAATAAAAAATTGAAAACAGGCTATATGTCATCAATAAGGAGCTGATTAAACTGTGGGCCCTTCATACCTTGGAAGATGTTGTAAATGAAGAAAAGGAAGGAAGAAATAAGAAAGAAAAGAGAGAGGGGCTCTTTATATAGTACTATAGAAATATCTCCAGGATATACAGAGGGGAAAAAAACAAGATGCAAATAATATCTGTAGTATACTATTTTTTGTGTAAGTGTGGAGAGGCAGAGAGGGAAATAAGAAAATGAATATATTTACTCCTACTTGCATAAATACATATTGAGAAAAATAAATACTAATAAAGTGGTTATTAGTGGTGTGGAGGGGTTTAGGACTACCGTGGTTAGGGATAGGATGGAAAGGAAGCTTCTCAGTGTATACAATTTTATATCATTTGACTTTTGAACCACATGCATGTATTACTTATTTAAAAAGATAATAAAAACAGAAATAAAAGAATCTGGCACATAACTGCTTAACTTCCTAGTAAGCTCTGAGTAAAGGACCTCAAAAAGCCTACAAATTTTTCTTTCTCCAAGAATTGAGTTGACAAAACCTATTTTATGTAGAGCCAAATGTGTCCTGACATATCTGGGTCAGGCCATTGAGCTGGAAGCTTCCACTTTCACAAATGTTCAACAACATATGGCTCATGACAAAATCTTTTTCTATTCTTAGGAGTGCCTCCTAGTGATTACTATTTTTCTCCCAAATTTTAACATTTAAATATACACAACTTTTCTCATGGATTTTCACATGTTTGTGTGAGAACTAAATTTTAAATTTTAGAAAGCCTGTTTTCTTATTTCCAGTTTTTAGATTTTGGGAGTTGGTTTTTGGTTTCCGCCTAACAGGTAAACAAAAGATGGTAAAGGTAGGGCAGACCAAGCCATTCTGATCTTTCAGTTTTAATTAATAACTCATTCATTTATTATAGCTTATCAATTTAACAAATACTTATAAGAGCATACTATTGCTAAATTCTGGGATACAACGTGAGCAGACAGAGATCTTATCCTCACTGAATTTGCATCCCAGTGAGTGAGAAAAATGCTGAAAGATGGGATCACATGGGAGGGCATAGCAGGGTTTTACAACATAATGTAGGAGAGGTCAGGGAAAGCTTTACCTAGAAGTGACATTAAGCTAAAGTCTGTAGAATGTGTAAGAATCGTCTAAGAAAAGAGATGAATGAAGAAAGCCTGAGAGTACAGTAGCTCAGAAGCCTTCACAACACTTCCTGTTCCTGATAAGACAACTGCCTTTCCTTTTCTTCCCCCACCACTCCCTCCCACCGGAGCCATCCCCACCTCCCTCAACCCTACCCCTTTGGAATGCAAATAAAAAAATAAATTAAAAATAAAAATTAAAAATGTATTTAAATCCCAAAAAGAAAACTGCCTCTCCCAATAGCCACATCATTCAGCATGCAGAATAAGTAGTCATGGTAGACTCTAATATAAGACTCTGTGGCCAGATTAATTCCACTTTGCTCACATCCATATTTACCTTTGTCCCAGTCAGAAGTGTGAGCCTTTATAATCTGGCTCAATCCTCCCCTCACCCCATCCCTACTCAAACGCATTACTACTAGGCCCTTTGGAAACCCAGGTCCATGATCTCTGAACTATTCAAAGTATTAGAGCCGTGAGTGAATGCATGCATTGGCACAAGACTGCCTGAATTCAAATCTTGTCACTTACTGGGTGACCTTAACTAAGATCTAACTGAGTGAAGAGGAAATTGGAGAGCAAAAACTTTCAGTGAGTAAGAGATATAACCAAGACACCTTATGAATTTCACATTGATATAACCATAAAGAGAAAATAATTATGCAAATGACTCTAGAAAACAGTATTTTAAATGAATATCCGTAATATAATATATTCCAAAAAGAACTAGAATCACGAAGAAATCTTAGTAATTTCATAGATTAGCATTGATTAGTTTTATGGTTAGCTTTTATATTGGTATTCTTTTAAAACTGCTATATTATACTTTAAAACTATTTTTAAAGTATATTATATATGTATATATACATACATACACATAACAAGAGAATGAGAGAGGTTAAAGCAAAAAATGATTGTTAATGTTTTTTGAGATGAAATTTTCAATGTATAAATTAAGATATTAAAAAGTAAAGTAAAAATCATTTAATCTTAAATTTGAGTTGCAAATATCAGTCTAAACCTATAACAGTTTTACTTTTAAAAAAGAGAGCACTCTGTCCCCTGTAGAACTTGTGCCATTCTGCTGGATCTGCTCAGCAAAGCACCAGCCCTGATTCAGCTTCATTCCCTACCATCTCTGCTCCAACTCTCTGCTATAGAAAATTCATAAATGTATATATTGGTGTTGAAGTACCACACAGTCATGGTCTTTGTGGAGAATTGGATAGATTTGTATTCATCATCTATTCTAATCCCTCTTTTAATGTGCTTTTCTGTATTACAGAAATGGAAAAGCTAAAACAAAGAAACACGAAGCAAACTATATTTGCAGACTCTTCTGCAGTTATATTTGGAAGATGTAAATGAGTCAAGAGACCTTTTCCTTTGCTTTGGCTGTTGCTGCCAAGCACATTTTTGGAGACATTTTTCTGCAATAGCATTCCAATGAGCATTTGCTAGTTTTATGGGATATGGTAGCCAATCCCCAAGATAGCACCTAATGATTCTTGTCTCTTGTCTCCTGGTACCCCCATTCTTGTGTGGTCCCCTTCCATGGTGAATAAAGTCTGACTTGTGACTCATAGAATATCACCGAAGTGATTGATTGATTTATATGACTTCTGAGGCTGGGCCATAAAAAACATTGCTGCTGCTTCCTTGGTCTCTTGGATCATTCTCTCTAGGGGAAGCCAGCCACCATGTAGTGTAGAGGCTCGCTACAGCTTGTAGAGAGGCCCACATGGAGGGAGTACTGAGGCATCCCCCAGGACAAACCTGTCAGCCATCTTGGAAGTGGACCTTCCAGTCTGTGTTGAGCCTTCAGATGACTACAGCCCAAGTCAAAATCTGACTAAGTTTCATGAGAATTCTGGAGCCAGACTGTATAGCCAAGGCAATTACATGTTTCTGACCTGAGAGAGAGAGTAAATGTTTATTGTTGTTTTAAGGTTTTGGGTAACTTGTTAGGCAGCAATATAATATATGGAGTTGAGAGTTTTGGCAGCAGCTGTATTCTTGAAGCCAACACTTACCCATCTGGGGCAGAGATAACATTTTTTTATCAGGCCTGTTTGGCTGCATTGTACTGAGTGGCATTCTCGATCACCCAGTCTAATGCCCACTCCTCCCATCCTTTCAATGACTTTGTAAGCATGCATTCTCTGTATTCCATCTTTTTCTGCTTAAAATAGTTGGATTGGTATCTGTTTTCTGCAACTGAGCTTAACCTAATAAAAATATTCCTCTCAAATCAATAGCCAGACACTAGAGGCATTCCTGTTAAAGTAAGACATTAGACAAGGAAATTGGCTATCAACAGTATTATTTAACATCAGTCTGGAAGTGCTATTTCATTATTGTACTGCAAAGGAGGCAAAATTATCCTTATATGTAATAAGGTGATATAATTGTCTACCAGGAAAATTTGAATGAATAAGCTGAAAGTAAAAACTATTAAGAAATTTCAATGGGCTAGTCAGTTAAAAATTTAACAAAAAAAGATCAGTAGTTTTCCTACATAGCAACAATAACCATGCAGAAAATATAAAAGGAGAGATAATCTAGTCCAGTAACAAACTATGCATTAAATAATGGGGAAGGATAAATTAATAAACCTAATGCAATTTTTATAAAAATTCCAACTTTTTTGAACTTAAAAGATTTATGAAGTTATCTGGAAGAATAAATATTAATCTGTTGATTAAAAAATCTGAGAAAATAAAACAAAGGACTTGTCCTATGAGATATTTTATAAAGCTGCAGTTCAAATGGAATGATTTTGCTTTCAGAATGATGAGATTGATCAATGACCCAGAAGAAAAAGAGCAGAAATAGATCCAACTACAGGTATGAATTTGACATATAGGATACATGTTGAAAAACAAGAGGAGCAAGTATGAATTGTTCAATAAATTTTATTGTGGCAGATCCCATTTTGGAAAACTATATTCCTATGCCACATTTTATACCAGAATAAATTCCATTTGGATCAAAATGAAATATGTCACTTATGCTGATAAAAAACACTCAGTAAAATATAAATAGAATTAAAGAAGTTCTAAAACATACAGGAAAATATTAGTATTATTTAGGTTAATAAAGACTTCTTAGGTTTAATATTAAAGCCTGAACCCATGAAGAAAAATTTGACGATTGACTATTTAATAATCATAGCAAAACAAGCAATTTTAGCCCTTCCAACCCCCAATAAATAATCAACTGGGTGAAAATATATATGGGACAAAGGTATGTTTTCCTTATAATGCAGAAGTTCATCTAAATCAAGAAGGAAAAAGACAAACATTTTTCCTGACAAATGTCCTTTCCTTCCTCAAAGAAAAATGGACTAAGGAGGTGAAAAGGTTGTTCATATTAGAAATCAATCAGTATATGAAAAACACTAACATTCTCATAATAAAAGAAATGCAAATTCATGTGAAAATATGCACTTTTTGTTTTTGATTGGCACATTTTTAAAAGAACAAATCAACTGTCATTGCATGTGCTGGAACTAAATACTGTCATGCACCATTGGTGAGACATACCTTTCCATAGGTAATAGAGTCTATGTATAAATATTTTGTATAAAAATTCTACTTCAAAGAATTTATTCTAAGGAAGTTATATAGAATAGAACCAAGATATTTGCACAGCATTATTGTGTGGTTTGTAATACTGTTACTGAGCAAACTGGGACCTGGTGCCTTCACATATGACCCAACAGTTAGTGTTGAAGAAAACAGGCTTTAATTAACAGTTCCAATCTTGGAGGTGCCAAGAGCACTTCTGCTTAGAGCCCTCCTCTTCCATGAGACCCAGAATTTCGCTCGCTTTCCAAAATTCTACAAGCCAAAACATGCCCAGAAGTTTCCCATATTTTTATTTATTCATTGGCTGGTTATGCAAAAATTTCCATCCTTTTTGGAATGTGCACTTGTGGGCTTTAGAGTCATCTTCCTTTTGCAGCAGTTTTTTTCTATAGGATTTTGGGTTCACTGTTCTTAGCCTCTGTGTAATGGTTCAGGAAAATATGTGGCGTGTTACACTGGATTATGTTGGACTCCAGGGAAGCACACATCCCAAGAGAGTGGCTTCTCTGTATGTCCTTCAGAGAAGAAGCCTGCCACTAGGCAGGCTTCTAGGCACTAGAACTGCACTCAGTGCAGTGCAGTCCAGGCACTAGGACTGCCACTCAGCAGTCCTAGTCACAGTTCAGCTTCAAGCATTTTTCATGAGCCTGGGTGGCTGGGCAGGTCCCTGCAGCTCCATCAGCTCTGCCACCATCTTCTTCAGGCAGACCTCCTCTCTCACTTGCAGACCTCGTGGCTCTTTTTCCTTCTGACCTTCAGCCAACCCTAATTTAAATACTTGATCTGGAACTTCCTATGTTATTTCATACCTGGCCCTTCCTATAACGCATTAGCGTCTGAGTTTTGTTTGTTTTTTTGTCAGTTCCCCAGTGTCTTTTACCATTTTTTTAGCTACCGTCTTTAGTTATGGCAAGAGTTCCCAGTGAATAAGTTGTAAAATTCCAGAAATGGAATTCTAGACGGTCATCAAAAATAAGCATGTGGATCTACATTTAGTTGCATGAAGAAGTCCATAATATATTCATATCAAAACAGTAGAATTCAAAGAAATATAACAAAACAATATGTGTATGTGCATAGATCTCTTTAGATACATAGCAAAATTTTAATAACAGTTATTTTGGGGTAGTTAGATTGTGGGTAATATCTGTCTACTTTTAATACATTTCTGAATTTTTTTGCAATGATCATTATAACTAGAAAAAGAAAATAAAACAACTGGAAGAAATCAAGACTGAGAAGAGTAAGGAGAAGAAAAGGGATGAATGGCAAAAGGGGTAGAAGAACTGTTTTCTGGGAGGTTTACTCTTGCTTCACTTGCTTTTTTGTACTTTGAGGCTACCTTGTAAAAATTTTCTACTCTTTCTGTTTTCTACTTGTCATAGTCCAACTGGAGAGGCTCTTAAAGCATGTATATTTAACCCAAAATCTTATAATTAGGGAAAAATATAATAAATTAATCCATGATTTTGAATTTTTGTTAAGGAGAAAATGCAGTAGGATGGGATTAGCAGCCACAGAAAACACCTGTAACTCAAGGCAGGTCAAAACATATGTCACCTTGAACTTTTCAGTATCCTACTTTAACACAAGCTTTTCCTAGTGGAAAGGTTAAAAGGGACATGGTGGCCATTTATTTATTTTTCTAGATACCAAAGATCATAGTCATTTTGCCCCTGGCAGAACTGTTTTCATTAGTTGGCCTTTAGTATTATGCCTTCAGCCAAAACTGGAGTACTCCTTTATTCAATTATTTGACAAATATTTATTGAAATCTAAGCTGTCCTAGGGACTGATCTGGATGTTTAGGACCTATCAATGAATGTCCAGTTTTCATTGAACTTACTTTCTATCTTTCTAAGAAACAGCCACATAAATAAAAGTAGTTAGTGTTGAGGTTAATTGCTGCTTTATTCAATATTCCCTAAAGAAGTTTAAAACCTAAGAACTTGAAAAGTGGTTAAAGAACACATACACTGTTTATTTTACTCATGTATAAACAAAGGGAAGTTTGCTTCTCTGTGCCTCCCTCTCTCTCTGTTTTTTGTTTGGGCTGCCAGGAAACTTAATCTATTGTTACCTCAATTTATCTGTTTTTCTGAACTAACCTTTCCCTCTTTTGGAAATCCTTATCTTCCTAGTTCATCTACATTTTCACTGATCTCGCTTATTAAAAGTTTGAATTGTTTTGTTTCTAATGTATTTGTCACCTGCTTCCAATCTCAAATACCTTGTGGGATTAAAGGAACAAATATAACACTATGAGGAAACAAATTGAGAATGTGGTGAATTTTTCCAAAGAAATGACCTTGTCTCTTCAAAACACCAATATGAAGAAAAACTAAAAAGTAAAAGGGACTAATCTAGTTTGAGAACATAGTAACCAAATATAGTGATTCTTATTTGGATCCTGGCTCAAAAGAAAATATCCACATAAAAAATTATTCTGAGGAAATCTGAATAGGCCTCGGTAATAGTATTACGAAATAATTGTTTTCTCAAGACCTGATAATAGTGTTCTGATTATAAAAGAGAATGTCCTTATATTTAGAGAGGCATAATGAAGTATGTTGGGGTGGTGTGTCTTGTCTGCAATTTTGGGATGATTCAGAAAAAAATAATGTTTTTACAAACACTTATATGCAGGTAAAGCACATATGGCAAGACGTTAATTGCTGAATTGTTGAGTCTGGGTATTGGGTTGAATTAGAGTGAAATCTGTACTATATTCTGTATGTTTAGAAGTTTTTATAAGAAAAAGTTGGAAAACTCAACTGTATATGATTTATTTACCCGCCCTTTTTTTTTTCTAGTGCTCTAAGTGTTGGAATGAAAAGATCTTGTAGTATAGCGAAAGGGGAAAGGAGCAATTTCAAGAGGGACCTGGTCACCAGTCTTAAATTCCGGAGAAATCCAGGATAACTTTAAATTTATTCAGAAGTTGGTATCTTAAAGGTCGTTTCTGAGCGAGAGTGGTCGCATTAGGAGTGGGAGAGAATGCAGAGCTGAGAAGTGAAGGCAGAGACGGCAGATAACTTTTTCAATAAACTCGGGGTTTTGTTGTTAGTTTTGAGGCTGTTACTACGGTATCACTGGAAAGCTGGAAGTATTCCCACTCCAGACCTTCCTGAACTCTCGCGATACTAGAGCCAGGTGGAGCGCGAAACGCCTTGGGAGGGGCTGGGTCGAGACGACTGACTTCCGCCTAGGCCGTTGTCTTGGTGGCGCGGTCGAGTCATCGCAGCGCCTCGTTGTCCGGATCTCCCTTTCGCTCCCCAGCTTGGGTGCGGAGCGTAGGCCAGCCAAGTGCCGGGGGAGGCGACTCGGCCCTTCCCCTTAATTTCGTTCTTGTCGGCTCACCGGTTACCCGCGCTGGGGCCTGGGGTCTCTGGGGCCCGCGAGGCCCGGTCTGGGAGGCTGGGGCCTACGTGGGCCCGCCGCTGGACTCCATGAGGCACATCCTTACCAAACTGCTGGCGGCCTCCGGCACCGACTCCCCAACCCGTAGCGACAGCCCTGCGCAGGCCGCCCCGTGCTCTCTGTCCCCGGACTTGACCCGGGTGACACCAGCGGCCGAGGACGAAGAGACGGCGGCCTTCGGATCTCCCGGCAGTAAGCAGCCGCGCGGAGACGAGGGCGAGGTGGAGGAAGGGAGGGGGGGTCGCGGCGGCGTAGCGGTGCGCGCGCCCTCGCCGGAGGAGATGGAGGAGGAGGCGGTTGCCAACGTCCCCGGGGAGGAGACGGAGGACATGGACTTTCTGTCCGGGCTGGAACTGGCGGATCTGCTGGACCCCCGGCAGCCGGACTGGCACCTGGAACCCGGGCTCAGCTCGCCGGGCCCCCTCTCCTCTTCCGGCGGAGGCTCGGATAGCGGTGGCCTCTGGAGAGGAGATGACGACGACGAGTCTGCGGCTGCCGAGATGCAGCGGTTTTCTGACCTGCTGCAGAGGCTGTTAAATGGTATCGGAGGCTGCAGCAGCGGTAGTGACAGTGGCGGCGGCGAAAAGAGGCGGAGAAAGTCCCCTGGAGGAGGTGTTGGCGGCGGCAGCGGCAATGACAACACCCAGGCGGCGACAAAGAGTCCTCGGAAGGCGGCGGCGGCTGCAGCCCGTCTAAATCGGCTGAAGAAAAAGGAGTACGTGATGGGGCTGGAGAGTCGAGTCCGGGCCTTGGCAGCCGAGAACCAGGAGCTGCGGGTCGAGAATCGGGAGCTGGGCAAGCGCGTGCAAGCATTGCAGGAGGAGAGTCGCTACCTACGGGCTGTCTTAGCCAACGAGACCGGACTGGCTCGCTTGCTGAGCCGGCTGAGCGGCGTGGGACTGCGGCTGACCACCTCACTCTTCAGAGACTCGCCCGCCGGTGACCATGACTACGCGTTGCCGGTGGGAAAGCAACAGCAGGACCTGCTGGAAGAGGACGACTCAGCGGGAGGAGTGTGTCTTCATGTGGACAAGGATAAGGTGTCGGTGGAGTTCTGCTCGGCGTGCGCCCGGAAGGCGTCGTCTTCTCTTAAAATGTAGGGTCAAGTAATCTGCTCTTTATCCGCGTTTACCCCTTTCAACTCCCTTACACCATGTAAAACACCTTAGTGGGACATCTTCACTGGACACATTTCAGGAGGAAAAAAAAGTAATATTGAATCTTTTAAGTGTTTAGCTAAAAGCATGAATGTGACACTGTAACCAACTCCCAATGATAACATGTGACTATTAAATCTCTCTGACAGTTTCTTTTTTAGGTGATTTCCTTCCTGCCAGGCTCCGTTGTAGGGGTTACAGAACAGTCGTTCCCGCCTCACAACCTGGTAAGGATCCATCTCTTCACGTAACGCTCATGCTCTGCTGCTTAGTCTACTTTAATGGGCAACATCTCAATTTTGTGTGTGTGTGATTATTATTTTTTCTTTTTTGGAAGGTGGGAGGGGAATCTAATTTGGGCCCTGTCCACCCTGGAAACAGACTTGTGCTGGTCAGTAATGTATTTAAGATGCTTCTTATGGTTGAAATAGCTGTTAATGTGTCCCCTTGTTCAGACTTGCGTGTACCTAGCTCTTCTGTCCCCAGTGTGGACATGGCCTTGGATGACATCGATTCCAACTGTACACTGAAAGCTGCTAATTGAGATACAGTTTGGAGACAGTCAAACAGGTGAAGTTGAATGGAAGTTCCGAGTTGTACAAGGTGCAAATTGGAATTCCAATTTTTAGAACAACTTTTCAGAGGTTGACAATAAATGTTTGGGGCATGCACAAATGTGATAGTTATTTTGCTGGAAGTGACAGCTAAATAACTCTTAAATACTCAAGAATGCCTTTTAGTTTTAAGTAGAAGATACAGAAATACAATATTCAGATTAATAGATTTTAATATCTCACCATTACAGAAATTGGAAATTAACATGCATATCAGACTCCTGTGTTAGTTACTTGAAGGAGGAATAAGAATGGTTAATGGAATGTTTCTTTGAGAACCAGCACAGTGATACTACCCTGTCACTGAGTATGAATACATTGTTGAACACCTTTATTTTTGTTGTATTAAAATTTTAGGTTAAATTTATGTATGATTAGATTTTGAAGGTTGTGAAATATGAATGAAAACATGTAAAGTGAGGCTTCACAAAGAATCTTATTTTCTTATTTTCTGTATTTAAAAGGTATTTGTCCTATTTAAAAATAATTTTAGAAATTGAGTGGTTCTGTCTACTTAATGACATGATTGACTCTTTTTCCAAAGATGGGATACATTCTTCCCTTGAAGTACTCCTATCTATTGTCCAATTGTATATATTGAGTTACGGTGGCCTTTGGTGTAAGAGGCATTAAGGAATTCTTTGTGAAACATCACTGTTTGATAAAGTATATACCTATTTAGCATCCTTGTTTTTCTTTGTGCTAAAGTGGATACAGCTGTTGGGGCAGAAGAGACGGGACCAGCTGCTGGCCACATTTCCTGCTTTATTTTAAAAGGTAGTATAAGAATGAGGAAAAAGAGGTAATATCAGGGCTTCTGCTGTCTTTAAAATGTTCATAATTAAAAAGTATTTTCCAGCAGTCCAAAGATGTAAGTTATCTTACACACAAAATGTTCTATTTTGTTGTTATTTGGTTATGAAAATGGAATCCTTGTTCTTGCACAACTGTAAATGTTTTGTTGCTAGATAATGCTATTTGAGACCTAATTTGGTCTCTGGTATCCAGTGCATCACAGCAGATTTTGTAAAATCATCTACTGCACTTGAGCATGAATGGGTAGTAGCCAAACTCACAACCTGGAGTGATGAACCTGCTTATACCTAAGTGCAGGAGCAAGCCCCTCACAATGCATGGATTTTTAGTGCCTACTGAAATATAAATATTTAAATATATATAAATATATACAAATATATATTTATATATATCAAAAGTAGTTGGAAAAGTTATTTGAAATGACTAATTTGTGCTATCTTTATGGAATATGTTAAATGTAGCTTTTTGAAACAGAAGCCTTGAATTGAAATTTAATTAATACTTGAACATTTTGTATATATTTCTTTGTATATAATTTTGTGCAGTACCAATGACAAAAATATGGTGTCATAATAAAATCAGGTTTGTTGATCTTTCAGTTATGGGCTCAAACAATTTTTTCATCTCTAATATAACACTGAAAAATAATGGATGAGAATAGGAAAAATGATTGTTGTTAATGTTGACTGTGGGTCTTAAAAGGTTATGGAAGCAGTAAGTGCGTTTTCTAAAAATTATATGATTCCTTGGAATATTTTCTTCTTACGTCAATGATTTTCCTGCATTATTTGAAGTTTGGGCTGGGGACAAACAGTAGTCAAAAAGCTTTCTGAATTGGGATGCTTTGAAATTCCAAGTGTAGATTGTAGAATGTCATTTTATAAATGGCAGTTTTTTGGAAATACTTGATTAAGAACTTTTGAAAGTGGTTAGTTTCACCTGTTTTTAAAGCTGCTTTGTTAGGTTACTTAGGTTTTAATTGTCTTTTCTTAGTTTCCATTTCATTTTCTTTTTCTAATTTTGGTGACTCAGTGATTTTGTCATTTTTTACATCAACTTCATGGTCTTGTTTTTACATGGTATTGCATGTATTTAGGACCTATCTATCAGGGGCTTTAAATAAATTTGGTCATATTTATGTGTAAGCACATTTTACTGTAAATGTTTTGAGTTTCTGAATTTACAACAGATCTGTTTATTTCAGTATGTAGTAAACAATATCTTAAAAGTGTCCTATTCATTACTTGTTAATTAAAAAGGTTATGATTAATATAAAACTGTTGTCTTACTATTTTTAGAAAATTGTGTTCTGATGAATAATAGTTGGATAAGGGTGATTTCTGGAATATATGGATTGTTTTGAAATTTTCAGGTTTGGCTGCTTGCTGTAATAGATGAAAACAATTTAGTATTTGGGCAACATTTTTTTCCTCCTAATTTTGTCTCTATGGCAAAATGATAAAAACTAGACTAAAGATACAGCTTTTTAATATTCATCTTCTGATGGTGACAGGAATTCATACATTAATTGAACTAACACATCATATTGACCTACTATTTCTATCATATTGACTTACTGTTTCTGCACTTCCTTGACCTGACTTAACTTAAAATGTCCATGTTTCTTAAAATGTAGTCACACTTCTGATATAAGCCGACAAAAAGTGTTCAGAATATTTTAAATATTTGTACATTTTATAATCACTAAATTAATCTCTCTCTCTTCTCTTTAAACAGCTTAGCAGTGTCTGCAAAAAACGAATCTTTTCCTACAACCTGTTAACTGACTGGACTGATGATAACAAAGTAATTGTGGGAGCCATGTCGGTCAAAAATTTGGCATCTGCTGAAAAAATGAATGCCATTTTCAAGTTCCCAAATTACTTCTATACTGGTTTCACTTTCCAGATTTCACTTTCCAGAAATGGAGATATGAAAAGATTCTCTGGAATCCTTGAAAGACTTAATAGAAATACATGAGACTAAGTTAATTTTGGAACAAAATTAGACTTTTTTTTTGTCTTTCATAGGAGTGATACTCAGTTCTTCGTATACCTTTTAAAAACTTGTAACCATTGGAGAAGAGAATTATAGTATTTCATCAAGGAGTTATTATTAGGTTCTTTACATTATCAAGAGCACATTCTATGGAATTATATTTAGTGGAGTGGAATTGCATAAACAGGCCATCAGTGATCACAGGCATCATGAGTTTGTATTTATTTCCTGGAACATGAGAAATAATCTGAAGTACAGATAGATATTGCCAAGTAGAATGTGAAAGTTAATGTACAGCCCTTAACTATAAAGAGTAACCTTTTTAAATAGATGCATTGTTTGTATATCTTTGAAAAAGTTGATTTATAATTAACTATGTGGGTAGTTAATTGCAATTCAGAGTAATACCAGGATGTGTGGATTCAGAGGTTTTGGCTTATTGAGCTTTCTCTGAGTATTTGATATTTTCTTTTGAATATTTTGAGATTTTTAATGAATGGTATACTAGTTTCTACTGTTTTACATAAATTAAAATTTCTCTAGTGTTATGTAAGGGCTTTAGTATTCTGGATGATGGGAGTGGCTTTTTTCATGGAATATGGTTGTTTTACTTAATTGAAACATTTTTCCAGTTTATTACAGTGTGAAAAAACACTAAAAACTCTGGATTGTTTTATTTCATTTTTGTTGGATTATGTTAATACATTCTTTCACCTGGTCTAGATTGAGCTGTGCTGTCTTACATTTGGGCAGGTGATAGAAGTGGGAGAGGGTAGGACAGAGGCTCTCATTTCTTTTCTCTCCATAGTCATAACTGCAGTTTGGTTATTGTAATGGTATTATATAAAACCTTATTAAATCCACTCAGCGTCTTGTATTCTAAGTGTATTCAGTGTCTGTGATACCTGGCAGCAAAGAGCATTTCCAGTGGCTTATACTTATGTGACTGGATAGGTGCTTTTACAGTACAAACAGTACAGATGGTTGTAATTCCACAACTAATGATTAGACATCAACACTATTTGGCAACTATACCACTTTGATGGAACACAGAGTGGGTAATTCACAGATAATGAGTAATTATCTCTTAAAATACGTGATTACCAAGTTCATCATTTTGAAGGTTTAAGGTCTTATTAACTTGGTCGGGTTTTTAAGATATAAACAACCTGAAAACTAGGTAGGAAAATATTTTCAAGTTTTTAGATTTTTTTTCCCAGACTCACTTTCAAGCATTTGAGACCCTCCCAAATGTTTTTATTTTTATATCTTATTGTGCTGATTTCTTCTTCAGAAGCCAGGTAGTTACCACCTAACCCAGGAATCAAAATGAGAGAGGGCTTTCATTAGAAACTTGTAGTGTTTTGTTTGGCCAGCACAGTATATTTTATATATTTGAACTTGAATACCACAATAGTCTGTCTGGTTACTCCCTATTGTCTTTTAATACCAGACTGAGCTCTAGCCTAGACTGCAAATAGTCATTTACTTCCAGTTTTGAAATGCAGAAAAACTAAACTGGAGATATTTTAATTTTTATTCAGAAAGTAAATTATAATTAGGAACATAAATAATGTGATATTAGAGAAATATTTATATTTTTTAGATATAGGTTAATAGAAAGTTGCTCACTAACTTACCTTTTTCATTGCTTTGGTTACTGACAGTAGTTTTTTAATTCCTAGTTTTTTCCTTTCCCCAATTTGTACATTCAGTATTTGTTACTCAGGTATTTACCACACTTTTTGAAAAGAAGCCAGTTCACAACAGACTTTAGTAATATTTTAAAATCTTGTTGATCCAAAGTAACTTGTTTTGATGAGAATATTTTGCTCAGTTTTGGATTAATTAAAAAATCTAGTTGCTAATGGTGTTTAAACATTTGTGTAGTTGTGCTAATGTGCAGAGATTTGAATTTTATTAGTGGGCCACCTTTATTTAGAATGTTACTGCAAATTGTGTATGTACCTTTCCTGTTTACCCATTGAGGTCAATTTCCTAGACTCCCTCCCTCCCCACCTCTGGCTGTTAGTCGTGGGGTTTGCAAATTATATTAATTTTAAAATAGTATATGAATCTTTTCTACTTAAAGAACTATAAGTAAATTGTAAAAGATTTAAATGGTTTGTTTACTGTCACTAAACTGAAACACTAAAAACTATTTTTCTGAGGCACTGTTCTTTAGGTATTTGCTACAAATGATTGTTTCCTTAAATTATAATGCAGATCTATAATTCATTATTTATCTGCCCCATGACCAAAAATTTCAGTAAGATAGCTGTATAGCAACAGATTTAAAATAACATGCTCTTTTGCTTGTTGCCCATTTAAATTGAAAAGATGATTTAAGAAATATACCATGTAAAGCACATACTAGAGAGAAATCCTGAAACCATTGTAAATTCTTGTATTCATTTATAAATGGTATGCTAGGGAGTAAACACTGGGAGTGTTTAAGGATATCTGAGGAAACAATTTGGACTAATTAACATCAGTGGGTTTTAAATTTAGTGATTTGGGTTTCTTATTTTCGAAGTCAGGAATTACTTTTAATTCATTGTTCCCCAACCCTCTCATGGTGACAAGTAGAACTCTGATTTAAATAAAAGTGACAGTGCAGATACAATGTATAATTTGGGGCCAGAGTTTTAGCTTGGTATTTTAGCTTGTAAAATAGGAAACTTTACTTTTAAAATTTTTTCCAAAGATTTTGTTTTTAGAGAGAAGGTAGGTGGGGAGAAAGGGAGAGAAACATCACTGTGGTTGCCTCTGGCATGCTCTGTACTAGAGACGTAGCCTGCAACCCACTTGGGGAATTGCACTGTTGAACCTTGTTCACAGGCCAGTGCTCAATCCACTGAGCTACACCAGCCAGGGGTAATCCAGAGAATATCCATTGTAAAAGAATAGTTTGCCTTCTAGTTGGCATCATCTCTTGTGTAAGTTTGGTAGGGAATAATACATTTTAAGTACCTGCTAAAAGAACAAGTCTTTGCTTTCTGAAAAATTAAAAATACATATTTTTAAATTTTACTTAAATTCTAATCTTGGGCTGCACTGGAGAAATCCATTCACCAAGGTGCCTTTCCTAGGTGACAGGCTGTGTTCTCCTTTCATGATTTAAGTAGCATAAGATTCCTTAACAGTTATGTCATTATATTTGGAAGGAATAGTTAAGATGCTTGTGAGTATGATCTGTGATATCATGTAGTAATCTGGTACAACTGACTTGTTTTGTAAGGACAGTGTGTCTAGATAGGTGCTGTCCAATACTGTAGCCTTTAGCCACATGTGGCTAAAAATTTAATTAAAATGTACAATTCAGTTACCCAGTTGCATTAGTCATTATTTCAGGTGCTCAATGGCTAATAGCTAACGTCAATCAGATATACACCACCACAGAAAGTTGTTGGAAAGTACTGATTTAGATGCTGTCACAAAAGAAAATGGTTTTAAAGAACTGAGATCAGAAGTCTTAGGAAGGGGACCACAATAGGTCATGCCTAAAATTGAAACACTGTATCTTAGGAAATGAGGAAAGATGAGGATATTTCCAAAAACAAAACCAGGAGCAATAGGAAGAATATGGCTGCCATGTGAGTGCTTGATACTGTCACTGTTAGGCAAATTACATGTTATGTAATAACCACTCAAGTGAGGTTAATGATGAACATTGAAGGCCAGAGAGGATAGTTAGCTTGATTGGCATCACAGTTAAAGGCTGGAGTCTGAGTCCAAAAACTGTTCCACACTAGATGGAAACTTCTAAGATAGAACTGGCTTCAATCCTCCAGGAATATAGCTTTCCAAGGCTATAAATAAGGTGACTTTTAAAATATGTAACTATATCATTAGAGGAGCTCAGGTTGGGCCTGAATTACCTGTATACTGGAATTGATCCCTCTGAGGTAGGTTGATAAAGTATGTTCTAAGATTCTATGGATCAATAATACCTATGGAAAATGAAGTGTTAATAACATTTGCTATTCTGATATTTTCACTCCTGTTCGGATTCTTTATGAGGTCTTCATTGTAAACTACTTTGTTTATATTTTGTCTGTGTTAGACCAAACTCTACCTAATATAAAGGAACAGAACAAGTGCAATGAAGTGATACTAGTGGGCAAACTAGAGAAGTTATGTTCTTGTTTAAGTGGATAGTCTTTAGTGATATTCAGCCTTTGGTTGCCTTATGTAGCCTTTTGTAGGTCTCAAAGAGTTGTACATCATATGATAAATTACAAATCCATGTTTATATAGTAGGTTATTTCTACATTTTATTTTTGTGTACACATTTGCTTAACAATCACTGAATTTCTAGGCCAGGTTCAGGTAACTGAAGAGCCTTTATAAGTAGTTTATATTGTCTAGAACCAAGGTATGCTGCAAATCCAGTCTGGAGCAAAATAGGAAATAACATCCTTCTAAAGACTGGCTTAGAAATTCTGATCCAGTAGGTTAAGATGTTTCCTTTCTCCGGTAGCAGGGCTGAGGCATACCTGTAAGAAAACATTGAGAACAATTTGCTAGAAAAGATTGTTGTGTCAAGTGGCAAACTGATGTACAACAACATATATATTAATCACAGAAATCTTGCCTAGTTTACTCTAGGTAAAAATTAAGGCAATGCTATTACTACTCCTAAAACTCTTTTTGGGTTGGTTCTTTTGTTGTTGGTTTTTCTGTTTTGTTTTGTTGGGGTTTTTTTTGCCCCTTTCTCCAGTTTACTCCTGGAGGCTTACAGAGTATAGACTACTCGATACAAAAGTTCATTAGAAAACAACAGTTATTTTGGAGTAGAAGGCGTATAGCTAGACATTTTCTGATGGAATTTTCCTTTAGTGGAATTAAATTCTTAAGAACAATGTGTATATAACAGTTTCAATGCTAGAAATGGTATTAGCAGCTTTTTAAGTTGTAAATTAACCGAAACTGTAAATTATGGTTAAGAACCTGAACTACACACCCAAGACTACGGTGTAAAATATTTCTACAACTATTTGCAAATTACTGAGAATAGCTGATTACTCAGAAGAAAAAGCAAGTCTTAACTCTTCCAAATCAAAAGTTAACATTGCCTGAGAAAATGTTTTTGCTGTTTTAAGTTGTAGATTTTCTAAGTAATCATTTATAACTATAATTTTTCAGTGATTATGAGAAAACAAAGAATCCTACCTGGCAGCTAGGCCACCATTCACAGGTATAGCCAAGAAAACAGGGTACAGACCACCAAAAACAAGTCCCACCAGTCCACCTCGTGTTATGGTGCAGGTTTCACAATTCAAATCACCTAGGAAATAAATTTGTTCTGGAAATGAAGGTCATGACAGTCCAGCAAAGAATTTAAAGAATGCAAGTTCCTCTTACATATCACAGAGCCTCAGTTTTCAGGCAGTAATACAGCAAATGCAATTGTGCAAGGTATGTTAAAAGGTGTAATTATGTGTACAGATAACTTAAAATAATTAGGAGTAACTGATTAATAACCATCTTCGAAAAAACTCCCTTATTCTGAACCTGAATGAATATAATCTCAGTTTGTGTTATTCTACTTATCTTAAGATAGAAACTTTTTTTAACCCGTGGAAAATTTTTTTAATACTTCATCTTATAGTTTTACATTATATTAGTGTGACTTTTATGAAATTCTTTATTCTTTTCCAAATTAGTATATCTTATTTTTTCCTCAGTAAGTTTAATTCATTGGGCAACACATTTCCTTGAATCAAAAGTTTTTCCACACTGATTATGGGGACTCAAGCAAAATACTCATACAACTTAAATTTAGAGCAGCACTTAGCAGAAGAGAATTTAAATGGACTGCCTCCCTCCCCACCACCACTTATAGTAAAACTTTTATTTCAAATCAATCAAAAACTTACTCATGATGAACTACACTCAAAGCGATCAGCACATGGTAAACTGTCAAAAGGAAATCAAGTCTCCATATGTTTCTTAATTCTTGTATGTATATTAAATGCTTTGAGAGATTCACTATATAAAAGTCTTATTCCCATAAAAACATTTTTTCCCTTCAAGGAATTCTCTAAATTTTTTTTAAATGAATTTCCAAATATTTTTTATTTTAAGCACCATGGGAAAGATAAGTTAGATAAAGGAAAGTATTTATAACTGCTGTGTACATAGACTCGTTTGGTAGACCATGCTAATACAAACTGCCATTTTAAGAAGTAATGCAGAGTACAAATAGCATATACCAAAGCAAAGTTTGGTAGTAGTGACATAGAATTTACCTGTATTCAATGGTAAACTTATAAAACTCTTATAAGATACTTCTGCTGTCAAAAATGGGATCACTGCCATTGGTAAACCAGCAGCTATACGAGCCTGTGTCACATTTAGGACGCGCCGAAAAAGACTGTTTGCTATTAGGCCACAGATAGCAGCATTAAGTCCAATATATGTTGATCCATATTCAAGTAGATTCCTGAATGGGTAAAAATAAAAAAAAGTAATGTTTTCTTTGGCTCTGTTGTGTGTTAGGAACTCTTTAACAATTCTGGCATATGTTAGAGAACTTATTGTAACTTTAGGAATATTATCCCTTACAGCTTCATAAAACCAAAACCTCATTAGACTTTTATTCGGAAGGCTTTTGAATTTGGTAACAATTAAGGATACAGTGATAAATTTAGATTTTGCTAAACATACTTTGTGATTCTGCAAAGGATAATTCTATATAAAACAGGGAGGAGTTTCTGAAGAGTCTGATTTGGATGTCTCTCCTCTGGGCTCCCACAATACCTAATACCTACCTCTCTAGCACATTTTGAGGCGTTCCCACTATAAACAAGTTCAAGACAATGAGTACCAAGAAGTTCCTTTTGGTTTCAATGGCACCTGACACAAGGCACTTAAAGAGGTGGAGCTGGTTTCCTTTCATTCTTCCACAAAGCATTAGAGTTAAGATTGAGGGGCTGGAAGAACAGTAATATTTAAGGGATACTCTACACCAGGTTCCTTACAACAACCCACTGAAATAAGAGTAAAATGATATTTTGAGATAGGAAGTGGTTCTAAGCTAAGGTATGTATGAGTTTAAAACACATGTTTTGTGCATTCTTTAGTTTTGGAAAAAACACCAAAAATTATTGCTGGATATTGAAAGTACTTCAATTCAAACTCTTCAGCCTACTGCTTAACTAGACTACCCTGCCTTGCCATCTACAACACAGGTGTCAACTTCTTAAATTTCTCACTATTCAGCCAGTTTAGCCACACAATATCCCCTCAGACTTATATTGTTAACACTCATCTTAAGACTGTTTCTAGGAATTCCTAATATAGCTTCTTACATTGTATGAGGTATTACTTTTCTTTTCACTTTGCAGGCATTATGTTGTTTGTCATTCAGTCGTTACCATAAGCAGCAGACTTGCTGAAGGCACAACAGATTACCCTCTACCTTCACTGTTTTCAGTTTATTAAAAGACGAAAGTCATGAGATATAACATGTCTATTAAAATTGTAATGGCAGTAAGAGAGAGGCAGTCTAGTAACTTACATAAAATAACTTTTAAAGAGTGACAAGGGCATAGAGAAGAACCTACCAAGTAATAGAAAACATGAATGTGAAAGACTTAATTTTGTAGAAACTGAAAATTTGACCACTTCCTCTGAAATAAGTTATTTTATCTTTTTTTTTTAAGATTTTATTTTTAGAGAGGGAAGGGAGGGAGGGAGATATATATATATATATATATATATATATATATGGAGAGAGAGAGAGAGAGAGAGAGAGAGAAGGAGAGGGAGAGAGGGAGAGAGGGAAAGAAACATCACTGTGTGGTTGCTGGGGGTTATGGCCTGCAACCCAGGCATGTACCCTGGCTGGGAATTGAACCTGGGACACTTTGGTTCCCAGCCTGCGCTCAATCCACTGAGCTACGCCAGCCAGGGCAAGTTATTTTATCTTTATAACTGTCCTGAGCAATATATATCATCTCTATTTTAGTCAGAGGAATGAATGCTGAGAGATAATTTGCCTATATATATTTTATATATTATAAGGTTAATATAATTTATATATTGATATATTACTGTAAAATATAATAAACAAGGAATGCAACTGGAATTGGAATAGTAAAATTTGCTGTCACCCAACCATATTTTAATTTAGTATGGCTTTAAGTCATATTTTTTAGTTAATTCAGTAAGCACCAAGTTACCTAGCAGACCCTTTGCCAGTCAATTTAAAAAAAAAATGCCTAGCCTATACAACTAGAAATACATGATATTTTATCAAAACATACATAAAATCACTAGGCACATGAACTAAACATGTAAAATATAAGAACAAATTTTTAACAAGTGGCAATGAAATATGTGGTATATGAAATTATTCCAAACCCATCCTATTAGATCTCAACTGCTACCACCCTACCATCACCACTTACCAGGATTACTATGCATTTTCCTACTGGTTTTCCTTTTCTCTCCTACCTCAAATCTACTTCCCAAAAAGTACTGCAATGTACTTTAGAAATGTTAGCTGGATCACACCATTCCCTGCTTAAAACTCTTCCTGTTCCTTCAACCTTGTGCCCAATTCCCTTGCACTTCAGTAACAATGGTTCCTCAAATATGACAAACTTATCCTGTGGCCTAGGCATATGCTATTCCCTCTGCCTGAGATACTGTTCCTTCTTTCTCCCCAGGCTGACTCCTTTTCATCCTTTTTTGTCTCATATTTTCAGTTTAAATTAACCAAAGAGGCATTCTTGCCTAGATCTAAAACACATTTTGTGAAAGTGGACTTAATAGTTCATTGTGTCATAGATCAGTACGTTTCCTGCATAGCCTTTTTCTATTCAATAATATCTTAAAAGATCTTTTAACCACAGTCCTGTTTTCTGAGATTTTTTTTCTATCTGTATGTGTTAAATGGCATTATTTAGGCTGCTATTATAATAATAGAAATGAAGACAAAAGTTATTTTGAAGTTTTGGTATTTAGATAAGTCCACAAATATACATTTAACTATACTCTGAGCCAAATGCAAAATATGAGAACCATCATATAATTAGATATGCCAAAGACATGAATTCTAGCCTTGACTTCAAACTAACTGGTTAATCTTGGTGGGCCTTGGTTTTCTCAAGGCACTGAAACCAAATAAATATCAGATAATCAATGAAAATATGTTTGGTAAAAGACATTTTTAAATTAAGACAGGATCTTACCTTTCTGCTTCTGGAAGTTGATTGATTTTTCTGGTTATGATATCAAAAATTTGTTTTTCCTTGACAGTATCAACTGGTTCATGATTTTCCATCTTGAGTCTTAAAAAATTAAAAATAACATTTTCAATAATGTTTATAATTAAAAAGACAAAAGGGCTTATAAAAAGACTTCCGAAGACCATTAATAATTTCAAAAGAATTAGCTATAGATGGAATTCATAATCTGCCTACACACAGTACCCTCCCCCCCACACAAGAAAATCAATTCTAAGACAAATCAAAACATGAAAAGCAAATACTTAACTTGCAAATAGCACCAAAAGACATGAAACTAATACTAAACTAATAATTCGTTAAGAACTTGTGTTTAATAGACACCAGAAAGCTAAGTTAGTGCAGAAATGTTTTTAACATAACTGACATGAGTAATTGGTACCCAGAATATGTAAATAAGTAGAAACAAGAAAAGGGCAAGCAAGCCAAGAGGAAAATTGATAAAAAGTTTGAACCAGCACATCACTGAAAGGAAAGCCAAAGAACCAGTAAACGTGAAAATATGCTTAAACTTCATAATCAGGGAAGTAGAAATTAAAACCATAGTGATACCAGTATGGTACCTACTATAGCTAAAAACAAAACAAAACCTGACCATTTCAATTACTGGCAAGATTGTGGGGTAATTCATGTTGCTGGTGGAAGCATAAAATTATATCCAATTTGGGTACAGCCTCTCCAAAAAAGAATTTGGTATTACATAGTAGGTAGAAGACACACATACCCAACAATTTCACTTCTAGGTATATACTACAGCAGAAGTCAGCAAGCTTTTTCCTCTACAAAACATAGTACTGTATTTTAGGCTTGGCGGGTCAATCATGGTCTTTGTCTAATACTTTTTTAAAATAACTTTTTAAAAATGTAAAAATCATTCTTAGCTGGTTGATCATACAGAAACTATAGGCTTCCTCTGGCCGACAAGCCAGTAGTTTGTTGATCCATGCACTAGCTGGGGTGAATACCAGAGTAAGGCAATGGTTTTTCCCTGAAGATTTAGTTTATTAAACAATACTTCAACGTAGCAGAGTTAAGTAAAGCAGAAGTTCAGAGATAACAGCAAAGGACAACATGGTTTTATGAAGTTAGATTTTCTTGGTTCACTATCACCCATTTGCTACAAGATTAATTTACCACAATGAGTAATTCAACAAATATTTATTGGGTACCTGTTAAATATATTAGATCATTTGGAAAATGTTGACGGCACTCAACATTTCATATATAATTCGAAATATATTTCAAAATAATTCGTATGCCCAAACTTAAATTAACCTAGTAAGTACAACGCGGACTTAAAAATTTAGGTATCCTGGACTCAAATTTTCTGAGGGCTTTGGTTACAATAACATAATAGACAATCCCTACCCTACAGAAGCTTTGAACCGCTTTGCTTGTTTTGGGGTTGGGA
Organism: Phyllostomus discolor; assembly: GCF_004126475.2. Lineage (NCBI taxonomy): Eukaryota > Metazoa > Chordata > Mammalia > Chiroptera > Phyllostomidae > Phyllostomus > Phyllostomus discolor. The sequence goes on from NC_040908.2 coordinate 110,389,300, forward strand.
AGTGGGGGAGGGTGGAGAGATACACAATCAAATTCAGTACATATAAAGTGTACGGTTTATATGTCTGAAATAAAAGAAATTACCCTCAGAAAGTCCGGCCTAATGCTACTTACTATTAGTTTTCTTTCTGTTCTTTGCTCTCTATATGGATAAGGTTTTGAGTTCTGTGAACTACCCATTTCTGCTGTGTGGCTATTAAAAGTCATCCTTAATTTGGTAAACGTTCTGACCTGGCAACCCACAATAGGTCATTTTGTCCCCGTTGTTAACAGTAAACCTCTATCAAAGACAACGCCACCCTTAAATTCTACAAATACTTTAGTATTTGAATTAGCTATCTCACTTCACTCAGAACAACCTCAAGGTGGACAACGAAAAAAAAGCTGGGCCTCTGAATATGAAGTTAGGCCCAGGCTACCCAGTAAATTGGCAGTAAACCAGGGGTTAAGTTCAAGTGCAAGGTTTTTAAAAAAATTCTATTGCTTTTAAATATAAGGTCTCTTCTTTCAAGGTGGAAAATGAAGAGACGCTCAGTGCTGTAGGGCCGACTCTTCTCCCCTTCCGACCCAGCCCCAGAATCTCTTTCCCGTACTGTGCTTCAGATACCAAGACACTTACTGCACTCTTTCCCCAGAAGGTCCGTGCCTTACGCTCTCCTCTCACAAGTCAGTACTTTCTCTAGGCTTCCTCAGCCCCCAAAGCTCTCTGCAATCGTCACTCAACTTGCCTGGGCGCAGCCATCTTTGATTGGCACGTGACTCGGCCCAGACGCGGTGCGTGGCCTCGCTCCCTGGACGTAGGTTGCAAGCACCAGCGACTTCCTCCTGAGAGGCTTTCCACCAGGGAGGAGCTGGGCTGGTGACCCGCGAGACTTGGGTTAATGCGAAGAGTGTTCAACCTAACTCCGGTTTCCTGGGTAGAGCTTGTAGGCTGAAATTTCCAGGTGAAAGTTGAGTTACCGGAAGTGCCATTTTCACTGAAAACCTGTCTTCGACATGTTAATTTCCTGTCTGATAGAGCCTGCCTCAAAGTGGACGTAGGGTTTAGGAAAACACAGCCCGTAGCCTATAATGGGTACTGGGGACAAATGATGATGGAAAAATAAAGTATATTTTTAAAGTCAAAAGAGGACCCCTTGGCTGGTATGGCTCAGTGGATTGAGTGCTGGCCTGCAAATCAAAGACTCACCATTTCAATTCCCATTCCTGGGCACCTGCAGACCAGGTCCCCAGTAGGGAGCACACAAGAGGCAATCACACATGAATGTTTTTCTCCCTTTCTCCCTCCCTTTTCCTCTTTTTAAAAATAAATAAAATCTTTAAAGTCAAAAAGTGAGATTTCTTTGCTCCATCGATTTTCCCTTTTCCCTCAGATCTTTAGCTCCCTGTGCCATGTTGCAATATAATTTATTGGCCCACCTCAAGATAATCAGCACCTCAAGAGAAAGAGCTTGTTCTTCTGCAGATTCCCTGGACCCCTGCCTAGCACTGCTTATAAAAAAGCAGGATTGGGTGAATGTGGCTAGGGAAAAACTAGAAAGCCAGGAAGCCTGGTGGCTGCATCACTCAGGAAGATTGAGAATAAAAGTCTTGTACTAAACCTCTGTAGATGTCTCAGTTCTCATCCTAGCAGCCTCTTTTTCATCTATAAAATAAGAGGGGAAATGACATTTTCATTGATTATTTTGTGAATATGTGAGCATCCAATAAAAGTGCTTATTAAAGTTGCTTTGAAAATAATTGAGCTTTATCAAAGAAGACGTGGTATTCCAGATAAAGGGGAAAACTTCATAAGGGGAAGTGAGCAGGATGAGAAAAGCCCTCAAGCCCTGGCTGGCGTAGCTCAGTGGATTGAGCCCGGGCTGGGAACCAAAGTGTCCCAGGTTCGATTCCCCGCCGGGGTACATGCCTGGGTTGCAGGCCATAATCCCCAGCAACCGCACATTGATGTTTGTTTCTCTCTCTCTCTCTCCCTCCCTCCCCTCCCTAAAAATAAATAAATAAAATCTTTAAAAAAAAAAAAAAAAAGAAAGAAAAGCCCTCAAAACTCCTTGGCTGAGAAGGATTTATCGGACGTCAAACATTCCCTAGTCAATGAAGCAGAACATAAAAACAGGTCTTCAGCTTCCAAGGTAGAAAGCATAAGCTCCAATTGGACAGTTTCAAATGTAACTGCAGAGAAAGTTTGGGAAAACCAGCTTATTAAGATACTAACTATAATGTGTGTGTAAGAGAATACTTTGATTCCTAATGTTCTGTTTTATGCTCTTATTCTAATTTCATATTTAATGGTTTGAAGCTAATTTTAAATTAATGTTCATGTTATACAGAATCTGTAGCATGACATTCTGGAAGCAGTTTAGTACACTGAGATTTTATTTTAAAAATCAATGTTCTTCACAAGACAAGATGAAATGTTCATTTCATCTAAGTTCCCAAATTTATTGGCCTCAATTGTTCATAATATTGCCTTATTCTTTAAAATTTGTAGAATCTGTAGTGAGATCACATCTCTCTTTTTTCTGGTGTCAGTTATTTTTGTCTTCTCTTTTTTCAGGTCTGCCCAATCTGACTGATGGTTTATCATTTTTTTATCTCAAATAACCATTGTTTTTATTTCACTGATTTTTTTCTGTTTTCAACATGATTGTTTTAAGCTCTGATCTATATTTTTTCCTTTCTTATTCTTACCTGGGATTTAAGTTGCTCTTCATTTTTTAATTCTTTCAATTAGAAAACTGAGGTCATTGAAGTGAGATTTCCCCCCACCCCCAACATGGGTTTTAGTACTTTGACTTTCCCTCCAATTCATAGTACTAATCTGTATACTATGCTCTAGTATATCCCACAGATTTTGAAATGCTGTTTATTATTTTAATTCACTTGAAAATACTTTCTGATTTCTCTTGCTCTTTTCTTTGACTTATGGGTTATTTAAAACTGTTAGTTTCCTAATAGTTCCAATTTTCCAGATGCCTTTCTATTATTGATTTATAATCAGATTTCATTGGGATCAGAATATATTTGTGTGATTTGAATCCTTTTAAATATATTGATATTTATAGTACAGATTCTGGTACATCTTGGTAAATGTTCCATGTGTGACTGAAAAGAATATATATGCTGCTGCTGTTGTACCGAGTGTTCTAGGACATCAATTAGATAGCAAAAACTGGTTGATAGCATTGTTTAAAGCTTCTTTATGCTTCCTGAATTTCTATCAACTTCTTCTATCACTTATTGAGAGAAGGTTAATGAAATCACAAACTATTATGGGGATTTCCATATTTTGCTTTCAGCTCTATGAGCTCTTCATGTATTTTAAAGCTCCATTATTATATGAGTAAACATTTAGGATAAATTGATCCCTGTATAATTATGAAATAACCTTCTTAATCCTTAGTAATATCTTTTGCATTGCAGTTTACTTATTATATGTTATTTAACATTAATATTAATTATGTTAATATTATATTGCCAGTCCAGTAACTTTCTTTTGGTTAGTGTTAATATGAGATAGATTTTCCCATCCTTTTATTTTTAACCTATTTATGTCATTATATGTAGTGCAGGCTTTCTATAGGCAGTATATAATTGAATTTTTTATATAAATTGACAATTTCTGGCTTTTTATAAAGGAGGTGTTTAGAACACATATTTAATATGATTATTATAGTCTAGGATTTATATCTATCATCTTGCTACTTGTTCTGTCTATTCTACTTTTCCCTTTTCCTTTTTTTTAAAGTATTTTTTAGACTAACTGAATATTCCATTTCCTTTCTTTGTTGGCTTATTAGCTATAACTTTTTAAAAAAATATATTTTATTGATTATGCTATTACAGTTGTCCCATTTTCCCCCCTTTATTCCCCTCTGCCCTGCACCCCCTAACCCTCCAGCATTCCCCCCCCCAAACTGAGTTCATGTCTATGGGTCATAAATATAAGTTTTTGACTTCTCTATTTCACATACTATTCTTAACCTCCACCTTTCTATTTCCTACCTACCAATTATCTTCTTATTCCCTGTCTTTACCCCCATTCTTTCTCCCTCTTCTTCCCCATGATCATCCTCCCCTCTGATAACCCTCCAAGTGATCTTCATATCTATTATTCTGTTCCTGTGTAGTTGTTTGCTTAGTTTGTTTTTTAGGGTCAGTTGTTGATAGTTGTGAGTTTGTTGTCATTTTACTATTCATAGTTTTGATCTTATTTTTCCTTTTAACATTTCATATAATAAGGGCTTGGTGATGATGAACTCCTTTAACTTGACTTTATCTGGGAAGCACTTTATCTGCCCTTCCATTCTAAATGAAAGCTTTGCTGGATAGAGTAATCTTGCATGTAGGTCTTTGCCTTTCACGTCTTGGAATACTTCTTTCCAGTTCCTTCTTGCCTGCAAGGTTTCTTGTTAGAAATCATCTGAGAGTCTTATGGGAACTCCTTTGTAGGTAACTGTCTCCTTTTCTTTTGCTGCTTTTAAGAGTCTCTCCTTCTCTTTAATCTTGGGTAATGTAATTATGATTGCCTTGGTGTGTGCTTCCTTGGGTACTTTTCTGGAACTCTCTGAGCTTCATGGACTTCCTAGAAGTCTTATTTCCTTTGCCAGATTAGGGAAACTCTCCTTCATTATGTTTTCAAATGAGTTTTCCATTTCTTGCTCTTTCTCTTCTCCTTCTGGCACCCTTATGATTCAGATGTTGGAATGTTTAAAGTTGTTCCAGAGGTTCCTAAACCTCTCTTCTTTGTTTTGAATTCTTGTTTCTTCATTCTGTTCCAGTTGAATGTTTATTTCTTCCTTCTGCTCCAAACCATAGATATGAGACCCACTTTCCTTCCTGTCACTCTTAGTTCCCTATACATTTTCCTTTATTTCACTTTTCATAGCCTTCACTTTATTCTCTGTTTTGGGCCCATATGCAACCATTCTGGTTGAGCATCCTGATTACCAGTGTTTTGAACTCTGCGTCTGATAGATTGGCTATCTCTTCATCACTTAGTTCTATTTTTAGAGCTTTGATCTATTCTTTCATTAGGGCCATAATATTTTGTCTTGGCGCAGCTGTTACATTGTGAGGGGCTGAGCCTTAGGTATTTGCCAGGGTAGGGCAACCCACTTTGCTGTGTTCTGGTGCTACATGTGGGGCAGGGGTCCGAGAGGGAATAATGCCACTTGTTCACCTCTCAGCCTGCTTTCAGTCACTTCCCCTGCTACCCACAAGCAATTTTGGCTTTTCTGGTGCTGATTCCTGGGTGGGTACATTTTTGTATGTTCTTGGACCCTGTGGGTCTCTCCAATGAACTATCCTGTGAGGCTGGGAGTTTCTCCCATAGCCGCAACCCCCACAGCTTTTTACAGCCAAAGGCTCGAGGCTTTCTTTCCCTGTACTGGAACCCTGGGTTGAATGGTGTGTCTTGCTCCCCAATTGTTCCTTCTGGCTTATCTGCACACAAATGTGGGACTGCTCACCACAGCCTTGCTGCAAGTCCTCTCTACCCAGGCTGCCCATCTCTGTCTTTCCTACCAGTCTGGATGAATGTTTCTTTAATTCCTTGGCTGTTGGACTTCCATACAGTTCCATTTTCTGGCAGTTCTGTTTTTTTGTTTTTTGTTTTTGTTTTGTTTTTTAAATTTGTTCTTGTCCTTCTTTTGGTTGTGTGAGGAGGCAATGTGTACCTACCTAGGCCTCCATCATGGCCACAAGTCCCCTTGATCTTGTTAATGTAGTTTATTACATTGATTGATTTCTGCATATTGAACCACTCTTGTATTCCAAGTATAAATCCCACTTGGTCGTGGTGTGTGATCCTTATAATGCGCTGCTGAATTCAGTTTGCTGGTATTTTGTTTAGGATTTTTATGTCAATATCAACCAGGAATATTGGTGTATTGCTTTCTTATGTCTTCATTTGGGTTTGGTATCAGGATAATGTTGATCTCATAGAATGAGTTGGGGAGTGCTCCCTCTTCAGTTCTTAAAAACTTTTGAGGAGGACTGGTGTTAATTCTTCAAGTGTTTGGTACAATTCTCCAGTGAAGCCTCTGGCCCTGGGCTTTTTTGGGGAGAGCTTTTTAATTACTGCTTCAATCTCCTTACTAGTTATAGGTCTGTTCAAATTTATTTCTTCATGATTCAGTCTTGGTGGGTTACATGTTTTTGGAATTTGTCCATTTCTTCCAGGTTATCTAAATTTTTGGCATATAATTGCTCATAATAGTTTCTTATAATCCTTTATATATCTATGACATCAGTTGTAAACTCCCTCCTTTTGGTTCTAATTTTATCTGAGTCTTCTTTCTTATTGTCTTAGCTAAGGGTTTGTCAATTTTGTAAATCTGTTAAAACAAAAACTAGATAAAGGTTCCAGTGATTTTTTCTATTCTCTATTTCAGTTATTTCTACTGTAATCTTTATTATGTTTTTCTGCCTGCTAACTTATGGTTCAGTCTGTTCTTCTTTTTCCAGTTCTGTGAGGTGTAGGTTTAGGTTTTTGATTTGAGATCTTTTTTAATATGTTTACCACTATAAACTTCCCTCTTATTACTGTTTTCACTGCACCCATGAGTTTTGATGTTGGCATTTTAATTTTGTGTCCAGATATTTTCTAAATTCCCTTATGATTTTTTGACCTATTGGTTGTTTAAGAGTGCATTGTTTCCTTGACATTGGTCTTGGCAATGACTTTTTAGTTATGCCACACAAAGCAAGGCAACAAAAGCAAAAATAAGTAAGTGGGAGTACATCAAACTAAAAAGTCTTTCCAGGGAGACACTAACTTGGAGCAGGCTGGAGGGACAAGATGAGGGGTGTCTGCAGAGTTCCCTGGTCTCTTGGTCTCTAGGGAAGACTGCAGTTAGCCCCTAGATGCCTGCTGTATCAGAAACCTGACCAGGCAGTATCTTTTCAAATATGCAAATAGACACCTTTAGAGACTGGGGAGATGAGCGTTTCTTCCTGCCCTAAAGATATAGCTGGTTTAAGAACTGCTTCTTTGTTTGCTATAGTTTTGTGGGACTAGTGAATGGAAGCTCATTGGTTATCAGAGCCAGATCTGGGGACCTTCCCCTTGGGTAGCAGCACAGAAGCACTTGTACAGGTGTGTATATTAACTCCTTCCTGGGAGACAGTGTTGATTTGGGGCGGCTTGAGGAGAAGGTAGGGAGGTGTCTGCCGATTCCCTAGTCTCCAGGAAGAATTGCATTTGGCTCCTAGAAGTGTTGAATTGGAATTCTGACCCTCAGGCAGCATTTTTTTAAAAGTGTGCAAATAGACCTCATTCAGGGAAAACTTGGAGATGAGTATTTTTTTGTCTGCACCCTCTGCAGTGGGGAGATAGCTGCAGTGAATATTTCTACCAGTTAACAACTGCTTTTTTGTTTGTTGTAGCCTTGTGGGTCTCACAGACAGCAATCCTATTGGCTTTCAGAGTGAGGTGTTTTGGACGCCCTTCTTTCAGGTAGAAGTTTTAAATGTTGGGGCACCAGGTGGTTGGGTCTAAACATTTCCCTTCTCAGGGAGAAGCTGAGATTTTTGAATTCCCTCCTGATTGTATGTTGCTGTGTTGAGGTGGGGTTTATGGTCAGAGCTGTTTCCATTCTTTCCTTAGCCATTTGGTGTATTTTCTCATTCGCCTGATCTGTAGGTGTCACTCAGCTAGTTTCTGTATTTCTTTCAGAGGGTATTGCTCTCTATGTAGCTGTAGATTCAGTGTGTCTTTGGGTGGTGAGTTTAGGAGCATCCTATGTCGCCACCTTGGACTAGGAGTCCTTGCATCTGTGGTTTTGTAGTTTTTGTCACGTTTGGAAAAATTTCAGCCATTAATATTTCAAAAAATTTTTCTGCTCATTCCTCCTTAGATGCTTTCACTTACAGATATAGAAGTATGTAAGGTTACTTGCTAATACTGTTATTTTTTTATCAGTTTTATTTTGAAGTTTATAGTGCTGTTTCTTCAAGTTCACCAATCTTTTCTTTTGCTATGCCTAATTATGAGGTGACTTTAGAGGGATTAACTATATTACTGAAGATTCAATTAGTGTTTATTAATGTTACTGTGACTGTCTTTGTAGGGATAGAATGATGAAGGTAGAGGGTTATGTATTTTTGGAAGAATTTTTTTTTAATGAGCTTTAGGAAGGTGAGTGAACAAATTCTATTAAATTCAGCCGTATCTGTAGACTACTGTTTCTTGATTATATTACTGCTTAAACTTGGAAATTCACCGACTGAATAGTTTATACAAGAGAACACAATAGTACAAAAGCAGGGAGAAAATCAATATGGTACAATACAATACAATACATTGCTATCTATGCAGTGCAATGCAATACAGTACAAAAGCTGGGGGGAAATCACATGGTTAAGGCAGTTGGAGGAAGAGGAGGAAAAAAGGCAAAAGAGAAAGGAAGTTCTTTTAGTAGGGACAACATCTTAGTCATTGTTACATACCCATTAGGGAATGTAAACATGTACATGTAGACATGTACTGAGCACCTCCTATATGCCTGGAAGTGCTCAATAAATCTTTTATAACTTCACTGCAAAGCACTTATTAGTCTTTTGCCATAGGAAAGAGTCAAAAAGGTTATGTAACTTGCCAAATGTGCGGTATACGATATCTTTCATACACTAGGTCTTGAGTTAGTATCAGCTGAATAAATGAATACATATTTAGTCGAATGAAGTATCTTTTGAATTTTGTTGTGCTTCTTTATAATCTTTCCTGGAAAAATGCTAAACTCAACTACAAGCTAGGGAAAGGACTGTGTATGTAGTACAAATAATAAGGGTAGCAACACATACAGACTTCTTGTTTGATTTACATATATTAACTAATCCTGACTTAATACAGTCTTTATTCTTCATTTTACAGATGAGGGAACTGAGGTGCAGAGAGGTGAAATAACTTGTTAAGTCATCCTGTTGGTGATTAGTGAAGCCCCGATTTGAACATTGATAGTGGAGCTCCAGGCTGTACTTGACACCTCTGAACTATCTTGCCTCTAGTACCTCGCTACTTTTCTTCACTCTGGTTCACATTTATTTTTGTCTTTGGGTTCAGACTCAGATCAAGGTTTCCCTAATTTCCCCTTTCAGATCTATTAAAGTCACTTTGCAAAGAACTCCCAGGTTTTTCTATTGTAGAAAAGGCAAACTGAAATCACGGAATGAGGTACAAATCTCTTCAGCTTTCTTATGGCAGGGGAGCTATATGTAAGTCAACCTTGCTGTATTTCCCAGAGTACTACCTAAGCATATGAAAAAATAAAGCAATTTTTGGAGCTTAATACGAGATTTATAGAGCTTCTACAGATCAAATGGTCCAAAGACATGAACAGAAAATCCACAAAGGAAGAGGCCATTATCCTTATTTAAAAGTCAAGTCTAGCTAGATTCATTTTTTCATTTCAAGACTGGAAAACTTTAAAAAAGACTGATGTGGCTGAAGTTGGAGAAGGGCAGTAACAATGTGAGGGTGTGGGGGGCAGTGAAAAGGTAGTGGGATCGATGGATTATAGGTTCTGTTGAGGTTAATGTAATGCTGGAGTTGTGATATGAGAGTGAGATGAACTTGAAGGACAGGATACAGTAATAAAGTCAGATTTTAAAACTGAGAATGTGGAGCATCTGGATTTATTGATAATGACAAGGTCTAGGGCAACATAGTACAAATAAAAATATAATGTGAGTTACATAATTTTAAATTTCCTACTAGACACATTAAAAAAAGAAGTAAAATTAATTTACCGGTAATGTGTTTTATTTAGTCCAATATAAATAACTAAGATTAATGTTTCAACAACTAATCAGTAGATTAATTATTCATGATTTTTACATTCTCTTTTACACAGTAAATCTCCAAAACTTAATGTGTAGTTTACACTCATAACACATTTCGAATGCTACTATAATATCAGACGGGTGGGTCTAAAGTATGACCATGGGAATAAGTGGTAATAAGGGTAAACAGACCAGGGTGTTGGAAGGATCACCTATGTAAATACTAGAGTGATCAAGAATGTACTACCACTAAAAAGAATGTGTTGGACCTAGATGTGATGAGCTGAAAAGATCTCTAAGACATATAGTCAAGTGAATTTCAGCATAGTACATATGGATAATACAATTTATTTTAAAATATGTAAATTACAAAGGAATACTGCAAGGAAAGAGGCATGCTATCTTGAGAGTAGCTACCTCTGGAGCATGGAGTAGAAATAGGACAGTGGGAGAGGAGGACTTTTCAAGTCTTGTTCTACTTACCAGATATATACACAGGGTGAGGCAAAAGTAGGTTCACAGTTGTTCACATGGAAAATAATAGGATAATCAATAAATAATAATACAAGTATTCTCTGTGTTTCCCATATTCACAACTGTGAACCTGCTTTTGCCCCACCCTGCATGTATACTTCTGGATCATTTGAATATCTCAATAGGGAAGTATTTATGCACTCATACTGATTTTTTAAGATTTGAAGTATGAGTATCATTGGTTTAACTTCCTATTTGTCTTGATCCCCCCCTGCCCCTCCATAACCACCCACCCCCTGCCTCTCCCTTTCCTTAAGAGTTTCAAGTATCACAAATTATTCTGAGAATACAAAGCTGGATGACTAACCAGCCTTTTTTTTCATTAGCAAAAAAATGCATGTGTTTCAGTTAGTTGTATATGATGCCGTAAGTACCTTATCAAGACTTCCATTTCTTCTTTGGGTTGCTTGGGGCCTCAGATGACCAAATATTTAATCTCACTAAATGGTTAAAACAAGGAGAAAGAGATGTGGGATTCCATTCTGTTTTATTCTTTTCATCAGACAGTGTTCATTCCTGAAATAAGATAAATGCTCTAGCAGATATAAAGAAGCAGCTGTGATGTTTTTCTTTAGACTTTAAACTTGTTAAGGGCAGGGACTGAATCTTTGTACCTCTGGTGCCTATGTGAATGCATAGCAAACAGGCACTCAATATATGTTCTTTAAACAGCATAGTGAAAATAATTTGTTAACAGTAAGTTAGTATATATATTGAATTAGAGGTTAGAGGAATGGGCTGTAAGCTATTTCTGTATTTTGCTTTCTTATGAACTTCCAACTTTCTTATGAACTCTGTAAAATTTAAGTCAAATGTCACTTTGTCCCTATAGCTTTCCCTTCTGCCCAAGTAGTTAATGGTCACATCCTCAGTGTTTCCACAGAATTATGTGTATAGCTCTCAAACCTGCTCATGCTATGTGTTCCATTTTTAATTTCTCTTCTAATTATGAGTTCCTTCTGGAGAGGACTATTTTTTATTACATATGATGCAGTGCCTAAGCTGCAGCAGGAGCACATGAATGAATGGGTATATTAATGTATAGATCAGAACTTGAGACCTCAAACCTATTTCCACATACACCGAGGAAGAAAGACAAAACTTACATTTATTTATTGAACTACTGAATATTTACTGAGAACCTGTATATACTAGGCAAAAAGAACAGAAATAATTTGTCCAGAGTTACTTCGAACTCTTTCAGCAATACCTGAGTCCTCACCATAAAAATCCATTCATTCTTTGGTCAATCTTCATGTACAGTTTTCTCTAACGTACTTTCAAATATTGCATAATGTTGTATACCATTATATATTCCCAAGGACGCCTGAAAGGCTAGAGGAATTACCATTCCTTTTATCTCTTTTTGACAAAGCATCACCCAATAAAGTAAAACTCTTCCCCTTGGTGGCAGTGGAACAGTATGATACCTAAAAAGAAAAAAGAGTTAAATACTCTTCTTGGACGCATATTCTATAAAAAATTTTTTGATTTCTACTCAACTCATCACTTCTATTCAAGGTCTTTCATATAGCTAGCAAGAAGGTTAAAAGTTAGCTATTTGAAATACCAGACTACTATATTTTGATTTAAAGTGTCCCTGGAAGCTAAAGGATAAGGAGAGTTTACTAATTTTTTTTAAAGGAAGGAACACACAGAAAGCAGAGAAGGAACACAGACAGACTTACTTTACTGCCAGACGTCCATTTTTAGAAAAAGCCAAAGCAGTGGGATACAAAACACCACATGCTATGCTAACCAGTGAACTTCTCAGAGCACAGCTTTCCTGACTTATATTACCTAGAAAACAAAAGTAAATTTGGTATCCCTTTCAAACTCAGGGTATACATTAAGAAAGACTTGTGCCCTCAAAGAGTAGTTATCTGCACTGTCCTCAACCATAGCGAAGGAGTAGAAAGAATATTAGAAATTCAGTCTATGGTATATAACAGACTACATGTACCACATCTTAAAAATGCTTTTATTATACTTTACATAAGGCAAATTATCTCTTACATATGTGGTTGCTGCAGAAGCAACTTTATAATAAAGAATATTAAACTAGCAGACCAGATAGCTGGATACTAGGTTAACACATTTTTATTGCCTATGTCATGCATGTACTAGATGCTAGGAATAGTGTTGCGTAAAATAGACCCAATACCTAACCCTCGGGCTAGTCTACCAGAAAAGAAAGACATTAGATGAATATTTAAATAAATAATTGTAACTGTTCACAATGCTTTGAAGGTAAGAATAGAGACTGCTTCTAGAAAGAAACTCTGGGGTAATCAGAGGTTTCCCTGAGGAAGGGATATGTAAGCAGGGACCTGATGAACAGGGGTCAGAGGTTCCAACAACTACTAGCTATGAAACTTAAGGTAAGGGGAAGAGGCAGAAAATAACATTAGAACCCATAATATGCCAGATACTATGTCAGGCATTTAACACATACTATCTTAATTCTCACAGTCCTATGAGGTAAGCACTATTAGTACTAATGATAATACAATTGAGCCTCAGGTTAAATGACTTGCCCAATGTCACAAAACTTAAATGGTAGGAGGTAGGATCTGAAATCATGTGTGTAGTATACCGAAGCCTGCTTTTTGCTTTTTTTTAAAAAAAGATTTTATTTATTTATTTTTAGAGGGAGGGGAAGAAAGGAAAAAGAAAAGGAGAGAAATATCAATGTGTGGTTGTCTGTTCAACACACCCACTACTGGGTATCTAGCTTGCAACCTAGGCATGTGCCCTGACTGGGAATCGAACTGGTGACCCTTTGTTTCATAGGACAGCATTCAATACACTGAGCCATACCAGCCAGGGTCAAAGCCTGCTTTTTTCCTCAGTATATTATGTGGCTTCTTAGATATGAACACATCTGTTTTTCATTGCTTATCTGTAAAAAAGGCAATACTACTCAACTGTTGTGGGGATAAAGTAGAATAGTATAGGTGAAGGTACTTTGTAAGTGGTAAAACAATACACAAATGTAAGGGATTATTATCAGCAGTAGCAACAGTATATGTTAATGAATAATTTTACTTAGACATAAACATATTATACTTTAATGAATTTAAATTTACCTGAATACAAAGCATCCGTGACAAGGAACTTATAAGCAACTACAGTAGACAAAAATGGAAGTATACTCAATGATACATATGTCTTCAAAGCATCATGGTTAACCCTGAAGCAGTGTCTGAAAATGAAGTTTGCCAGCAATCCAGAGAAACTAGCTGTTGTTCCAATCATCATTGTTCCGTATATATTTAAAGTTCTAATGGAAAAATAATAATTAAGTTCGACATAATAGTTTCCTAATGGATATACCTTCCTAGGTAGTCATCCATTACTACATATTTTCTCAACATCAAATATTTCTTGAGCACTTACTATGTAAAAATATTTTCTACATGCTATGCATAGGACAGTGACTAAAGCAAAAAACCCAAACCAAACCCATTTTTCATGGAACTTGCATTCTAATCAGAGGATATAATTCTCTTTCTGAGACTATTTCAAGTGATTCTAAAATGGAGCTCTTTTAAAGAGAAAATAAATTTTGGCCAAAATAAGTATGAATATGTTCCTACATAGCCAAATTTTACGAGCTATCTAAAACCTAAGACTGCTCTTGCTACTAAAAGAATTTGCTTAAGGTCATTTGAAAAAAGCTATTTACATTTGGTTAGGCCTTCTGGAAAATAACTGTTTCTTAATTAGTACAGATACATTTAAAATAATTTGTCGAGGATTTCCAAAACTTCATCCAAAGAAATTTGCTAGATCTAGATTTACTTATTCTGACTCATACCTACATCCAGAAATATGTCAGGTTTAAGGCAACATCTTTAATTTTTGAGCTCTAATAATCTAAAAGTCAAAATGGTAATGTGAAACTACATGTATACCATGGAATCTGTATTCCTGTTTGTTGAACTCAGCACTGTTGCTAAGGTAATCATATCTAAACTGAATTTAATTACAATTGATCAGTAATTATAATTGATCAGTATTTAATCAGTAATTAAACACATGCCCCCCATTGTATTTTCCTAATTACTTTTAATTTAAAAATATTTATTGCACTAATAACATTTCAATAATACTGGACATTTTTAAAGAAAAATTATCACAGTCCTAATATTCCAACAAACCACTATTTTCACCTGTCCATGCTTCTCTCCAGTTTTTTAAAATTTTATTTTAATCATTGTTCAAATACAGTTTTCTCCCTTTTACTCCCAATACAGCCCCCCTCTCCAGTTTAAAAAAAAAAGTTTTCTTGGGGGGGCAGGTGGGCTGGTATGGGAGTAAAAGACAGAAAACTGTGCTTGAACAACAAAGTAAAAAAAAAATAAGTTTTCTTCACAACCAACTCAATGAAGTTAATAGGATCTCAGATATTCAGAAACATTATCTTCTGGTAATACAGAAGATATGTAAATAAAGTTCAATGATTTTCAGTCCGGGTGTGTCTCTTACTTTTCTTTTCTGAGATACTCAATTTTTTTTTCTATGATTTCTATGACCATTGATCTTCTGAGGTTTGCATGTCCTAGAGAAAGACTGTGTTGATCATGTGTGTATGTTGCCATCTTGATGTCCTGAAAAACACAAAATTCAAGAACCATAATAGCTAATGAAATCTTATAAATTCTACAGATTCAGATTAAAAATCATTTAGACCCTAGTAATGTGTCAGGTGTTGTCATCTGCTTTTACATACTTTTTAATGATCCAATCAACTTTTAGTGAGCTCTTACTAGTGAGCTCTTACTAAATGCTAGACAATGGCTTTTTGATTCACATGATAATTTTGAAAAATTGGTAGGATAATCATCATCTACATTTTTACAGATGAGAAAAATAAGGTTCAGAAAGGTTCAGTTACCCTAGGTCTTAGTGTAGAAGGGTAACTTACTGAAATACTTTTGTTTTCCTTATAGTTTTCCCTAAATGTAGCCAGGCCCTTTGCAGTGCTCCTTGCTTTCAGAGCTGGAAGAAAACAGTTGCCACTTGTTAACCACTCTCTCTCTCCTGTCTCATGAAAGCCTGAGCTCATTTTGGTGATAATGCTGTTTCCTGGAGAGGCAGCAGAGAGCAGGGATTGCCTTGGACAATAGTGAAAGAGGACATCAGAAAGAGGGACACTGTTCCAGGCTAAGAAGAGACAGTGGATCATGGATGGCTACGGATTTTATGTTACATATCCAGCTCCCTAGGGGTGAAAACAGGGCCTTTACTGGGAATTGCTGTGCAGATTACCAGTGAGCCAGGACCCACAGCACTGGGCTCTAGGGTTGGACAGGTCCTGTGTCCTAAGTGTGAAGAATGAATAAATGGCTTTTAATGAAAAGAGATCATGATGATTGGCCTGTAGCATCTTAATACAACCCGTGGCAAAACAAAAAACAACAACAAAAAAAGCCAGATCCTCAGCTTCTTTTCTGAATGTTGTGCTCTGGGAAAGACTCTCCGATATACATGAAAATTCTTAAACAAAAAAAATGTTAAATCTTTTGCCACATTAGCATGACGAGATTCCAGATTAGCCAACGAACAGATTTTAAAAAATCTATGGCCCTTCACAATTTACACCAATCTCCACTTTAACGACATTAAATTTAGTCAAGGGCATAGACTGAATCTCATATTTCAGGAGTCCCGGGCAACAGAATTAGAGTGGATTAAGCATAATGAACACAGAAGATAATTAATTAGTGATTCTCAATTATGTACTGTGCACAAGAATCACACAGGTAGTTTATTTGAAAAGCAGTCTCTCCAGCTCCCTCCTAAAATATATGGATTCAACAGGAGCAAAGCCTAAAAACCTGCATTTTAGCACCAGTGATTCTTCTGAGGCTGGCAGTCAGTAGACACATGTTAAACATCACTGTAACATTCATTTGCTGAATAAGCGATATGTAGCAATCCTAACCCTAAGAAAAGGTGAATTAATCCCTGAAGATGGGATCCTCTAAACTCTTTTATAGTATTACACAATAATAATGGGCCAATTTCTTTCCCTGTAGTGTTATAAAATGTACTCAAAGTAGTTCTATGTTTTTCTTTAGAATATCTGGGGAGCACAGGGAAAAAATTATAAATTACAATTCCTCAGACACTAGATTTAATCTTTTTCCTCTCTCGACATCTAAATGGAAAATGGAGGAGACTGTAGTATCTGAGGGAGGTTCTATAATCTAATGTTCTATGAAGGCTGATGTCAGTAACATGGTAACCAGGAGCCTTGGGTAAACTTACATTTTGCTGTCACCCACTGAAGTTCCTTACTAACCCCACAAAGAAAACTTTCAGGCATTGACTTCTACAGTCTTAGTATATGGGCAACAAAGAAACCCAGGGTTATGATCCTAAAATATTCAAACAGTACAGCAAATATTAGAGTGCCTATTCCTGTGGAAGGCAGTGGTATTAAAGCAGAGAAATAGATGGGTAACTTTCTGATAGACTTTTAACAAGTACTGAAATGTAAAAAATTTGCTGTAACCAACATTGTATCTAAAGATTAGTCCAAGGCCACTCAATATACCGGAAAGAGTGAATTTATGTAGGGTTATATCTTGCCAAGTATCTTACTGTTTTGCAGTGCTTTTATGTGTACTGTTTTACCCGAACCTCTCATTTTATACCACGTTCATTCATCATTTGACATTCGTCAAGAGGTAGTCATGTCCTCAGGAATCCACAACTCAGCCAGAGATCAGGAAAAAAAAGGCAGGAAATTTGAACGCATAAAGCGTGTGCCATAAAAACAAAACATAAAAAACAAACAAAAAAACATAAGAAAAGCCAAACTTAACCTAGCTAGGGGAAGAGTGGGAAGGTTTCCTGGAAGAAGTGACACTTTAACGAATACCTGAAAGAAGAGAATTTGGCGGGGACTGGGGTGGGAAAAGGTACAGGGAGGTATTTCAAATTGAAGGTAAGGTCAGTGCAAAGGCCCTGAGGCAACAACACAAGCGGCAAGCAACCAAGACTTTCTCTCCGTCCCTTCCCATAGCATCTGGGGACTTCACTGATTGAGCGACCCATGGACTTCGGAGCTGTTCTCTTTAGGTTTTCAAATTCCTTTTACTTGCATCATTTCAGAAGAGTCCGCCAACACAGTAAGGCTGCAGAAATCACTGTGCAAACCACCCCGGATTTCTGCCTACCTCGGGCGCTTCTCCAGCTCCCACTGGCACCGCACCTTCATCTCCCGGGTCAGCCCCAACCTCGCGCCGGAGCGCCGCCATCTTGGGGGCTCACGTGACTAGCACGTGGGCGGGGACCCAGAACGCCCGAGGTGGGCGCTGTGGCCGGCTCACGCCTCTCTCCTGCAGTCCCGGCCCACCCCTACCCAGTCAAAAGCCGCGCCCTCCATCCTGGCTGTAATTGGGCACGGCGTCCTGAAATTACGTCCGTTCATTGGCTTCAAGGAGGTCCAGGCGCCCATAGGCCCGCCCCTCCTGCTAGCCCTGCATTCCCTCACCCTGCTATTTGTTAACCAAGCTCCCTCTCCCATCCCGAAGGGAACGTGGGGCGTTCCGAACGCGGGGATGTGGTTAGGCGCTCTCCTCTCTCCAGGGCACCTGTGATAGCTGCGGCCGAACTCCCTACCCCTTTCACGCCTTGGGGAGCTCGCCCCTCTTGCCTGGCACGTGTATTAAAGCTCTGGCTTCTCGGGGACCTTTCTCCTGACCCCCAACCGGCCTCTTCCCCTCTCAGCCGTCTGACTCCTCTCCCCAATATTCAGTGCCCTCATATTCCGTGCATTCACTCCGCCTGGAAAGGGGCCGGAGAGAAATTTGCTTCCCACTTGGCGAAAAGACCCCCCCCCCCCTTAGTGTTTCGGGGTGTGGGGCGCAGCGAGGAGGCCTGGCGCCCTTTTGTGCACATTTCGTGCCCAGCAGTATCTCCCAGACCAGCAACCCCCGACCCTCCAGTCTCCATGTCTTAGAGAAGCCAAATTCGAGAGTTATATAATTTCTAGTGCTGCTGTTTCTACTGCCTGAAGAAACACTTCATCGCGTGGAGGGTGCAGGACATTCTGTGCTCTTCTATATGAGAACGGGGTGTGGGCAGGGGTAGCCAGCGGTAGTAGCAGAGATTTCCTGTCTTTTCTGCAAAAGGAAGGTGGGTAGTTTGGAGAGAGATTGAGGGAAAGGGTGGATGTAGAAGCCAAGCGGCCGAACTCTCTCATTTAGGAAATCGCCAACCGCTTGCCAGCTTGTGCTCACATGCCTAATACTACTACAGCGTCTCAGAAAACACCTTTGCGGGAAGGTTTGACTTCTCTGGAATAGTCTCAGTGTTTTTCCTTGCTGGATAGGCAGCTGCTTGGATGCGAAGAAATGGCATGATATGAATGACTCCAGTGTGAAGAAATCTGCTTCGCCAACTCATCCTGCATCAAGTGCCCATTGAGTAGCACTGTCACTTTAATGTCTCCATGCCAAGGGATTGCTTTCCTTCTTTTCAATCCTCTCGGTTAATACATGGGAGGATCAGAATCAGAGGGGGCATTAAGGATCAAGCCTGAGGGGCTTGGAGAGCACAGAAGAAAAAAATGAAAGTGACAGCAAGCTGGATCCTGTCTTACTGAGGGGTGAGATCTGGAACTTCTGGTCCAGTAAATAGAAAGGGGCCTTTCAGTCTGTGTTCTGCTCCGGGAAACTGTTTAAACTCACCCACCTTTTTAAAGACCAGAGTCCAATAAATTTTCAAAAGTATTTTTTGGGGAGCGCCAGGGGTGGTGTTTCAATTTTTCTCTAAAGAATTGAGAATCTTTATCATCAAGCAGTTCATCTTTGAATTTGATCATGCATTGAGTAATGAAACAGCTTTGTAAATTTGGTTTGTGCCTTAACTGAGTTAGTCATTGAACTCCAAAATTGTTGCTGCCTGAAGAGGAATTTTAATAACGTTTTCTACGCTTACAATAATTTTCTCAGCTCCTAAAGAAAATAAATATTTTATAAAAAATTGAAAAACTCAAAAGTTACATTTCTGTAAACTCTGTGGGCAGTGTCAAAAGTTTAACTGTGGAAAGACACATTATTTTTTCTTTATCAGAAAGAGAAGACAGCCTGGATTTCAAAACTAAATAGGTGAAGTGGTTTGTAACAGTTACCTGGCTCTTGGCCTCAATCCAGTTGGATCAAGTTGAGACCTGAAAAGAGAGAGATCTTGAATCCTGTGGCAGTGGAAACAACGAAGAATGCCAGTCAAGAAGAAAGGTGGGCTATGAAGCTTCGTATATATGTTTCTCCCTTTTCTTGGTTCTGGTATTTGTAATTTAAATTGTATTCCATTTGAGAGTAAAATTGTGCTTGGGTTTGGGGAAATATTTATTATAATGTCTTTTCTGCGGCACATCATTCAGTAATATTACTTTGCTAAAGTGAAATGAAATAGGACTATAGTATTTAATTGTAGACATTGGTGATTTCATAAATCAGGTGGTCTAATTAGCATAGATATGGTATCACTGATACCATATCACTGATACCAAATCACTGATTTGAGATTTTCTTTATCTTGTTAAAGGTGAATTTTTAAACAATCTTTAAAAAAACGTGTATAGTTGAGTTGTTCCTTATGGGTTTAATATTTATCAAGTGAAGTACACATTGTAAAAGATAGCAAGTTGTTTGCACAGAACAAAATAATAGATTCATTATTTATCTTTTCATTTAAAAATAGTTTCGTATTTGGGTTTAGTCTAGTGTAAATCTTCACTTTTGTGATAAAGCACCACTTTGGTAACCGTGCTTTTCCAGATGTATGTCTTAGCTAAGAACATGATTGGCAAGTTCCCCAGATGAAGCAGATACCTGAGTTCCCACCCCTTACCCTGAGTTTATCATAGCTCAGACCCTGGGGATTCACTTTAGTCTGGCTGTACTACATGTTAACTTTGTTGCTAAGGATCATAGTGAAACCAGTTTTGTTTTTTGTTTTTGTTTTTGTTTTTTAAATAGTATGGAAGATTATATTAACTATCGAGTTTTCTCAAGGGGTTTGAACGAAAATTTATATGAATACCCTTGAAACTCTATGTTAACAAGTTGTGTGAGTTGATACAATCTGAAACTAAAGCTCAAGTGAAAGGTTAAAGTGCAACCTGTCTCTGCACAAAGATTAATCCTACCTGTGGCTTTGGAAGGTGCATTGAGAAAACATAATCAGTGAGATGCTTTATCTAACCAGTATCTGTGGAGATGGACAATGATATATAAAACCTTTAGAACACCTAGAAATATCTCTTTGTACACTGGCATTTAAGATAGATTGTTTTCTTCTCCCACGCTACACAATAATATCACTGTGAGAAGTAAACTGTTTATGAGATTTTGGAGCCACACCTGTCCAGATCTGACACAACTGGCTTATCTGAAACAAAAATGGTTTTGGCAATGTAGCCAATAAATGACACAGTTCTTATTTAATTTACAGTGTATATTTATTCTTTCTACCATTTATTGTTCTCAGGACATTGTCCCTTTTGGACTACCTTAAGCATATTATGTATAAGAGATAGAAGGTGGCAAGGCAAAGAGAAGAACAGGGGGAGAGAGAGACAGAAGAAGAGAGGGAGAGAGAAAGAGAGAAGGGGGGGAGAGAGAGCTCTAGCGATGGGGAGGAGGAAGGGCAACTGATGCTCTAGGTGTAAGTTAACTAAGCAGGAGGATCTTAAGGTTTCTAAACCCGGTGAACTGAGTCTCTTAAAAGTTCCTAACTTCAAAGGAAGTTACAAAAATTCCTGATACATTATGGAGAATCATGCTTTATGAGAAATAATGTAGTTTTTATTTTTCCCTCTTCTTTCCTTCCTTTCTCCCTTCCTCTTTCTCTTTCCTCTCCTCCCCACCTTCTTTTAACAATGATTGATTGTAACGGGTCAAATTTTAAGGAATTGTGTTCTAATTCCCCAAATCAGTATATGTTTGAGTTATACTAAAGTATATGCATTATTTTATTACTTTATGAACTGATGTAGTTAGAAAAAGAATTTATCTTGTTTTTAATCTTTTAAAACTATTAATATTATTATATTTTTGAATTATACAGACAACTAGCCAAACAAATTATGACAGGTGCATTATATTTTTCATTGGTTAAGCTTATTTTTGTACAATTTCTAAAATATGAGTAAACATATATTTTAAAGTATAACGTAAATTTGTTCTGCAGGGATTAGTATCCTGTCATCTTGAATCTTTTTTCTTTCTTCATTGTTACACCTGGTAGATATGATAGAGGAGCTAAATAAATGTAATTTTAGCAATAACCATGTTCATTGAGCCAAGTGTTTATTCATTATTGAATACCTACTCTTATTCAAGTAAGAAACTTTCATGGGATGGATTCTCATTTGGTGTTTATTCTGTATGTTATTGTAAAAGTAGGGAGGTGATTCTCTGGGGATGTACAAACACAGTGGGAAGTGGGAATGGGCATGGTATCTCACTTAGTCCATTTTTAGGCGCTGTTCTTTTTTGTTGTTGTTGAGAATCTTCTTTTTTTTTAAAGAATTTTTTATTTTAATTTAAAAACAAAAAATTTTATTTTATTTTACTGATTATGCTATTACAGTTGTCCCATTTCCCCCCTTCATTCCCCTCCACCCTGCACACGCCCTCCCACCCACATCCCCCCTTGCCCCCCACTTTAGTTCATGTCCATGTGTCTTAAGTTCTTTAGCTTCTTGACTCTTAGGTAAGGTGAGACTGCTGGACCTCAGACCCCTATAGTCACTACTTTGTTGCTTTATGACATTACTTCTATGTCTACCACCCCAGTCTCTTAACATTTTTATAGATCGCAGTTTAATCAACTTTTCATGTCTCCATTAGAGATTTTTTTTCTTCCAAGAGTTGCTTTACATTCAGGATTCTCTTTTCTGCAGTAATAACTTGATTTGTGCCCAAATGAATCTTTAGGACATCTTAGACCTATTTTAATGTATGAAAGTCCAGGGCCCATCCAAGGTCAGTTGTATTAGCAGGCTCTGTTATGATGCAGGGTCATGGTAAAGTGCTATTTCAATGAGACTTGTTGAATTGGTTGAATCTGTTTTCATGATAGATAAATGTAAGGAATAGAAGTTAATGATCATGGTATCCTTACATGTGTTTTGAGTGGAAAGTTGCTGTTTTAGTGATACAATATGCTTCACCAGAATTTTTTAGTACATTGCAGTTTGTTTTTTTGAGCAGTTTTTATTCTCTTTATTAAATATGGGAGAGAAATCAATGCTTTTGATACTGTGGGGTTGATGCTCATTTCCTTTCTGTGTTTTAAAAATACTGTCCTACTATTTTCTGAGCTTCTTTTAATTGGTAAAAAAGTCTATCTGATATTTTTCATTTCTCTGATATTTTATTTTCTTTGAATTCTTTTTTTACAACTGTTCTAATTGATAAATGGCATATGTATAACCTTATTTTTACCAACTACTGAAAGTTAAATACTATCATTTTCATAATTCATATATTATGACATTGCTTTTTTAAAAGAAAGTGAAGAATGTTGTGTAATTAGAATTCAAAGAGATGATATTGCCATGTATCTCATGGGCATCCTTGAAACTGAGGCTGTTTCCTGGCTTCACAGGCTTTCCTTTTGGCTGACTGTGTACTTCATAAAAGTGTCACTTCTGTTTTTCTTTTTTTTTTTTTTCTTCCTCTCTCTGGGAAACAGACCCTTTACAACTCTCCTTCCTCATTTAAAGTTTTCTTTATTCATTATCTGTTTCCTGCACTTGATGGCTTAATGTTTTTTGGTAGTATTTTACTACTTTATATTTGCCTCCTGGGTATGCCCTTTTTCCATCTCCAGCTTTTCTTAGCTTCTTAAAAAAACAGTTTTTCCACATTCTGTAAAGGGGAAAATATATACCTGAATCTATTGACTGCGTCTTTTGCAATTTGTGTTTCAGCTTTCATGTTTGTTATACCAGTTTTATATCCAGATGCTTTTTCCATTTCACAAAACTCTAGTATTTTTTTCCAGCTAATAAAACTAGAGTTAAATACTGAATCTTTCCACAGAGAGAAGAAAAAAGATAGTTTTCAAACTTTATCAATTTCTGTAAGTCAAAGTGAAATAGATACTTTTTACTAAAAAAAATTTTAGATTTAAAAATCTTTCAAATGGGCATCTTGACCTTGGTTGAGAGGGTTATTGCAAATCATAAATCCACAAGACTCATGATGTTAGAAAACGTTCATCAGTCCAGGAGGCATAAAGAGAGAGCATCTGGAGAAAGAAATAATAGAATGCTTTTGTATTTAACTATGGATTAGACATATATTATGCAAACAATAGGCATGGTGCTAAAATGATCAGTTAATTAAATTCATTTTATTGTTATTACATTTTGGGAAAGTGTGCAATGATATGCTAATGACTTGCTACTAAAAAGTTTTGAACTATTAGGTTTTTGGGAAACTGCCCAACTGCTTTATGGGATAGAATATTTGATCCCTCCTGTAGGCCTATTATCGGCTACGTCTTTGGGTGGGACAGTCTAGTCAGTGAGAAGATATACACAAAATATTGGAGTTTTAAAATATTGAATTAAGGCATTCATGCTTTTGACAATTGATTATATGATAATTTATTCACTAAACTACAAGAATACTCTTTATTCTTATTTATATACTCTCCTTATGTACTCTTATTTCTTATTATTTACTGTTTAACCATGTCAGTGATAGTAAAATATTTTTTAGTATGAGGATGTTATGTATAAAATCTTTTCCTACTGGGGGAGGAAGTCCTATTCCCCAGCTACAATTCCTGCTCAGGAGTTTGTAGCAGTCCAGGCACGAGGGCTCTGTGTTTTTAATGTAGGTTGCTTTGTCAGCAAAGGATCATGAGTTTTATCCAGTCTCTTCTGTCCAGTCAGTCATTCTGAATTCCAAGTAGTAAGCTTTCTGCATAAGTTCAATTTTTAGTAAGTTTCTCAAAGCTATTTCAAGAATTATGGCCAAAGCACCTCCATTATGAAACAATTCTCCTGACCCCATTTATTTTAGGATTTAAGAACAACAGGAATGATGTTATAAAGTAGAAATCCTGTGAAAATGAATTACTGTATTGACACTTTCAAAGATTATGGGTAATATTATGTCCTCTTCTGATGTTACCATCTTGCTAGCCACTGAGGCCCTGACTCTGTAGGGGGCCTGTAATTTTGGAGAGCTCTGACATCTTTATCATTGAAAGTGTGATAAGACTTGGAATAAACCTGTGGTTTTGTTCTATTTAAAATTTCTTTTTTTTAAAAGAGATTTTATTTATTTATTTTTAGAGAGGGAAGGGAGGGAGAAAGAGAGAGAGAGAGAAACATCAATGTGCGGTTGCTGGGGGGGCGTGGCCTGCAACCCAGGTATGTGGCCTGACTGGGAATCAAACCTGTGACACTTTGGTTCACAGCCCGCGCTCAATCCACTGAGCTACACCAGCCAGGGCTTAAAATTTCTTATAGGTAATAAACTTTGTGTTTTTGAAAGGTAAAACTGTATGTATTTAAAGCTTTACTCCATTTATTTATTCAATCATTTATGCACTCATCAAAGTTGTATTGAGTGCCTGCTATGTACCAGGCACTGTGGTAGGTATATTTTTTAAAAAGGTATAATTTATTTTTAGAGAGAGAGGAAGGGAGGAAGAAAGAGAGGGTGAGAAACAACAATGTGAGAGAGAAACATTGATTGGTTGCCTTTGGTATGCATCCTGACAGGAGCCTGAACACACAACCCAGGCATGTGCCCTGACTGGGAATCAAACCTGTGACCTTTCACTTTGCAGGATGTTGCCCAACCAACTGAGCCACACCAATTAGGGCTGTGGTGGGAAATGATATTCCCACATTTGCAGTGGGAAATGATACTCAGTCTCTGCCTCTGGTGGTTAACATTTATTAGGAGGACAGATGTGGAAACAGATGATTTCAGTGTTGTGTGGTTGAAGTTAACACAGTGTGTCATGGAAGCAGGGGAGCACCCAGCCCCATCTAGGGGAGTCAGGGAATTCTTTCTGGGAGACATGACATTTCAGATGAGGATGAGGCACAAAAGACCAGTAGAAGGTTACCAGACAGTATGCAAAATGGTAAGATACTGTTTCAGATTATTTATTTTCTTTCCCTTGAACTGTATCACCATGACCTCTATCATCATTGTCATCGTCATCATCATCATCAATCACTGATAGTGCGGCACAAACATCTAGACCTATAGTCAGAAGATCTGGCTTTTAGAAGAGGAGAAAAGATCATGTAATCATGGAGATGGATTCTCAGTCTATAAATTTAGGCATGTAAGAAATATCCATCTATTTTCTATAGCTCAACTTTATTTCTGACCCTTAGTCACTGAGTGGTGGATGAAATAACTTCACTCTATGTTGAGGTTTTCCCTACTTCCCTGGGGTTATGGTAGAGTTCCTCCTGGAATGGGGGTGTATGCCAGTCACTGATAATCTGTAAATCATGGCTCACCTCTGAGACATGAATTGTTGTGTCTAAACAGTTCTTTCTGGTCTGGCTGCGATTTGCTACTTCTAAAACATGGATCCCACACCCCCACTCTCCCCGAATTTCTGTTTCTGTTCCTCTCTGGGGTCTTCTTGCCTTGCAGACACTGGGGCCATGAAGCAGAGCAGAGATCCTTGCTGCCTTGGGATCCAAAGGCTCTTCTCTCTTTTCTTCAGCTGAGGAAATCTTTTTCTAGACTGGAGATATTCTCTCTCTCTCTCTCTCTCTCTCTCTATATATATATATATATATATATATGTATCTGAGAATCTCTCTTTTATCTCTGTAACAAACTTTTCTTTTATTCTCAGGGCTTAGGTTTCAGGAAAGCAAAAATAGAATAAGTTAAAAATTACTCTGTTTTCTATCCTGGTACATAGATCCCCTGAGACAATAAAGTATGAAACCAGTTACCTGCTTGAATGAGAAGAAGGAAATGGGAAAATTTATGGAGAGAAAAAAATTAATATCTCAAAGTGCTAGTCTCCCACGTGTAAAATCAAGTTTACATGCCTTCTCATGATGATGCCAGCAGGTGACCTTGTGAAAATCACGTGATCCTTCTGGACTTCAGTTTCCTTTTCTGAAAGAGCTTAATATGCTTTTTTTCTCTCATGATAGATGCTGTTTATTTTCCACTTCAAGTAAGATAATATGTATGAACTTCACGTGTGCAAAGTTAGTTAGTGATAGGACCAGAAGCTCATCCAATGCTCTTTTCGCTGTATAACTATGCTGTTCTTTGAGTAAGTAAATGGCATATGGTGCAATGGAGGAGAGCCCAGGGGACGGAATCCAATCTTACCATCAGCTGGCTATGTTATCTAAAGAAAATCAATAGATTGAATTTCAAATGCAGTATTATTAGTATAGTCAGTTAAAACTGATTATACCAATGAGTCACCTGACAATCAAATAAAAACATGTAGTCCGTGTAAAAATTGTTTTGTAAATAGGAAAGTGCTACACAAGTCTTTATTATCAGAATATTTAGAAAAAAGTTGGTTCAAGGAGAAAGTTAGTTGTGTTCAGAGCCATACAAGCCTGCACAGATATGGTAAGGACACATCTGTTTACAGAGCCTGTGCTTTTTTGGTAGATTATGATGACATTTCTTATGGGTATTTTTTCTATTTCAATATACTAAAGTAATTTATAAACCATCCAATATTTTCAAAGTGATGGCCATCTTTAGATCTGCTTTGAGTTTGGCCAGGCACTTCTCCACAATTTAAATTCAAAGTTTTTATCTGTTTTTTTTTTCTTTTTCTAGTTTGTTACCACTAGAATAATGTATATTTCAACATTCAGTTGAAAATGTAATTTGCTATATTCTTCCTTATTATTTATTTCTACTGAACCTTGCACTTTTCTTATTGTTTTCTTCAACAACTCTATAGAAATTCTGAAAACATGGCTTATCTGAAAAGTAGTAATATAAACTCACCACTTTATATTGTCTTTTTTTTTTTTTGGTTTGTTTCAAGAGGGGGAATATCCAGATGAACAGATGTTGAAGTATATTAAAATGTTTTGGGGGGTGGTAGTAAGGGAGGAAATTATAACTGTGAAGGACAATTACAGAAAAGAAACATTGTGATCGTTTCCAGTAAAGTTTCAGTGTGGCATAATACTTACAGGTATGGATGGGCTTTGGTGACAGATAGACCGGGGTTTGATTCCTGGTTCCAGCACTTACCGGTTGTGCAGTCTTGGGCAAGTTTTTCTCTCAGTGTGTTTTCTCATTTGCATAATGTACATAATAGTATTTATGAGGTTTGTTGTAAAGATTGAATAAGGTGATCTATCGCAGATTGCTTAGAATTGTTCAATAGATGCTAGCTAATTTTAATGGTAATAAAATGATACCTTTGGTGAATTACTTTGAACTATGAATTTTAATACTAAAAAGCTTCTTTTTAAAGACCTGGTACAAGAGTAGATTTTCTATTTATATTTGTCACTTTATTATTTTCAAATATCCTTAATTTATAAAACAACAACATCAAAAATAAGAAGCATATATACTTACTAATAAAATATTTTTATTTGCTAGTCATAATGTCTTATAAGTATGATTAAAATTGTGACTGTTCAATTTTGCATATATACTCTTAAAATGGTAATAGGGAAAAAACAATTGCTATTACTTGTTTCAGTTGCTATATATCACATTGTAAAGTGATACACTTAAAGCATAGTCATGCTTATGTTCAGTTAAAAATCTTCCATGGTGGCTGTTCTGGTCAAGATGGCAGCATAGGTGGACATAGCTCACCTCTTTGCACAACCACATCAAAATTACAGCTAAGATATAGAACAACCATCACTCAGAGCCATCAGAAATCAAGTTGAGTGGAAGTCTGACAACTGCAGAATTAGACTGGTAGGAGGAGCACAGACCAGAATGGGCTGGTTCCACACCACTGTGTGGTGTATAAAAATTTAGGAGGATGTCTCGGGAGCGAGTTGTCCCAGCCCCACAGCAGATCTCCCAGCCCAGGGGTCCAGTGCCAGGAATCCCACAACTTCTGGCTGCAAAAACCAGCGGAGATTGAGTCAGTGGAAGAAACTCCTGGAGCCCCAAGAGGTTCCTTTTAAAGAATCCCACACATGGACTCATCTACTCAGACTCCCTCCCTCCAAGCTCTAGCACCAGGAGCAGCTTGAAAGGCATCAGTACTGCATGGGGAGAAACTGAAGTATCTGCCTGTCAAGGAGAGTGGAGGCCATTGTCCCTTTTCTAAACCCTCCCCCAACAGAACTGGCAAGCTGGGGCCATATCTGAGGCTTGCCCCCAAGTCTATACTGTTTGACCCACCTTGGAGAGATCCCCAAAGACTCTGCCATACTAAACTTACAGGCCCACCCAAGCTGCTTTTCCATGTGAATGGCTGGTCTTGGGTCAAGCTTCACAACTTCCTAAATCCTCCCAAACAAGCAACAGCAGGCCTCAGTGAGCCCCAGGCTCAGCATTAGCAGCAGCCAGCCTAGATTCACAGCTTGGCTTTGCCTGAGAATCTCCAAGCCCAGAACAAGTAGCCATGTCAGATAGCTTTATAGCTCAGAAAGGGTGGCCCTGGGCAAAATACAGGTGGGGGCTGAACTTGGCCTACACCACCCAGGAAACCCCAGGGTCAGCTTACTCAGTGGACTGCTACAGACCACATGGGAGCACCACCACCCTGCCCCTGCACAGCTGATCTTCCTCAGAGGGTGGAGGTTTGTGGTCAGTGGTTCAACCAATCCTTGCAGCTGACTAGTCTCGGTAAATCACTCCCATTGACTTGCCAACAGTAACAAAGGCTCAACTACAAGAGAATGGTGTACTCAGCCCACCTGAAGGGTGCACCTCGAGTACCTAGCTTGGACGATAGGGGAGACTGTGCCAATGGATTCTACAGGACATCTACTATATTAGGCCATGCTGCTAGGATGTGGAGTCAAAGCAACTCTACCTAATACATAAAAACAAACACAGGGAGGTTGCCAAAATGAGGAAACAAAGGAACATGGCTCAAATGAAAGAACAGATAAAAACTCCAGAAAAAGAACTGAAAGAAATGGAGGTAAGCAATCTATCAGATGCAGAGTTCAAAACACTGATTAAAAGGATGCTCAAGGAACTTATTTAGGACCTCAGCATCATTAAAAAGATCCAGTTAGACATGAAGGATTTACTAATTGAAATAAAGAACAATTGACCTGGCTGGTGTAGCTCAGTGGATTGAGTGCTGGCCTGCAAACCAAGGGTAGTGGGTTTAGTTTTCAGTGTGGTACACATACCTTGGTTGTAGGCCAGGTCCCCTGTAGGGGGTACACAAGAGGCAACCACACATTGATGCTTCTCTTGCTTGCTTTCTCCTCCCATTCCCCTCTCTAAAAAAGTAAATAAAATCTTTGAAATAGAGAACGGTTTATAGGGAAACAACAGTACAGTGGATAAAGCTGAGAATCAAATCAATGATTTGGAAGATAAGGAAGCAAAAAACAACCAATCAGAACAAGAGGAAAAAAGAATTGAAAAAAATGAAGATAGTGTAAGGAGCCTCTGAAATAACTTCAAGAGGTCCAATAGTCATATCACAGGGGTGCCAGAAGGAGAAGAGAAAGAACAAGAAATTGTCACCAGAACACAGCTCACAGACTGACACATGCACTTCTTCACATACTAACTTCATCACTAAAAAAACAAACAAACAAGAAATTGGAAATCTATTTGAAAAAATAATGAAAGAAAACTTCTCTAATTTGATGTAGGAAATAGACATGCAAGTCCAGGAAGCACAGAGTGTCCCAAACAAGATGGATGCAAAGAGGCCCACTCCAAGACCCATCATAATTAAAATGACAAAGGTTAAGGATAAAGAGAGAATCTTAAAAGCAGCAAGAGAAAAAAAAGTTAATTACATACAAAGGAGTTCCCATAAGATTGTCAGCTGATTTCTTAAAAGAAACTTTGTAGGCCAGAAGGGATTGGCAGGAAATATTCAAAGTCATGAAAAGCAGGGACCTACTGCCAAAATTGTTCTACCCAGCATAGATATCATTTACACAAGAAAAAAACAAAAGCAGTTCATCATCACCAAACCATTATTGTATGAAATGTTAAAGGGACTTATTTAAGAACAAGAAGAACATAACTATGAACAATAAAATGGCAATAAATACATATCTATCAACAATTAAATTTAAAAAAACAAACTAAGCAAACAAGAACAGAGAGAGCATCTTGGACATGGAGAGTGTTTTGATGGTTGCCAGGTGAGAAAGGGGGGTGGAGGAATGGGTGAAGAGGTGAGGGGATTAAGAAGAGCAAATACGTAGTTACAGAATAGCCACGGGGATGTATAGGGCATGGAGTAGCCAAAGAACACATGACCCGTGGACATGAACCATGGTGGAGGGATTGCCTGAGAGAGTAGGGGGTGCTGGGTGGAGAAGGATAAAGGAGGAAAAAATAGGAAAACTATAACAGCATAATTAATAAAATATAATAAAAACTAAAAACCTTCCATCACTTGTTATTCCTCCTTAGGTATAAGGCCAAACCTAGCATGGTTTGTATGGTATCAGTTTATTTCCCTGCTCTCATGGCATCTGGTACCTCATCATAGCATTACTGCATTTATTTCAATTTTTTACTTTGTTGAAATATCCTATTTAATTATCTTTACTTTCAGACAAAAATTTCTGAGAGGTTAGAATATTGTCTGTCTTATTCACTATCTAGTTTCTGATACCTAGAACATAGTAAGGTACTCAATAAATATTTCATTAATGAATGAAAGAACTTATTATTTCTCTCTACTAGACTTTTTAAGGTAGGATCACTTAAATTTATGTTGTAAATACAATTTTTATATTAAACACATGAGAAAATCAGTGATTCCACATTTAATCCTAAATTCTAAAATTCATTGATACAATTTATGTCTGACTGGTCATACGCATTTTATTTTATTTTTTCATAGAAATACAATCAACTCTTTCTGGGGAATTTAGGGTGGTATTGTAGAGGGAACACTACACAGGAATCAGAGCTTTAGGATGAAGCTCTGGTGTTTAGTGGCTCTGTGATCTTGGACAAACTACTGTGATTTTCAGTTTCATGTATAATATGACTTCTCAGTAGTGAGAATTGGATAAGATAATGCATGTAAAAATTCTGTCTAAACTGTACAAAGTGTTGCATAAGTTTATGTAAAGAATTTCATTATTGCTCTGGCCAGTGTGGCTCATGTGCTTGGTGTGTCGTCCTGTAACAGGAAGGTTGTGGGTTCCATCCCCAGTCTGGGAGCAGACAGGTGGCAATGGGTCTATGTTTCTCTCTCTCCCTTCTTCTCTCTAAAGGCAATGAAAAAATGCCCTCAGGTGAGGATTAAAAAAGTATTTCATGATTCTAAATGCTCTGCTCTCCAAGATTTGTGTATTAAGTTCATCCTTTCCTCTACTACATTTCAATTTTAGTTTTCCTAACATATATTCTGTCATTCTTCTTTTTTTCTTAGTTGTGACAAATAATTTTGTGTCATGCTTTCCTTCTTTCTAAAAACTCATTTCTTAGCACTATTGCCATTAGCTCTTTCAAACTTAAATTACCTATCCCAAATTATTTATAACTTTTGGCAATTCTATTTTTAAACTCCAAAAGAGTTGAACCTTAGTAACAGACACATGATTACCTACAATTTCAATTATGTAACACTCTATCCTTTGGATTCATATTTCATGCAAAAATTTTTTGTTTTAAGAAGTGATTCTCCTTCCCATTTCCTCCTGCGCCTGCCTTCAGGTAATCCAAATTTAGTTTCATTCTTTCAGTAGGGGAGTTATATGAAGAAAGATTTCCTTTAATAAAGAAAACAGGATAACTGAAGCCATTATATTGGCAATTCAGGTGAAAAATTCTGCAAGTACACAAGGTTATTTGAACATCAATTAAAATATTAGTCTTGACTTACTTGGACAATTATTCAACTTTCCACTTTATTCAATTTGTCACCTGTCAACATTTGGCTAGGGATCTTTGACTTGACAACAGGATACACACACACACACACACACACACACACACACACACACTTGCTTAGTTTATCATTTTTGCATAGGCATCTAGTTTTAGATTACCTGGAAGCTCAAGCCTTTATTAATCAGAAACAAGAATTTAAGTCGAGACAAGGACATAATGGCATTGCCCCCCGGTGGTGGTACAGGGCAGTACTTCCAGCACTAGAAGCTGGCATGCAAAAGCCTAAGTTGCCTGAGAGAGACTACATTATATTTGACCAGTTAAAAATATTCTAGCATTTTGCTTTATGTATGAGATTTTTCTCATACAGAGATGAGAGGGATAATAAGCTCCGTTGGTTTAGAGGCCATCTAACTGCTTTAAATCAATACATTGTCTTCCCTGAGTCATTCATTACTATGTGCTGAGTGAGTTAATGAACGTCCCCTTACCTACCAAATTATACTTGTGGACATTATTATGGGAATGTTGTTGGGACGTTTTTGAGAATTGCTCCTCATGAATAGAAGATTAGAATAAGTGAATACCTGCAAAAATGCCACAGTAGTTTTCTCTTTTCTTATTATGAAAGAAAAGAGAAAAAGATTCCTGGTACCTAGTAAAATCTTAAAGACTATCTAATAAATGAAGAAATAAAGAAGTCTGAAGCTTGAGGCACTAAGATAATCAGATAATTAGAGCCCAAAGACACATAGAAATACTGAGGGAGGTGTAGTATAATTATTATATTGTTGATTACTTACATTAATCATTAGGAATGGGTTAGAAAGTGAGATCAGTAAGCCACTGTCATTTAGGGAAACCTCTGATTGTTTAATTATTGATGAAATGGGGATTTAAATATTTGCCCTTGATTCCAAGAGTTGTTAAAAATATTACCAGTATGAAAGCATACAAAAATTAAACTCCTATGCAAATATATTAGTATATGTTTATGCCACCATCTTCTGTTAATATATCTTATTTTAAAACTGGAGTAGACCCTCTGTGCATCCACATTCATTTTTATATTTCTAACCTTCTTAGGTAAAAAATAACTAATTACAAAATGTTTTCCACTTAATACTGCCTATTGAAGTACTCCCTTATTTCATGGGAGTAAGCTTGAGGTGTGCTATATAATTTAGGAGTATTAGGGAAGGCCTCATTGATTAGGTGACACATGAGCAGAGATATGAAAGAAGAGAAGGAGTAAGCTTTGTGGATGTTTGAGGAAAGAATGTTTAGGTGGAAGAGCAAGAATAGAGGCACTCAGGTAGGAGAGTCCTTGCTATACTGAGAAAGAGCAGAGACCACTGTGGCTGGAGTAGAGTGCACAAGAGGAGAGGTGTAAGACCTGAAATCGGAGAGGCAGGCTTTTGCTGAGAGAGATGGGGAGTCACTGGAGGATTTAAACTGAGGAGTCACATATCTGACTTACTATCTTTCTGGCTGCTGTGTTTGGAAATGCCAGTAGGGAGGTGAAGGTGACAGCGTGTAAACTAGTAGGAGGTTATTGCAGTAATGCGGGGGGTATATAATGGTGGCTGGACCAGGGAGGCAGCGCTGGAGGTGGTGAGAAGTGATAGGATTTTGTAATTTGATGTTAGAGCCAACAAGATTTACTGACAGATTAGGTGTGGAGAATTAGAGAAGAAGAATGAAGATGACTCCAGTGATACTGGCTTGAATGATCGAAAGGACCAGAGATGAATGTTGTGGAAGAAATAGGTTGGGGGTGGTGACTAAGACCTGAAGTTCAGTTTTGACAAGTTAAATTTGAGATGCTTATTAGACATCAAAATGGAAATGTTGACTATACAGTTAGTTGTGAGTTTGTAACGCTGGGAAAAGGTCTGGACTATATAGATATAAATTTGGGAGACCTGAGAGTCCTGACGGTGTTTGAAGCCAGGAGACTGAATAAGGTTACCTAGAGAGTAATGAATAGAAAGTCTCCAGAAGTTTAGGGGCTTGAGGGTGGAGGAGGACCAGTACAAGTGACTGTGATGTAGGGAGAGGACTGGAAAGAGAGCACTGCCCCAGAAGCAGTGGTGTGCTGGTGCGGCTCCTGCCAGCTTGCAGGAGCCTATTGTAACATCTTCAATGAATTTTCAAGCTGCTTTGAAACACAGCCATTTAAAAATTGAATTACATAAATGTACTTTAAAGTAACTATATTAAAAGTAACACTCAAAACTCACCATTTCCTAGTTTTTTTTTTTTTTACATTTTTTTTTACCTTGTACGCTTATTTACATCTGTTTATCTGTGTGGTGGACAAGCTATGTAATGGTGTACTGCTGTGTGTCTCTTCCCAAGTCCACGGTCAATGATGTTACTTTGGTAGCTTGAGATTGGCCCTCGTGGGAATGTTTACACCTTGGAAAGTGCAAATGCTACACACCAGGGCTTGATTTATTGTTTTGCTGATAAGAAAGTGATAAAATGTTAGTAATGAAAGTACAAATTAAAAACATATTATTTCTCTCATATGTGGAATCTAATGAACAAATGAATTAACAAGCAAGACAGAGACAGACTCACAGATAAAGAACAGATGACAGCTAGTGGGGGGGCATTAGGTGGGGGAGGGAGTGAGCAAAAAGGAGAAAGGACTCATGGATATGGACAACAGTGAGGTGATTGCTGGAGGGAGGGGGGTATAAGGAGACTAAATGGTAATGGGAAAATATAACAAATGTTATTTTATTTAAAAAAGCATACTATGTCTGTAGCTATTACATTGTGATTAGCAGAGAAATTAAAAAAAACATCTGTCCACTATTTAATAATTATTTGACTTAGCAAAGCAGTTGTGTAATTGATGAAGGAATGAGTGAAGGTTTATCACTTAAGCCATCTTTGTTGTTTCATCTGCATCATACTCATTAATGTGATAGAAAAAAATCAACCAACATTCATGTTGGAACTATTCATTCATTAGTTACAACCCTAAACTGGCTATGACTTTAAGACTTTGCCAAAAATCAATAAAAAATGTATAAATCATAAAACCAGGAAAATTACTGATAAAATATTTAAGACTCTGGTCACTTTGGCTGTTGCCATTTTCTTCAGAAGCTTTCTAAACGCAGTTTTACAATACACAAGTTGGTGACAAACATAGTTGTTCACTGGTTAAGGTGAGTCTTGTCCTCCCTCAGAAAGCATTTCAGATCTGAGTAAATCAGTTACTGTATTTTATATTCTCTGTGATACTGCTGTGTAGTTATGTGACTTGAGCCTGGCTGGTGTGGCTCAGTGCTGGCCTGCAAACTGAGGGGTTGTCGGTGTGATTCCCAGTCAGGTTGTGGGCCAGGCCCCCAATTGGGAGCATGCAAGAGGTGACCTGTTGATGTTTCTCTTGCACATTGATGTTTCTCTCCCTCTTTCTCCCACCTTCCCTCTCTCTCTAAAAAAATAAATAAAATATTAAAAAAAAATCTGTGACTTGCCATTCTCCAAATAAATCCTCATGTTGGAACAATAAAGTTGAATCTTCTCACTTCCAAAAAAAAAAATTGTCACTACACACACAGGCATTGTCATTCTGGTGACTTTTTCAAGGATATTTTGTCTTGTGGGGGATAAAGACATATATTCCAAAAGCCATTATATGGCAGTATGTATTAAGAATGCCTAGAGTTATTTGTGTTTGTAAAATGGTTTGTAAGAAGGGTGATTATGATTAATTTTAACTGTCAGAGATAGCTTTATGCAAGAGACAGCATTTGAGTTAGCTGTAAATGAATTGGGTTTTCATTTGATTTGTTGACTGCTTTCTATATGTATGCATATATATATTTTTAAAGATTTTATTTATTTATTTTTAGACAGGGGAAGAGAGGGAGAAGATAGGGAAAGAAACCTTAAAGTGTGGTTGCCTCTCACACAGACTCTACTGGGGACCTGGCCTGCAACCCAGGCATGTGCCCTAGACTGGGAATTGAACCAGCAGCCCTTTGCTTCACAGGCCCGGCACTCAATCCACTGAGCCATGCCAGCTAGGGATGCTTTCTTTATATTAGATATTGTGCCAAGTATTGTGTGATGTAATGCAACTACCTCTGAGGGAACTGAAGTTCAGAGAGGTTTGGTGACTTGTTAAAGATCACACACAGCTAGCAGTACAGGCACAGATCTAGCTGACAGCAAACCCTTTCCAATATAGCACACAGATTCTAGAAAGAGTGGAATGTGGGAGCATGTTCCAATACAGGGAGCAGTAGGAACAAAGAAAAGTACAAAGGTAAGAAAAAGGAGGGAGGGAGAGGAAAGGGAAGGAAAGAGAGAGAAATCCAATGTGCCTCGGGCACTGAATGTGTATATAAAGGACAGTGGAATTTGTGGTGGGAAATATGGCTGAAAATATGGGTGGTATAAAGATTATAGGAGGGAGATCTTGAAGGTTGAGTTAAGGAATTTGGGCACTTCTTGTAGGATGTCATCAATTTTAAGATAATTTTTCTGACAAGAGAATTGTATCTGTTGCCAGCTTTGCATTTGGGACCTTTGTTTTGTTTGTTTCTGGTTACAGATTCTTTTGGAAGGCAGGACTATAGAAATAAAGTAGGTTCTTAAAAGTTAAGTGTAATTCTCAATTTTGTGTGGTAGTTTATGGAATTTATGATTATTTTATTAAGTTCTTTTTTGCCATGAAAATAGGAATACAACTATAGAATTGTTTAATGTAAGCTTACTATTTTTAAGACCATAAGATAGTATTTAAAAAATCATGTTTTTCAGATACTGACCGAGCTTTGTCATTACTAGAAGAATACTGCAAAAAATTAAAGAAACCAGAGGAGCAGCAGTTGAAAAACGCTGTTAAAAAGGTGATGGGCATCTTTAGGAGCACCTTATTCCAAGCTTTGCTAGGTATGCATTAAAAATTATGTATTATCTTAATGGTAAGAATTGTGTCTGGTAGTCTGAGAAACGTGGTCAGAGAACCTGATGTTAACCAAATTTAAGAGTGGAATAATCTTTTTTGATAGTAGAAGAAAAGGTTTGGGTTCTTTTTCTTATTTAAAGTTAACCTAAAAAAGAACTGTTAAAGAGTATTAATAAAGTGTGGATTATTAAAAATATAAATATTGAAAGGATGATTTGTATGGGAAGGAAAATTTACGTAGGAACAAACCTGACTTGTGTGTTGTTAGGGAAGGAAGTTGCCCAGCACAAAACACAAAGGGGCACATTTGACGTAGAATCAAGTCCTGCTTTTACTCTCTTCTTAAAACAAAAATTAAAGTATCCTCTTCTTCTTTTTTGCTTCCCTTATGAAAGTTTATGACCCAAATAGAACAATTTGTTGATGAAAATCTCAGTGCTTTGGAATTCTTGTCAATTTGTCAGGAATCAAACTATATAAGGTTTAACTTTATGTTTATTTTCTAACTTAGTAAAGATTTTCTTAACAATCTTTAATAATCAAGGATATAGTTTATTTATCTATGACTATATACATGTATCTTTTGCATTTATGCAGGTAACTTTTAATTCTTTTTAATGATATTTTAAGAGTTAAAATAAAGTAGCAAAAAGATATCAGTGAATATCTCCCCTCAACAAAAATAGCCAACTAATGAAATAATTTAAAAACCCCCACCTAATTATACTATATATTTTACTGACCTTAAATAGTGCATTTTAAAGAAATAACTGAGTTTACTAGATGTTATTATTGCATTTTTAAGTTCTGATAGTTATTGAAATAAAAATATAAAAATGGGAATTATGAGAATTAACCTTGAAAATATTTTATATGTTTTTATTGATATGTTTACACTTACTAAAAAAACTCCAAGTTGTTCTGAATATAATTTTAAACACCATTACACTTTGAAAATTTGAAAATCAGTCTGTTGACTAAAAACAGGAAAAAAAAGCTTTATAGGATTATTTTGCCCATGGATTAAGTTCTTTAAAATATTCTCTCGTGGATGGTAAGAATTAACAACACAAACAACTATAATCATCTTAGTTGGTATTAAATAGAAACAACTCTAAATGGACTCTTGCAGAATTTAAATAAATCCTGTCATTAGATAATATAGTTGACAATATTTTAAGCCACAAATTTCTCAATTAATTAATAGTTTCATCCTATTTGTAATTAGTGAAGGCGATGAACTGAATGGCAATATCTGTTCAATAAGTTTGTATGATACCTTTAGTTAAGACTAGCCAAGTTTTTTTGAGAGTTTCAGTTTCTGAACTTGATTTAGGAAGAGCATTGTTATTGACCACATTTTGGCAAAGTAACCATTCAGTACGGCAACATTAATACATGGGGAATAAAACGACAAGTGAATGACAAAGCATTGCATTTTGTAATTATTTTGAGTGAGTGATAAATATATTGGCAAATAGCCTACATCGTAGTTTGAATGCCTCTAAAAAATGAGAGGCAGCAATAATCTGTATAAAGCTGTTATGTAAGTAATCCTGGTGCCCAGCTTTAAATGGCTGGATTTGCTTTGGCTGGTTTTTAAAAGTCATTTTGGGATAAACTAGACTTCGAAAAATGGAGCAACATTATACAACAAAATAATAATTTTTTATTCAAGTCTATGTGGATTGCTAAGTACTGATTACAAATGTGTTGTTATTGAATGTTTTAGTGGTCTCACTGTGTATTGTCTTCAAGGACACAAAAGAAGAAAAACCACGTAGCCCTGTAGATCCTGAAGGGGATCAAAGCTTTGTAAAAGGTTAAGGAGGGAGCCATTGATAAATGCAACATTGTTTATGGCCTATAACTTGTTTTCTGTTTTAACCACCTCCTCCCCCCCACTTTTTGTTATTGTTCTTGGTACAAGTAAGGGAAAGACAGTGGCTTCATCCATTGTCCTGATATTTAAATAGCCAGTACATTGAAATAACAACTTGCACGAATCTCAATTAACTGCAGAAATAGAAGAGAATCACAATGCCTAACACCCAACACAAATGAACAGTAAAGTGAAACACTGCTATTGCAGAATGTGCTGCGACATTTGCATGTGACCAGGAAACCAAGACTCTACAGGTGAAAAATAATCACTTTGAAAATGAATACTGTCCTTCTTTTGTGGTCCTTCATCACACTTTCAAAAACCCCGCCAAAGGCCAATATGTTTAGATGGTATAATCTTTGAGGACAGAATTCTATTTGTATAACCTTGACTACCATTATAGTGCATAAAAGCATTTTATAAACAAGGTTCTCTTATAATAGGTGGAAGGTGATAGCAAAAGTGTTGATATTTTTAATTTTTAAAGTATAATTTTATCTGATTATAAAAGTAATATATGCTAATTCTTGAAAATTTGAAAAATAAATAAAGTAAAGTAAGAAAGTAATATCTGTGGTTAAAGTGGATTGCTCTTACTGTAAATAGCTGGATATATGAAAAACATGGAGAATGATGAATTGTTTAACTTTCTTCCTCTTTGCTTTGAGAGTCCCTGCATTTAGTTTTTGTTTTCCATTTACTAATAATTGGCAGTGGACAAAGACACTTTCAGCTTTTAAAAGTTAATCATTAGTGTTTATTGGTATATAAAAAAAGAACGCCAGACGCTGCAATGTGCCAGAAGCTGCACACTTACATGCCAGGCTTAGGGTGACATCTTGTGGTCATACTGAGGAAAAAGTTTTGTCCAGTGGATCATTTTTTCGATGATGATTGCATTAACACCTTACAGAATTTGAATAGAAATGAATTGACATTCCACAATATTTTACAAATTAATTTAGGGTTTTTTTATTTAGGGTTTTTATTTAGGTTTTTTTATTACATTGCTAAAACATTTTGTTTTTTAAGATACTAAGGTTATTTATTCTTCAACTAGATGTTGCAGGACCAATATGAACTTTTAAAAATATTATTTTTTACTTCTCTTTCAGATATTTAGAAAATTAAAAATTCTCTTTGTAGTGTTTGAGGTGAATGAACTATTCTGGAAAGATTTGGATAGTAAAGTGATACTGTCCTTAAAACCCTGCCCAGGAGCAGCATCTTAGAAAAGTGCTATTCCACTTTTTAGAGACTTGCATGTTGGATTTTGTATTAGAGTGGAATACTTTTTATTTCCATGAAGCTTAATACAGAATCCTATGGATGCTTGACATTACTAGCAATGTGGATGAGACATTAGACAGACCACATATTGGGATTTATCACCTCCTGTGGAAGCCTCTACCATATCCCGTACCTGCCAGCAGCCTTAAGTATCCCTTTTATTATGTCTCTCAGCATTTCGTTTATATTACTGTAAAGTACTAATTACATTGCCTTTTGATAAACTGAAAATGATTCTGCCTTCTCAATAGACTGTGAGTACCTTGAGAGTTGAAATTGTATCTAATTAACCTTTGTACCACCAGTATGTGGACCTTTAAAAAATAATAGGTTGTCAATAAATTTTGTTTATTCATTTATTCAACAATTATTTATATTTTTATTTTTTAAAGATTTCATTTATTTATTTTTGGAGAGAGAGAAAGGGAAGGAGAAAGAGAGGGAGAGAAACATCAATGTGTGGTTGCCCCTCATGCACCCTGTACTGGGGACCTGGTCCACAACCCAGGCATGTGCCCTGACTGGGAATCAAACTGGAAACCCTTTGGTTTGCAGGCTCATGCTCAATCTACTGAGCTACACCAGGCAGGGCTCAACAATTATTTTTAAAAGTCTTGTTATATTGTGGTAGGCAATAGAGATATATTAATCAACTAGAGAGGAGAGGATAGTCTTTGTCCTCATGGGTAAGGGAGAGCAATTGACTGGGGGAAAGAGACATCAGGTGTGCTGTTAATTAATTCATTTAAGTATAACAGGTGACAAGTACTACAAGATCAATCTGTGTAAGAGTTTTTATCACATTTTAGTTTGAATAATATAAAACTGCTACATATTTTCTCAGTACAGTAATTCTAATATAATACTTTTATTTCAAAGTAACATCTATTTGAAAACATCACAGCTATTTTGGTCTTAATTATTCATCATAACATAGTTTTTGCCAACTGATCATAAGAAAGTCAAAGAATTTTTTATAGATGATAGGGAGTGAGAAGACCCACACAGTCATGTGAATCTGAAACAACATGGTTTTGGTCCTCCAAAGCAGAGGTTCCCAAAGTGCAGCTCTTGGAGCAGAGCAGCCTTACCAGGAACATGGTTAGCATGGCAGATTCTTGGGCCTTACCCCAGAGACACTGAACCAGAGCCTCTGGAGTGTTTTAATAAGCCTTCCAGGTGATTATGAGGCATGGAAAAGTTTGAGAACATGTGTTCTAAGTGGTTAGATAGTTCGTCACTTGAAGGAAGTGATACAGCACGTGAGTATTATCAATACACTTGGAAAAATAGGACAATGGCATTTCTTCATTCTTGATTTTTTTTAAAAAAATCTGATTTGATCTTTAACAAATATAAATGAACCATTATCATTCTGGGATATATCTCGAGTACCTAAATTAATGAATATTATTATGAAATCTAATTTTTTATAGAAAATACAAGAGTGTATCTGAAACATTTAAGTTTTTTTAAAGATTATGTTCATTTAGTTTTAGAGGGAAGGGAAGGAGAAAGAAAGGGAGAGAAACATTAATGTGTAGTTGCCTCTTGCATACCCCCTACTAGGGACCTAGCCTGCAACCCAAGCATGTGCCCTGTCTGGAAATTGATCCAGCAACCCTTTGGTTTGCAGGCCTGCACACAATCCACTGAGCTAAAAGTAGCCAGGGCTTGGCTTTGTTTCCCACCCCCCCTTTGGATACTTAATGACCGTTTCTATCTATGGTGCTAAGGATAGAGAATAGCAAAGCTACATTGTATGAGGCTTACTCACTTAGGTAAGTGCTTGCTGCTGCTCACAACCTCAAAGCATGTTCTCTAGTAAAACAAATAAATTACTACATGTCATGGACCTTCAAATAAGTCTCCACTGGTCAAAGCAGTAAATGTTAAATTCTTATATACTAAGGTCTAGTATGTTCCTGCTTATTTGTTTACAATCCCCATTTAAGTAAAAGAGTGCTGGTATTATAGTTATTGCAATTGAGTAATAATAATGAAGTATTTATGAAGTGTTTACCTATTTACATGGATATATGAAATGGATGTTATTTTTTAATTTAATCTTCATTGTATTGTTTTCCATTACCATTTAGTCCCCTTAAACCCCCTCACCCCAACAATCAGCTCACGGTTGTCCCTGTCCATGAGTCCTTTGTCCTATTTGCTCAACCCCTCCACCCCCACTAGCTGTCACCTGTTCTCCATCCATGAGCCTGTCTCTGTTTTGCTTGCAAGTTCAGCTTGTCCATTAGATTCCACATAGGAGTGAAATCATATGGTATTTGTCTTTCTCTGACTGGCTTATTTCACTCAGCATAATGTTCTCCAGGTCCATCCATGCTGATGCAAAGGGTAAACTTTTCTTCTTTTTTACTGCTGAGTAGTATTCCATTGTGTAAATGCCCCATAGTTGTTTTATCCACTCATCTACTGATGGACACTTGGGCTGCTTCCATATCTTGGTGACTGTAAATAACACTGCCATGAATATAGGTGTGCTTATGTTCTTTTGAATCAGTGTTTTGGGCTCTTTTGGATATATTCCCAGAAGTGGCATCACTTCTGGGTCAAAAGGCAGATACATTTTTACTTTTTTGAGGTGTCTCCATACTGCTTTCCACAGTGGCCGCACCAGTCTGCATTCCCACCAACAGTGTGGAAGTGTTCCCCTTTCTCCACATCCTTACCAGCACTTGTTGTTTGTTGATTTACTGATGATAACCTTTCTGACAGGTGTGAGATGATAGTTCATTGTGGTTTTAATTTGCATTTCTCTGGTGATTAATGATGTTGAGCATCTTTTCAAATATCTATTGACCATCCTGGATGTTAATACAGACCAAATTCTTACCCTTAAGGAAGTTAAGGTCATTTGGGAAGGTAATATTCACATACATAGAAACAAGTACAAGACAAGATATGCATTAAGGAGTAAACTCTGAGGCTAGACCAAAATGCTGTAGGAGTTCAGAGAATGTGAGGATCACCGTAGATTGGTGTTGTTAGGGTAGCTTTAGTTCTATAAAATGTAAAGTTGAGCTGGGTCTTGTAACTGATAGGGTTTGGGCAAAAAGAGAGGCTAGAGAAGGACATTTTCTCCATCTGTCCATCTTCCCATCTGCCCCTCCATTCATCCATCCATCTGTTCATTCAAAAGATATTTATTGAGGACTGTGCTAGGCACCCTCATGTATTTGCTGGGAACACAAGCATCAAACACATTTGCATAAACAGTATATATTTACAATGTGATAAATGCCATAAAGGAGAAGTAGAGGGTGCGATGAGTGAGAGACTTAACCTTAGCAGTGGAATCAAGGAAAGCTTTCTTTGGGAGTGGTGTTTGAGGTGAAGAAATTATACAGATTCACAGATGTCCGAAAGAAAATGAAGAAATGGATTTGACTGCAACAAGGGTTTAAGATGTTTTTGATATTTATGCTTTTAAAATGTTCTCTAGGAGTTGGGTAAGGTATCACATTAATCTTAAATCTCTGAAGAGACTGAAATTTGAAGATAAACTTGAGAAACAAGAATGGTAAGCATAAAATGTGACCCAAACAACCTTTATTATTTCCAGTGCGAAACTGTCATACACTGACTGCGATTAGTTGTGTTTTTCGGGTCAGGCAGGAATCCATTATTTCTTAAGTTTAAATTTGACACTTTAGATTGGACACCATCCAGAGGATTAGTTGCCTTCTTGGCTCTGGACTTTATGTATTTGCTGCAGGATTTATGTCACCAGATGGCACCATTTAACTGAATTTATGTGCTTTATGTATAAGGCTGGTTGTTTTAAAAGGAGGATGCTTTTATTTGTGCTATTCCTGAAATAGGAAAAGTTAATTTATTTTGATGGCATATGAGACTTCTATTCAGAGTAAAGTGATGAAACCCCAAAGGCTTGATGAGAGCAAGAAAGGACCTAGTAATTTCTGCTAAGTACCTAATCAATGAAAATTTAGTGGTGGTCACTAGCATCAATAGTGCAACAGGGTTTGGCAAAAGTAGGTTTATGGTTGTGAGTACGTGAAACACAGAGTTTATTCTTGTATTATTTAATCATGATTGTATTATTTTCCATATGGACAACTGCAAACCTACTTTTGCCTACCCCCATATATGGTAGCTGGCTAAAAAGCAGACAGAATACACTAGATTTCCCCATCTAGGTTTTCCTAAGCTAGCATAGTAATATTATAAATATATTAGCTTTGAGTTTAACTTTGTAGTGTAGGGATTTGATATACATAATAAAAATATAGAGAAGATTCTAAAACATTTTAGGAATAAACCCTTTCAAGATACCTTGAAATATGGTAATACCATATTAGCAAACTTTTGTTCAA